>NW_028262402.1:1166060-1469090 GCF_047370975.1 Nipponia nippon
TAAACATGTTGCAGTTAAGCTCAAGTAATTGATTGCAGCCTACACAAATGGTCTATCAGGATCACCATAATTCTGTGGATGTCACACGTTGTCTTTGGTGTTATCAGTCAATGATGTGATTGCATTTCTGTGGGGCAACAGGAGTTGCCGTTTCGTTCAGGCTGCCATTGACTACAGGCAAGGGAGAATTTCTGATGACGACCGTAGGTTGATGCAGCAGGGCAGTAAGATGCCTTTCCAGTGCCTTCATGATGCTTGCTTTTTTTCTTTTTGCTGCAAAGCTGAGGACTTCCTTTATCACGTTAACTGTTTCCAAGCTAACTGAGTTATGGTTTTTCATGAAATTCTTTAAGCAGAGCCTTTAGGAAAGCCAATTCTGGCAATTCTCTACTTCATCTGATTTATTTTGATACAGCTGTTGCTAAACTGAATTTTATCGTCATCCATAGGGAAAAGTAAAACCTCTCAAGGTGGTGCAGTGGGGTCAGCCCCTTGGCTGGTGAAAACTGGCACTGACTTCAGCCCTGCTACACTGATTGCCACGAGTGGAGGTTCAGTCTTGCTGCACGGATATCTTGAGTGACACACATGAAAATTAACTATTTACCTTTATTATTTAGCTCACAGCCTGGAGCAAGAGCAGTAATCATACAGGAAGCTATGGGGAGATCAGAGCACAGAAATTTAAAATGGCAGCTTTCTCAGCTAAAAGTACAGCCAGACTTAGGGTTTGTAATGCTGGGTGTGAGGATAAGCATCAAGATATGATAGGAGCTTCTCTACCTCTCCATTCAGTGGCATCAATTGTCATCAGAGGAGAAGTGTGTTGCTTTTACTGGAGCAGTCACGGTGGCTGCTGCCCCAGGAGCTGCCTGTACCACCTCACTGTACCACCAAACAACTGTCTGCTGGGACACCTGGATGAGGTGATGGCAGAGGTCTATCTGGGATTGCAGAGTTCATCCTCATGGCTGCTAGGCCCTTCCTAAACAGAGGGAGTGCAGTTGCTCCCCAGACTCGGGGCTGGGGCGGGGGGGGGCAGAAAAGAAAATAAACGCACTGGCTGAGAGTATTTCCCTTTCTCTGTGGAGACAGACCAAGCAAACTGTATTTTCTTTTCATGCTTTGTTTAGTGTTCTGGTTGCTTTGTGGAGTGCTGACCAAAATGATATTTGGCCTGTCAGGCTGCTTTGTTCATTTGAAAAGCTGTGTAACCTCCTCCCACTTCCCCAAGGTGGTTGCTCTGAGCCTCTGCAAGCCAGGGGCTCCAAGTCTGCTATGAATATAGTCCCCCAGTCTGATATGGCCCCCCAGTCTGGCTCACACAGCCCAAAATAAGTGCATCTCTTTTTCCCTCAGAAGTGCTAGGTAGAACATGGTTCATTCCCTGAATTACGTGGATTTCAACTAATTCTGTGCAAGACATAAATCCAGGTCAAAAAGACCAGGCTTGCCTAGGAAGCCCATGTATTTACTCAAAATGCTGTGAGGTTGTTGATGTCAGTATAGAGTGTAAGGACTTCATATCAGTGTTCAGTAAAATCTGCTGTAGAGAAACCTTTGAAAATAGTATCTGGGTTAATCCTGTGTCTGCAGTATCTGGGTTGATCCCACAGGCATAACAGCTTGAGTTCACCCAAAGACATTTATGCCAGAATTCAATGGGTTTAGTTCATTTCTGTGCGATGCCATAGTAATTTTCTTTTAAATATACACTGTGCAAAATAGCTTGTTTGGTTGCCTAATAAAGGTTCTGGAAGCCACAGGCGTTCTGTTAATTTCAGACAATTTATTCACATAGGAAAAATATCTAATAGAAATAGTTTATTGCAAATGTTTATGCAGGATTACCTACAGTTTTCAAGTTGCTGATGCCAATTAGACCTCTGGCAAAATGACTTAACTCTACTACCAGTTCATTCATTTTTCCCTTGTTACATACCTGGCTGAAAATAAGGGAATAGCAGCCACTGCCCCGTCATTTTAGGCAGAACAGCCCCACAAATGCTAGAGTTAGTAAATGTCAGCACTGAATGTGGACAAGGCTTTGGCAACATGTTTTGCAAAGGCTCCTGAGAATGAGGCCAATGGCTTTATGCCTGAGGACACCAGGACAAAAACATAGCTCAGCTATTAATGGTATGTGTGAGTTTCTGAATTAATCAAATGAAACCCTCCAAGTGTGAAAGTCTGGAGTAGGAGAGAGTCTGAAGTAGTGTAGGCTCTAAAAACTGAATTCCCCTGTGAAAGCCATATCACCTCTTCTGCGAATCACTGGAAAACAGGGACATTGGTGGGCACAGAGCATCCACATGGTACTTCAGGGCCATTGGGGCGCTCCATTGAAGGCAGGAGTTGTATTTGTCTATGTTACAATCAGATGCTTCATTGGAAAGGCCCTTGGTGTTGGAAAAGGTATAAAGGTGCTTTGAAGCCCCATTTCTTGAGACTGAACATGCTGTTTTGCTCTAAGAAGAGGCAATTTACAATAGCTCTCCTTACCTTCTATCTACTTTAAGCTTTAATACCAAAATAATCCTTCTTCTTTCATATAACACAAGATGTGTTTTGTTTGGTTTTTTAACAGTAGATAGAGTTTAAACTTCATGCATCGGCAGTTCATTGGCCATACATTTATAAACGGGGCTTGCTGCATCCATGGGAACTGGAGATGTTACTGGCTTCTACAGTTTGAAATCAGAAGAGTGGGCAAAGTTCACCTTACGCAAACACATTGTCTGCAGTATCCATCAACATGTTGTGGTTTCTTGAGGAAGCCAATAATTGATTTTGGCTGATTAGTTGCCCTGGAGATATAACCTACAAGCAACAGCTGCTTTTAAGAACTTGTTCAGCTTAGTCAGCAGTTGGGTCGGCCCATTTTAATGGAGATATTTGCTATGTCAAATAAACTCCTCTAGGGTAGAAGTGTTTGTTCCAAGATCTGGCTGCCTCTGTAGTTAGTTGAACAGAATTTCTATAACTGTTTACTGTAGCTGTGTTTGGTGGTGGCTGGTAATAAAATAAACAGCACAAAACCTCCTAATTGAATGAAAAATAACCTCTCTGCTGTTACTTTAACTATTACAATGAATCTATTTACCACAGTTATTTCATTTCTGGAGTGGTATAAATATTAGGGACCTATTTCTTAAAGACTGCAGTTCATTAACACTTAATCTATAACACAATTATGTCTTTACTCTGAAAGGAAGGAAAGACTTTTTATGTTATAGAGATTTTGTCAGGGTATAGTTTTAGCTGAAACTATCATATCTATAAATAAATTTTAATTTTATTATTCCACAGTTATATTGCTATCCTCAATTTAGTCTTAAAATAACTGCTGTCAGAGAATATAAACAGATACATCTATCCAAATATATATATATATATGCGCAACAGTGTGGAAAAACAGAAATAACTTTTGTGAATGAAGGAATCTTATTATTCCTTTATGTTGAATCCCTTTATGATTTTCATGTAAATTAACCCTTAAACTGAATGGTGACTCAGTCAAGCACACAAAAAAATGTTTGATGATGTCACGGACAGTCTCCATTCTCTACAGGGTCAGCGCAATAGCCCCCAAAACCTATTCTTATTAATAGTCAAGCACTCTTTCTGGTATGTAATATCTGCTATGATAGTCCCAGGCTGACCCTCTGTTTTTAATGTGCTGGAGCCCACTGCACCTCTGCAAGACTGGAAGGTCCTGCCACCTCCATTTCACAACGGCAATTCTGGGGCATGGAGAGGTTAAGAGCTAATTTGGAGAGAAATTTCCATTTCCAGAGCATGGGGAACCCCTGTTTGTCCCTTTCTGTGCATTAGCGTCTTCGGGCTGATGCCCACTTTACCCTGGGAAGCTCGCCTCTCACCAGGATTTAAGCTGAGAAGTGAGAGGGTCTCTGCCTCTCTGCTAACCTGTTTTAAAATCCAGAAAAGAAATCCAGATTCATTAGGCCAGAAAGGGAGTGAGAGAGAGAATAAGACTGCACAGGCTAAGGATTTAGGGCACTTGCTCTTTCTGAGTGGTTTACAGAGTACAAAACCTTAGGATATCCTTGCCGGGAAGTAGCATTTGGAAGGGAGGGATTTCAAAAATCCTTATACATTTTCTTTTCAAGTAACCAGAAAACAAAATATCTATCCCCAGATAAAATCTTTTAGCTGTAATAGAATAGTTTCTCCAAGCCAGCTACACAAACTGACTACCCCAAGGAAATGAAAGCTTTAGTCCTTTAACTCATGTTTCTTATCTGCTTGCATGTTATTGCCACACAGCTGAATATACTGTAATTATTCTGGTATAATCCCTCTGCAAGAATGCTTTTATTCAGGAAAAAGGTATTGTTGTGTGAGTCATACTTCAAACTGAGGCAGAGTTATCCAGGGATGACCATGTAAGTAAGTGTCCCCATACAGGCAGGGCTTCCTTGAAACCCATCAAAACTGGCACTCATGTTTCCACCAGTAACAAGGTCTTTTGAGCAGGTCACTGCCACTCCGGCACTTTTTGTTTTACCCAGACTGTGTCAAAGTAGCTCAAGGATGTTTACAGCTTGCTTCAACCCCAGCCCCTCCTAATGGCCTGATACATGTTCAAAACTGAATTTATATGACCTGAATCCAGCTTTTTAAAACAATGAAGACCAGAAAAGAAAGGAATCTCTGAAAAATAGCTTTTCTTTTTGCCTCTTTTGACCAATGTGTGTATGTGGGAAGGAGCGATAAACTGAAGCTGAGGGCAGAATGAATGTAGAGAGGAAATTATTCTTTCAGAAGACAATAGTAAAAGCAACTGTGGCTGTGTAGTAATGATGATAACTTGCAAAGCCTATTTGTTTTGTGGGGAGAGTGTTGCCAGTTTTCAAAATCTCAGATTGTTAACTATTCCAAAAAGAGTTAATTTCTTTATCATTATTATGATTATTATTATTATTTCTCTCAAAACCATGCTTTACTTCCTTTGAAAACATGGAGTGAGCACTCACAGGGAAAACCAAAGCATACCTAAATTTCTGGCACCAGGAGGTAAAAGTGTGATCAAACTCTTTTCATGTGTGTATCTGTAAAAGAGGGTCTTACTAAATTCTTCAGTCCAAATACACAAAGTCCAGAAACTTCAGCTAGCTTGAAGTTATTTCTTACTCCAGCTCCAAAATTCCCTGGGAAACAGAGACGTCTCATGGAGTCATGAAGTAATTTATGTGTGAGGGGACCCTGGAGGTCTCCTCATGCCCCTACCAACAGGAGCAGGTTGTTCACATGCCCATCCTCGTCCCATTATATTTGGACTCTTGCCCAGGATGGAGATCCCACAGCCTTTATGGGAAACCTGCTCCCAGGTCAGGCCACCATCCTGAGGACCACATGTGCCCTCATTGCAGCATCCCCTTTTGCAAGCTGTGTCCCCACACTCCCAGTATGTGCCTACTGGGACAACCCGGTCCCCTCATCCCTCCCCTCACCCCTGCAGCAGCCGCTGCCAGTTGTTTATTGTTTATTCTTATTATGGTGCTTAATCTTGCCACAAGTGAAGAGCCAAATAATTGGACAGAGCCATCATTATCATCCTGCCATGAAGAAGTCTGAAATCTTAAATAAACTTCCTAAAGAAAGATACTGAAAAATAAACCCCAACTCTCCAGCTTAGGTATCAGCATGATTGTTTTCACCTGTTGCTTCAAGCAGAACTTTTTGGTAGCCCGGATGTATAGAAAATATATGTAGAAAAGAGCCTATGTTTGAGTTATCTTTCATCTTATTGTTGTTTTTTGTCTCAATGTCATCTCAAGTCTTTAATGAATGTTAGAAACTCTTACCTTGTATCAGGCCATACCTATGATCCCTTTCAGTGAAACTAGTTTGTACAGACCAGGGCTCTGTGGCTGACGAATGATCTGAGCAAGAAAGACACAAACTCTGTGTCTTCTCTCATAGAGTCTTGACAATGTCTCTTGCTGTGGTGAGTTTTCTTGCAGCTGAAAGAGCTTGGGTTTTATTTCTTCTTCTTCATCTTTGTATGGAAACAACTGTCTACTTGGTTTACAAAGTTAAATAAAATACGGGACCTGAACAATTTAAAAGCAATGCACACAAAATATTTACACTGGTGATCTTGCTAATGGATGGGAAGCTTACACTGAGAACGTAAAATAATTGGAGCTTTTTTCCCCAAAGCATTCCTAATTTGGCCTCTATCTGTACAGCTGCAATTTCTGTTCCTGAGAGTTTTTAAACAGACAAAGCATGAGACCTGCATGAAGGAGCTATAGCTATCCTCATACCCATCTCTCAGCTAGCTTGCCACAGTCGTGCCTTCTTCGTGCAACTGCAGCTCCAGTTGCACACTGCTTATGCTGCAGCCATGCTCTCGCATCCCTTTCCTTTATGAGGGGGACACCCAGCTGAGATCTAGCCCTTCCCAAGCGAACACAAATCATGCCAGCTATCTCAGTCTTCCCTCACCCATTTCTGCAGTCACACTGCACTGTTTAACACGTTCCTATCTGCTCTGTTGCTGTGCCGAACGTGTGCTTTGAGAAAGAGCAGTGTCTCAGGGCACCTGAAGGACTGTCAAATGTATGAGCTACAGCAAACAAACAAGGGGGAGAGATTATCTCTGCAAATTCTTTTGACTGCCATGATTCCAGGTGGTGCTTATTGTAATAGTGGCCATCATTTATTTTTATTTACTTATTTACTTACTTTATTTACTATATATTTACTCATCTCCCCACATGCACCCCCCCTTGCACACCCCCAGTCCAGTGGCTCACTGGTGCTGTAGCAAACCTCTGTCACCTCAGGAGCTAAGGTGAAAGAGGAGACAGGCTCCTTGGGGACAGGTAGGACACTAGTCCCTTGGATGAGCAGCCTGCCTTGGAGGCACCAGGGAACTTTTGAGCAGCTCTGAAACAAGATCTGAGGACCAGTGAGCCTGAGCTTGTGGGTCTGCTACAGTAAGAGTTTTATGAAAAGGGAAAATTCAGGCAAGTGACACGGTGGCCTGTACCTGTGTGGCTGAGAAGAAACTTTGGAAGAGGTTAAGCCATCAGTCTCCAATGCCTGGTCACAAAAGGTCGTCAATTACAGTGGGCAGGTCTTAACATGCTTGAAAAAAGCTAATGTGTTCTAATGTTCTGTGTGACTGTCCTGGTTTTGGCTGAGATAGTTAATTTTCTTCCTTGTAGCTGGTATAGTGCTGTGTTTTGGATTTAGGATGAGAATAATATTGATACCACACTGATGTTTTAGTTGTTGCTAAACAGTGTTTACACTAGTCAAGGACTTTTCAGCTTCCCATGCTCTGCCAGGTGGACAAGAAGCTGGGAGGGAGCATAGCCAGGACTGGCCAAAGGGCTATTCCATACCGTATGATGTCATGCACAGTATAAAAACTGGGGGAGTTGGCCGTGGGGCAACGATCACTGCTTGGGGACTGGCTGGGCATCCATCAGTGGGTGGTGAGCAGTTGCATCACTTGTTTTTCCTGCGTTTTGTTCTTTTTGTTTGGTTGGTTGTTGTTTTCCCTTTTATTATTATTATTATTATTATTATTATTATTATTATTATTATTATTATTATTATTATTGATATTGATATTGATATTGTTATTGTTATTGTTATTGTTATTGTTATTGTTATTGTTATTGTTATTATTATATCATATTTTATTTTATTTTATTTTATTTTATTTTATTTTATTTTATTTTATTTTATTTTATTTTATTTTATTTTATGTCAATTATTAAACTGTCTTTATCTCAACCCACAAATTTTCTCACTTTTACCCTTCCAATTCTCTCCCCTATCCCACTAGGAGGGGGACGGGGAGTGAGCGGCTGTGTGGTGCTTAGTTGCTGGCTGGGATTAAACCACAACAGTGATGAATACACATTAACTGACTGCTGGAAAACGTTGACAACTCTTGGTCTAAATGTATGCTTCTTAAAAAAAATTTTAAGACATCACTTCCTTAAGGTATTTCAAAGAAATATTTTGTTTGTTTCTTGAACACTGAATAACAATACCAGACTTGCAGCTCTACAGGATAATATTTAATCTGCTTGCGAATCAAAGAATCATTTAGGTTGGAAAAAGACCTTTAAGATCATTGAGTCCAACCGTTAACCTAGCACTGTCAAGTCCACTGTTAAAGCATGTCCATAAGTGCCACATCTGGATGTCTTTTAAACACCTCCAGGTATGGGGTCTCAACCACTTCCCTGGGCAATCTGTTCCAATGCCTGACTACCCTTTCGGTGGAGAAGGTTCTCCTAATATCCAATCTAAACCTCCCCTGGCACAACTTGAGGCCATTTTCTCTTGTCCTATTGCTTGTTACTAGGGAGAAGAGACTGACCCCCCCCTCGCTATAACCTCCTTTGAGGTAGTTGTAGAGAGCAATAAGGTCTCCCCTCAGCCTCCTCTTCTTCAGGTTAAACAGGCTTAGTTCCCTCAGCCAGTCCTCATAAGACACGTACTTCAGACCCTTCACCAGCCTCGTTGCCCTTCTCTGGACACACTCCAGCACCTCAGTGTCCTTCTTGTAGTGAGAGACCCAAAACTGAACACAGTACTGAAGGTGCGGCCTCACCAGTGCCGAGTACAGGGGAACGATCACTTCCCTGGTCCTGCTGGCCACACTATTCCTGATGCAAGCCAGGTTGCCATTGGCCCTCTTGGACACCTGAGCACACTGCTGGCTCATGTTCAGGCAGCTGTCAACCAACACCCCCAGGTTGTTTTCCACCAGGCAGCTCTCCAGTCACTCTTCCCCAAGCCTGTAGCATTGCATGGAGTTGTTATGACCCAAGCGCAGGACCCAGCACTGAGCCTTGTTGAATCTCATACAGTTGGCCTTGGCCCATCAATCCAGCCTGTCCAGGTCCCTCTGTAGGGCCTTCCTGCCCTCCAGCAGATCGACACTCCCGCCCAACTTGGTGTCGTCTGCAAACTTACTGAGGGTGCACTCAATCCCCTCATCCAGATCATTGATAAAGATATTAAACAGGACTGGCCCCAGTACTGAGCCCCTGGGCAACACCACTTGTGACCAGCTGCCAACTGGATTTAACTCCATTCGCCACAACAATTTGGGCCAGTTTTTTGCCCAGCAAAGAGTATCCCCATCCAAGCCATGAGCCGCCAGTTTCTCCAGGAGAATGCTGTGCAAAACAGTGTCAAAGGCTTTAGTAAAGTCCAGGTAGACAACATGGACAACCTTCCCTCATCCACTAAGCGGGTCACCTTGTCATAGAAGGAGATCAGCTTAGTCAAGCAGGACCTACCCTTCACAAACCCATGCTGACTAGGCCTGATCACATTGTTGTCCTGTACAGGCTGTGTGATGGCACTCAGGATGATCTGCTCCATAACCTTCCCTGGCACCGAGGTCAGACTGACAGGTCTGTAGTTCCCCGGATCCTCCTTCTGGCCCTTCTTGCAGATGGGCATCACATTTACTAACCTCCAGTCAACTGGGACCTCCCTGGTTAGCCAGGACTGTTGATAGATGATGGAAAGTGGCTTGGTGAGCACCTCTGCCAGCTCCCTCCGTACCCTTGGGTGGATCCCATCCGGCCCCATAGACTTGTGTGTGTCTAAGTGGTGTAGCAGGTCATTAACCATTTGCCCTTGGATTATGGGGGCTTCATTCTGCTCCTCGTCCCTGTCTTCCAGCTCAGGGGGCGGGGTACCGCGAGAACAACTGGTCTGACTATTAAAGACAGAGGCAAAGACAGCATTAAGTACCTCAGCCTTTCCCTCATCCTTTGTCACTATGTCTCTCCCCGCATCCAATAAAGGATGGAGATTCTCCTTAGCCCTCCTTTTGTTGCTAATGTATTTATAGAAACATTTTTTGTTGTCTTTTACAGCAGTAGCCAGATTAAGTTCCAGTTGGGCTTTGGCCCTTCTAATCTTCTCCCTATATAACCTCACAGCATCGTTGTAGTCCTCCTGAGTTGCCTGCCCCTTCTTCCAAAGTTCTTAAACTCTCCTTTTTCTCGTGAGTTCCAGCCGAAGCTCTCTCTGTTCAGCCAGGCTGGTTTTCTCCTCCTCGAGCTCATCTTTTGGCACACGGGGACAGCCTCCTCCTGCGCCTGTAAGATTTCCTTCTTGCAGAATATCCAGCCTTCCTGGACTGCTTTACCTTCAGGACTGCCTCCCAAGGCACTCTGTCAACCAGGCTCCTGAACAGGTCAAAGTCTGCCCTCTGGAAGTCCAAGATAGCAGTGCTACTGACCCCCCTCCTTACTTCTCCAAGAATCAAAAACTCTATCATTTCATGATCACATGTTTATGAACATGCTATTTGGTCTTGGGCTGGCTAAGCTCCACCAGCTAACATACATTTTTTTGTTGAATTATACTTCTGGTAGCTATAACATTGTGACTGAAGTCAAGACTACAATCAAGCTGCAAGTTTTTCAGCATGACTTAATTCCCTAATCTGGGCAATGCTTGAGCCATATCCATGTATCATGTAGACAAGCTCCTTAGACTAGAACAAGTGCCTTAGATGACTGGAAAGGCAACAGAAAGTTTTGCTGCTAAGCAAAACCAGATCATATCAGCAAGCTGGAAATGGTTGCTTGTTCTGTTCCAGAGCCAGTCATGCCATACAAGGCTACATCCGTCTTGCAGCAGAGCAGAGTAAAATCTTTTGTGTTTGCCGAGGACCACACCCCTCCTCCATTTTGCAAGCAGCCTCTCTCACACTGAAACCCCACATAGGAAAACTCTGCATCAGTCTGGACAAAGAGTCAGACTCTTGTGTTCACCTACTGAAAAATTAAAAACTACAGCATCACGCAGGAATACATTTTGAGGAACTGCTTATTTTGAGGTGGACCTGCCTGAAATACTGCTTATGTCTACAGCCCTTCTCTGCATTTGCATATTTATTTATGAATGGTTAAGGGCATCTAGCATTAATGTGCCCACTTACACTAAAGCCATGCAAACATTTTTTTTTTTTTCCATTTTTTGGAAGGCATGGGAAAGGCCTGCTGGCAAAGGAACAAGTCTTTCTGTAACCTCAGTACACGTCCCAGTAACCTCTTTGCTAATGCTGGCAATTGTGCTGCACACCAGCAGGTCAGACCCAGACCTGCTGGGTAACCTGCACTAGCTGGGTCAGGGCCAGCTGGATGGCAGGGGAAGCTGCCTAAAAATATGGCAAGCAAGAGATGCAGTGTTCAGAGTGGCCACAGGAAAGGGGTAGAAAGGAAAAGGGAGGAACCCCAGCAAAGGTGGTTGTCATTCTTGCACTTGCGTTCCTTGCAAACTCAGTTTTATCAACCCAGGCAGATGCTTGGGAGCGTGCACCGGCAGAGCAGGCGTTGCTGCTCCAGGAAGCCCTCCCTCTCATAGCTGATCTGCTGGCTGACAAAGCTGCAGTCCCTGGGCAGGTGGCTCCGGGTAGCTGCTGAATAGCAAAGCCAGGCTCATTGCTGCTTCCAGAGCTCCAGATCTGCCAGGAAAGCTCAGCCCTTTTGTACCAAGGGAGCTTTCTGAAATGCAAAGAGCAAATCTAAAATGCAGCCAGTTATGCTAGCACCCTAACGAGAGTGTTCAGGGCTAATATCTGACTCTCACACTGCCAGGTGAAGGAAGAGGTTTATAGCACTCTTTTAGTAGGGCATGGGCTGGTTATATGCAGATTTGAGAATATGAGGAACGAACCTCTAGCATTTACCTTTTTTCCAGGACAGAAATACTGATCTCATGTAGGGAGAAAATCATTTCATAATAATAAATAATTCCAGCTCTAACTTGTTAATGTCTGGTGGTCTTCAAGCCTCAAAACCCAAAGACTTTTGGCAAAACTTCAATTTGGCAAAGATTTCAGTGGAAGTGCCTTTGATGTAGCACTACTGATTTCAGTGGAATTACACCAGGGATCATTATTGCCCATTTTGCACAGCACAGAAGAGCATCATTACCCTGAATAGTCCACATACAGTAGTGTTTCTCAAGAGCAGGCACATTTTACTGAAGGAGGCTGTCTTGGGTCAACTTTTGACCTTTGTTTCTCCTCAAGATTATCAGCTTCCTTGAAAATTACACAGCAGCCAAAGGAGTGCTCCACTTTAGCAAGCACTGCTCTCAAGGAGAGATAGTACTGATTCCCCCTCTAACCACTTGTAAATACAAAAAAAAAAAAAAAAACGGCATGAAGAAACTGCCTCAAAAGGTAGCAGCACAGCAAGAACTGGCTTTTATATTGTCATAAAGAGTCAAATGGCAAACTTGGCAAATGCGTATTAGCCTCAGGTTAAGACACTGCCACACTTTATGTGGGACTGGAAATGTATTATTCTTTATGAGCAATGTTTATGGAAGTATGTCCGAAATCAGCAGGACTGTTGGGTAGAATTAATCACCTTTCACGTAATGGTATACGAAAGTGGTGCTAAAAAGGTTTACTTGCTATAGTAAAATGTCCCCCAATACTTAAACTTTTGATGCAACATTAAAGCAAAATGCAGCACTGAAAGTAAAGATTTTCTTTTCAATACAGCATTAATTCTACTATGTGCATTTGAGGGGCTATACAATTATTTCCTTGCTAGTGCTAAATGTAAACAAATGAAAGCCCTTGGGCTTTACTGTCCTGAAGCATGAAACTGGAATAAATAGCATGTAAGGGAGCTGTGCACCACATTTATGGCCATCACTGTGTCTACTGCATTCAAACATTTGGCATGATTTCTTTCTGTCCTGTCCAACATCTGTTCACTTATTTCTGTCCTCACCACGTTCACAGAATCATGACCTGGTTTTTCCCTTTTTTGCATGGTGCAGAAAAGTCACTCTGCTTTCCTACAGTTGAACAAAATACATGTGGAGCTGCCAGTTATCTCTGCAATCTCACTTCTGTGCAGAGAAATGAAATCACCTGAGAGCAGTGGTGACCTAGAGCATCGCAAACCCACTCCCCTTTCCACTTCAGTAACAGAGATTCTTTTTAAGAACATGATCTAATTTCTGCTGAAGGATTTAGCCCTGAAGAAATTGTACTCTTGCAGTAAATGAAGGAATACTTATACCAAAGTGTACATAGTGTAGCTGTTGTTGTACCAGTGAAATGGTGCCTTCTGAAAGTACAGCATATTCACGTTCCAGTATTGGAATGAGCTGTACAAATACCTGTATTTTTACAAGAGTATATCTGGCCATTCTTGGAGCCCTCTATCATTTTGACAATGCCTAATCATAAAGCACAACTTTGGTGCATAAAGAAGCTCCAAGATGCAGTAGAGAGTTAAAGCTCGCAACAGACAATGAAGGAGGAGCAATGCTGAAATACTAGCTTGTGGCCATTTTAATCTCAGACTGTTATGTAAAGCAAATGCACAACATTGTTAAGCAGGGGTAACTCGTACAGCTAGCTATTTTGGGGCTCCATCCTCATGCAAGCATTCTTCTTTTAGCAGATTTGAGAAACACCTCCTATTCTTCCTGGGGTAAGATTTTGCAAGATTTTTTCAAAAAGCATAACCCAAATTTTGTAGCTGTGGAGAACAGATGGCAGCAAACTGTCTTTTGTTTCCAAGCCACATCTGGCTCTGGTTTGCATCTGGCTGGACTGCCTCGATGCTGACTGCCTCCCTGGACTGTCTCATACCCAGGAGCTGTGCCCAAGCACCCACCAAAGCTCTACCACCACTTCCTTATTGTGCCATATCCACCCTTGGTCTCATCATGTGTGCCAAAGCCTTCTCCCCAGGTTTCTGATTAAGATGCCCTGGGAAAAGTTTACTCAAAGCAGGTGAGAGATTCTTCCCCCCACCCACTGCCTCAGCACTATGCCAGTCATCTGTCAGGGGAGAATATATTTCCCGGACAGCGAGACGGTTGCACGCGGTCCCCTGGCGTGTGCCTGCCTGTTTGCCTATTGTATTTGCAGTGGGTGTATAAATATATGTAACCTCAACAGCTTGGCAAATAGAGCCTCTGAATTTTAAGAAATGCTTCTTATAAATGTTTCCATTTCTCAGAGTCTTCTTGTCTGGATTCCTCAGTGTAGTATTTAACGAATGCCTTAATTTTCATCTTAAAAAGGAGAGCCAAAAACATCAAAGCTACCAGCTTTCCTGTTTTAGATAAAATATGCTGACATTTCACCCAAGAGGGAGGATTTTTAGTGGATCATAGCAGTTTTGTCTCTAAATGTGTCTTTAAAAAAATCCCATTGATGCTTTCCAGTTTCAAATTCATGCTATTAATAGGTCAAAAAAAGAGGCTTCTGGGAGAAAGAAATCATGTGATTTTGTAGTTTAAATGTTTCACATAAACAAAGACCAAAACAAAAGCTGCACAAAATATCTTATTTTTGTATATAGCAGTTGTACTGAAGGGACTGGCATTAGCATGGAGATTCTGTAAAAGCACATTGAAAAAAGTCTGGGTTTTATCTGTCCTCCTGTAGCAAATGCAGAGTGACTGTCAACTGAATGTCTTCAGTGCTGGCCGAGCAGCACTTTGCCAGAGGCTTTATTAGGACTGCTGGAGCCATGTCTAAAACAGGTTTAAAAGAGAGAAGGCTGCCTTCATTTTTAGAGTTTGGTCTTTAGAAACTTGGGGGGGGGGGAGGTGGGGGGGGTGTCCAACTGAGTATTACTCAGGATTTCAGATTCAAGACCACAGCTGGGTATGACACAAGTAGCAACATAGTTCTGCATGCAACTGGCCACATTTCTTTTTAAAGAAAAGACAGCAATTTTCTAAAGAGCAATCAGCCTTCACACCACTTTGCACTGGATCTAGCCCAGCAGGTACCCACTGAGTTGTGCTATTAAGACCTCTTAAATGCCAAAGCACAGGTTGTTAAATGCTTAGCACCTTCAGGACCTGTAAATCCATCTTTGACTGTCTAACTTTGTTCCTCAGTACATGTGATGACTTGTGAGTCCTGTGCTGAGGGGACATCTCAATAGCACATTGGGTCTGAATGAGCTGATGAAACTTCTGGGCAGTCATCAGCTGGGTGGAACAGGAAAGCAAAGGAAATCTCACCACCAGCCCGCAAAATGTGGCAGGAAGCATTAGTAGATGGTAGTGGCAGCTAAAGGAGCAGCAAACTGCAGAAACTGTGGCAGGAGATAGCCATCCCTGATGTTTTGTGAACTAACACCTTGGAGGCCATGAGCAAAGTTGAGTTCAGCCAGGTAAAGGACATCTCCAGCATCAGCAGGTCCAACTATTGAACATGACTACATGGTACAAGAGCACAAGAGCTTTTCTGTCATGCAGAAGTCCTCATTCATATAGAAATCACTTAAAACCCACCTAGAAGTCCTCTGGTGCACAGCACAGTTAAAGTCAGTAAAAGCTGGCGTCATTTATAAAGTCTAATTCGCTTTTGTGTGTTGTATTGCTTTCTGTCTGCTGTCTTATTAAAATCTAATTGCCTGATGCCAAATAGGCCATGGAGTGACAAGAATAGTTTGTGCATAGATACTGTGTCTATATATACACTCTAAAACTAACAAGTAAGCCTTGTCTGTCATGTCAAAAAACTTTCTGTTTTGGGCTGGGTTTGAAGCCTGCTTTTGGTGGTGAATGTTTTTCTTTTATACGTAGTTCGTAGTTTGCACAAGTCAAGTTCCATTCCAGCGTTGACCATGGCATTGAAAAGACTAATACTGCATGTTTGGTCAACTTCTGAAATCCAATTTCTTTGAACTGATGATTTCCTTATTAGCTCCTCATTGCTGGAAAGGATACATGCTCTCACAGCTTGTTCCTTGAACTAGCATTGCTAACTGCTTTGCAAATTCAGAACCAAGGCTCCACTTTTCTGGTCAAGGCAAGGGGCTAGTTTGGTCGGTCCCTTGGCTGACCTTTTTTTCCACCAGCTCCATTTCCTTCTTGCCAAGGGGCAAAGTCCTGCATGGCTTTGGGCTCCACATCTTCCTTTCAAAGGGTGCTTGTCCTGTCTGCCAACTGATCTGCCACATCCCTCTGGCAGGACTTGGGCCAAACAAGACACACAGGCTGATGTGCTGTTTAAAGGATTGCTTGAAACCAGTGCATCTCACTAGTGAACTCCCCTGGGTGAGGTGCAGCTGGATTAGACAGTGGCCAGGTGAGGTTGTAGCCATGTTTTCAGTGCAGAAAACACAGCAAAACTCCCAGGAATTCTTCTATGGGGTGTAGGCTATTGCTGCTTTCTGCGACAGTGTTGCTGTTCCCTGGGTGACCCATGGTTTCTGGAAGACTTTTTTTCATTTTTTTTAATTTTTGTCTCGCTAAGAGGTGATGTGTGTGGTTGTATATGTGTGTGTGTGTGTGTCTGTCTGTATGCCTGTAAATGTATGGAGACACATCCGTGGTATAAATCAAAAAGAACATCTTTGATTAATTTAATAGCAGACTGATTTTATCCTTCATGAAGCACATTACATTTAGAGCTTATTCTTTTGTTTTTGAAGCTTTAAGAAGTTTATGGTTTTAGTCCTTCCAGTACATGCCTTATCATTCATGAGAAATCCACAGTTTTGTTCCAAGATTTTAGTTCTTGCAGGACTGGCTAATTTGAGTGGCTTAAACTCTTTTTTTTTATTAGGACTAAAAATAACTTCATATTAAGGCATTGATGGTAAATAAAGTGTACACGGTAAAACTGACACTCCTAAATCTGGAAGACCTGACATCTGGATAAACAGCTGATGGATTGCCTGAAATTGACTATCTAAAGCATTAATCAGAAATTCAGTGGGGACAATGTAATATTCAGAAGTAGAGGCAGCTCCTTCTCAATCGTCAGATGGTTTTTATTCAGTCTACTCCTAAGGTTTTGGTTTTTTTACCTTACAGTCAAAAGCTCTTCGGGAAAAATGGCTGCTACAGGGAATTCCTGCTGGCTCTGCAGAAGAGGAAGAAGCCAGAAGGAGGCAGTCAGAAGAGGATGAGCTGAAGGTGAAAAAGCTGGAAGAAAATATACACAGGTAGGGACAGTTTTGCTTTGCTTTGCCTAAGAACAGTCACTCCCATTAAGGCTAGAGACCTTCCTCGCCCAGGTCCCCATGTCTGGAAGCAGCTGATAGTAACTGCCCAGGGAAAAGTGTAAGAGGCAGGCACACATACAGCTGAATGTGCCCAGAATTTGTCTCCCAGATGTCCATGGTTTGCAAAGTAGAGCCATTGTGGTATCTTTGTGTTTAATGGACTTTGATGGATTTTCTCTCATGAGGGAATTAAAAAGAGGGCTGAGTTCACCCTTCAGATGTACGTGTATGACTCAGTCAACACTCAAGAGATTCTCCATTGCTTTACGTCTCCTACAGCCAAAAGGAGTTCAAAGAGAGGCAGCACTCTTTTGCACTCTTCAATGGTGCAAATGACTTTTCAAAATGTAACAGCAAATGCCACCAGCAGATCAAGTATCTACTGCTTTCATAAGCAAGGTTTGGGCATTAGAATTATTTCCTTTTATCAGTTTCCTATTGCAGTCTGTGTTGATGTTTGTCCTCTTTTTTGTGTTTTCCTTTGTTTTTCTCCAAACTATGAGCTCTAAAGCTCATAAGGTGAATGCTTTTATCCCTTACAGAACAAATTCCAGAGCTCCTTCTTCTGCCATTTAGGCTATGTGAATTTAGAATTTTTTCAGCTGGCAGAAAATTGGCAAAGGTTGGTCAAATTTGGCACCATAGCTTTTACAAATGCGTCAGCTGAGGCATATAAGTGATAGAAAAAAGCAAATAGGACCAACAGTCCAAGGATTGAGGTATTAGCCTAGCACCTGATGAACTCAATTTGCCTTCTGCCAGACTTTTTGTGAAATTTCTTGGAGAAATCACTGAGAATGTTTCTTTGAGGATATACACAAGCAGACCCACCCTGAGCTTGGACAACACTAAATGGCTTCTATGTGGAAGTAATAGATCAGTATGAATGTAAGAGCTGTCTCATACTACTGGTCTCTGTCTTGTGATTTCTGTTAAATAGAGCTGATCTGAGAATGTGTATTGTTCTTTTACATCTGTTGTAACATAAGGCAAGAAAGCTTTTTTTTTTTTTAGATTTTATATGCTACCTGATGTTTCACTCCATAAATTAATGCAGTAGATGAAAAGAATACATGGACCGAACTTCAGAAATATGTACTGTAATACATATTTCATCTAGTGCTGAATGCTGCAAGGTGCTAAGTGCTCTGATCCCATCCAGCAAAACACATCAGCATGTGCTTAATTTTAGCTATGTAAGTACCACCACTGAAGGCAATGAAGCCTGCTTTGCTTAATTAATTCAAAATGTAGGATGAAAGTCTGTGTAAAACCTTTGCCCCTGTGGTTTGGTTTTTTTCTTCCTTAACTGCAGCCATGAAATAAAATCTTTGAGTATTTGGAAGTAATGGAGCTCTGTTCTGCTGTGAGCACCTGTCAAATGACAGGTCGGCTACTTGCTCCTGAGTTGAAAGGACATTTGTTTGACAGCCTCACTAGCAGGCGTAACTTCCCTGTTATCTATCTAAGGGAACTGCAAAAACAGTTAAAAAGTATTTTAATTTAAATGAGAAAATATTACGCCTGAACTATAGAGATAAGACAGTAGAGGTAGAAGTCATTAGTCTAGTTACAATTTACATCCATGACAGCATGACAAGTCCAGAGCCCATCAAGATAGGCTGAGAAGGTAAAGGTCTGTAGAAAGGTTAAGAAGAAGAGAGATGTCAAGCACATTATCTGGAGGAGCAAAGTAGAATGAACTCATCCTGAAAGGATTTTTTTGCTGCCTGTGCACCACATTTTCCCTCTGCATTCCCAGGAGAGAATCAGAGGGGAGGATTACAGGGGAATCATTCATATGTTCATGTTTGCAGGGGCCCGATGGTCCTTTGGAAGTGCACTATGCACTATCCAATGGGACCACTATGAAACAGTCCAAACCGTCCCAACACGGGCAACAGAGGATAGACTAAGCTGGTTCACCAGGCAGATAGAAAACTACTGCAAGACCAGCCATAGAGCTGACACCAGGGGACTGTATGACCACTGTCCCATGGATCTTGCATATTCATTAGAGTCACACTGCATCATATCTGCAAGCACAGAGCAGCTGCAGTGTCAAGACCTCCGTGAAAGAGTCTTGTGGCACACATGCTGGATTTGTCCTTATTAGAAAATATGCAAAGTCTTTTACAATTGTTCAAGGAGCAGGGTGAAGCTTACTCGCGAAGGCCAATGTCCAACTTCTGCTGGCTGCCAGCACCCATGCGAGTGCTTTAACAAGGGGGAATGGGCAGTCATCCCCTTCTTCCTGCAGCAGAGCATCCCATCGTCATTGCAGAGAGCACCATTTCTTCTGCTCACACTGAAGCACTCAGGAAGGTCCCTTTCTCTTAATTCTGAGTTTAATACATGAACAACCATGGCACACGAGAAATATCTATCTTTATTTGCAGGCCAGATGTAAACAGTAGGTCTGACAAGCTCAGTGAACTGCAATACTTAGAACAGAGAACTGAAGGAGACCAGCCTAACATTCATAAATGAGGATGTGGGCTCATGTAGGTCTGTGCTGTCCAGAAGAGGCAAATATCTCTACCTTAGGGAAACAGTAGGGCTAACTATGGGTTTGTAGATGGTCTTGAATGCCTTGACCATAATGTAAATGCTTCAGTTGAGTATTGCTTTTTCTAATTCAAAGTGACTTTCCCACTAAAATCAGACTTTTTGCAAGATGTAGACATGCTTGTAGTGTTTATTCTTAAGCTAGTGTAACCAGTTCTCCTTTGTGTGGGAGGTGTTTTAATTTCAACTAGGGCAGCAAAAATGCATGAGTGTACAGACTGCTGTTTATTTATTAGACTTCCATGTTACCATGATACAAGAAATCACGTACTTCAGCTTATAGCTTGCAAGGATATGTACGTATGAGTAAATCTAGACATGAGTAAGTGTAATGAATTAATGAGCTCCCTTGTCTGTAAAAGCATTTGGAAGAAGGATACATTAGGCCTACATTAGTCGGCATTTCCGTACACTTCATGCCAAGCAACTGAAAAAAAATATCTGCATTACAAAAACAGAAATAAAGCAGAACAGTCCATAGTAAAAAATGCAATACAAATAATTAAATACTATCATGCAATTATGCTGATAATTACCAACAAGTGAACACAGAAGTACAAGATGCACATACAAGTCAAAAAAAAAAACAGTGAATGCAAAATTAAGACAAGGTGAAGGCATATGAACAGTGTAACAGTGGATTACAGACAGAATGGTTATTCGATAGTTGGGGTTAGTTTAATACATTTAGACATTTTGACACATAAGAACACTAGAAACAGTCTTCGTATCCAAGAATGAGAAGTGGAAACAGAAGAATAAGCAGAGGTGAAGCAAGTGTGGCCCTGGACTCCCAGCATTCCTGCTTGCCTATCTTGAGTCTTCAGAACAAGACTTATGCTGGCCCATGTGAAAATTCTGGTGGTGTGTCTTGCATTTCTTTAAAAAAAGTGGTTGGTTCAGTGGACTTACCAGGAAGATTGGACCCCTTAGTCAACATTCATTGAGACTTAAGCGGGCTGGAAATCTGTCAGTAGAGATAAGGATGGAAAGGCATTGCTGCATTATTAAATGTTTGAAACCCAGCTGCAAGATTGGTGGTACCATTGTATCAATGGTAGAGCAGAGCCAGACATGGATTTAGGATATCTCTGAGCACAAACTGTCCTTAGTCATAGAGAAGCTTTAAAGCTAGCTTAGTTTTTCATATTCTCCTAAAGATCTTGGGTCAGTGTTAGAGGAAAGCTGCCATTTCTCAGTTTCTTTTCCATTGTCACACAGTGAGAAAGTGATCTGCTGTTTTCTGCAGCTACCTTAGATTTGGGGTAAATGATACCACAAGAGCAGAAAATGAACGAAAAGCATTTCTCTTTCCTTAAACCTATTCTCCAAATCACAGACCTGGAACATATTGTTTGGGATAGTATTCATGCCCAGTGAACTTCCACAGACATGTTCCTGATAGTGTGTTGTAGGTGAAACAAGCGCTGGAATATGTTGCATGCCTCCCATGGTTATTTTTACCACATGAGCCTGTTATTTTGCAGCAGTGAATGGAAAGTTGGCATTCGACATCTGGGTATTAACAGGCAGCATTCATAGAGGAGAGCAGCCCACCCACAGCCTGCTGTTCCTTCACAGCATTTGAAAGGCTCCTAAAATTATTTTGTTTTACTAGATTACATTACAGTATGTGCTGGCGGCCTGTGTTTACTACAAAAGGTGAAAAGTTTTCATTGCTCTGAAGCTTTCATGTAGCATGCCAACAAGAAATACCCTGTGACAACATATCTCCCTATTTGATGACGGACACTGGCATGAGATGCCAGGACTGGACTTGCGCTCCTGGAGAAAAGAAACCCACTGAGCTAAATCCTCAGTAAAGTGGCATATCCCTTCAGTAATCAACAGTGCATCTGTTCATGTTGGATGAGGAGGTGCCCATCAGTTCCAAGGACAGAGAAATTATTGCTTCAGCAGAACAGCCATTTTGGACATGTGGACCAGTGAGACAGCTCAGAGCAGTGGGTGCTGGATCCCCAAAAGCATACACAAGAAACACTTGTGGCACTTTGGCACTGTGGCAGCTCTTGAGGGTGAAGCAGTGCAGGACAGCAGCCAAGGTGTATGTGTATCCCCTGTTCTTTACTCAGGGCTACTCAGCTGTCAGCACATCCAGCTCCTAACATTTGCAAAAGCCCTTTGGGGTTGTGGAATGTTTCACCCTTGTGCATGCTGGTGGTGAGCCGCAGCTGTGTCACCTCTAAGAGAAGGCTCTTCCATGGTGGTGCAGCGTCAAGAGAGAGCCCCGGTGTTAATGGTGGCAGGGGCAGGTCTGTGCTTTGGACCATAGGTCATGACCTCTTTCCTGGGACAAGCACATGTCTTTCCTGGTTGCTCTTGTCTTGCTGATGTGGGCAGGTGGTAAATACATGCAAAAACTCACTCCCTTCCAGCAGCTCCCATCGCAGAGTTCTGCTGTTCTTCTATACTTAAAAACCTTGGAAAGTATTTTAAAGAAGTGTTGAACTGAAAGATGCCTATGAAAGGGACTGCAGGACAAGCACAGCTTCCATCCAAGCAAAGCAGTTAACTTGATGGCCCAAGAGATCCTGAATGTAAGCTTACACAAGAGAGATGACCAGTGATGGAGGAAGAGAGATGACACCACCTCTTTCAAGCAAAAGGTACCTTGGCTGTGTGAGGCTCTCTGTTGTTCTACTGTGCTCGACCTATGTCTGCTTACCAGATACTAGACAGAAGACATAATCTAGGTAGAAGCAGATCCAAAATGGAGTAAAACTTCTCCAAAGCTGGCAAAATTGCCCTCTTCTTCCATTACTGCAATTGAATCTTTCCAGGTAAATGCTCAGACCTGGGTATTGTCAGAGAGGTTGGGCTAGGCCCTGAGAAGAAAACCCTCACCAAGCTGATTTGGTATGTAGAAAATAAAATCCTATTAATATACTATCTTTTAAATAGACTATGAGTGCTTCACAGATATCTGATGTTAGATGGGGTCTACACTAAAGTGTCTTCTCATTGCAGAGTTCAGCAAATACAGGCTGAGCTTGTTGTGGCTGCTGCACCGTTAGCATTTTATCTCATCCTATAGACCATTCTTTCATTTCTTTCTGATGCCAAGGTTTGTTTCCTGCTTCTTCTTAGCATGTCTCAGACTGGGAACTCTGGCTATAATTCAGTCTCTCTTGGGACTAACAGTCTTCGCATGACAGAGGAAGAGAGCACATGACAGATGTGAGTGTACTCCTTCAAAAGAAGGATCATCTGATGTCAGAACCAGCTGCTCAGACCTCCCCTAGAGCAGACAGTGCAAGTCAGGACCAGAGGTGCCATGAACCTCTCCTTAGCAAGGTGTCATCAATTTCCCTTCAGTCTTAGCCTCCAGAGAGATATGAATGGTTGCTGAAGCATATGCTAGTGGAGAGAACAGTGTGTCTTCCAAGTGCATGGTCTACATGAGCGTGAGTGTTTTACAGCTTCCACATTGATGGCAGCTGGAGAAAATGATCAGGAGCATTGTTTATTCAGCATTTTTGGGTTTTACCTAGAATGCCAGATGCAGCTGTAGACAGGCCTTTGGTCTGCCTCCTCAAGCTGCCCATATGACCAGTTGCTTTGGGTGAGCTAAAAGTGAAACTGCAAAACTGTCTCCTCATAGCCAGGCAGTCTCTCCAATTCTGCTCACCTTATGAAGGAAGATCAAGCTTTCTGCACAGGAGTGGCTGTTCATCCCCAAGCCCCCTGTCTGATTCTCCACGAAGACGGATCAATAGCAGATCTCATCTGCTGAAGCTGCACAGATTCCAATTTTGGCAACCCGTAAGGGCTGTGGTTTCCAAAACAGCACGTCCTTCACCTCCCATAAAGCTTTTGCTGGGGTGCATTTCATATGTGATACATTTCTTAGGAAAGCAGAGACCAAAACAAAACCAGGCAAAAAGCCTCACAAACAGGAAATCTCAGATTTCCAAAGGAACCCACTCTGCGGTGCAATTAGAGAATTCCTCAGGACTTGCACGATGATCTCAGAAAAGCAATGACTTAAGAGTTGCTGGGTGGCAATGGGTTTGAGGTTTTTACATATGGTATAATACATTCACATGTAGCAGTTAAAAAGAAAAAAACAAAACACAGAATGGCATGCCAGTGCTTTAACAGTTGCCTAAATGCCGGTGTTCTGGGTTTAGGAGTAGCAATCTCAGGATCTTCCACAATTCCTAGGCATTGCTAGCTTGTAATTATTTAATGATGCCTATGCATCTTTATAAAGCAGGCCAAAGGATTGACTGTTCAATTTGAGCACAGCCTCCCTCCACTCCACCTGTGTCTGCTCTCCTTAAATATGTGTACCAGATATGCACCTTGATAAAGACAACCTTTTGCCTAATTTGGGAGCAAGATATAGAAGAAAATTCAAAGTCCTGTCTCTACATATCAAGGAATTTCCACCTCAAGTGCTTCTGGCACTTCATCCATGTCGGTATGCTATAGATTAAGAGACATGTTCCTCAAGAAGAAAGGAACACATAGGCTTAAATTCAGCTATGGACAGAAGCAGATTTTTCAAGGACACCTTTTTTAAGCAAGCTAACATGTTGTAAAGTAGCATCAGTTTCTAAATGGATTAAAACCTTTAATACAGTAGATCACATGCTACAGTCCCTTGTGAAAGGGGCAGTTAGCACCTCTCGGCCAGGTTCAGCAAGAAAAGTGCAATTTCAGTCATTGCAGCCATTCAATAACATGGACTTTCTACACAAGTCTGGGTTTCTGTTGCCATACTAGATGAGACCCAGTGACAGATTATCAAGTGCAAAACTTCAGACCCTCCTTAGCTTTAACATTTCAAAGTTAAAAAATTCACATGACTCTCCATGTGATGCTGTTTGCAAGATGGGGAAATCTCTTCATAATGGGTGTATTTATCATATGTGTTGAATCACCACGCTCCCTCTGTGTGCAAAGCCATCCAAGATCTTCACAATTCTTTTAAGCCTAGTAGAACGGACAGGGGTTTCCTGAAGCAGTAAATTGTGGTACAGCATAAAGAGTAGGAATTGTTGACTTCATTACATCTGAATTAAATCTTAATCATGGGCCAAATAGGATTGTTGCCTGGAGTAAACCAAAAAGGACTAGTCTCCATTCCTTTCCTTGTTATGCTTATCATTGCTGGAGTTGGGTGGTTGGTTGGCTCTCCTTGTGTGCCGGCCCTGCCACAGAGCAGTCCTGGTGAAACAGCTCCGTCCACACAATTAGTCCATATAGCACTTAGTGGCTGGAAAAAACAAAATTGTGGAAACTCTGTAACAGAAAGACATGTTTATGTGGAGGTAACATACACATGCACGGTTTTGAAAGATGGCAAACCTGGAGTGTATTTACAAAGAGAAGGCACAGAGTTAGGCAACAGCCTGGGTTGATTTTATTGTGTTGGTGCTTTACAGTGATTATTTACTCTGTCTTCACCTTAAATCTGAGGACTTTCCTCTTCCCTGCTAAACTTCTCTTTATGTGCTGTGTCTGTGTCTGGCAAGGCCAGAACATGCAGCCTACACATGGACTCACACACACATGCTTGCAGAGCCAGGGAAGACACTGCTGTGGTTCTGGTCCTCAGTAGCTCCCTTCTCCCAAAGGCTCAGGTTCATCCTGTATAACTGTAGGAATTTACGTGTCACCTACATATAGAGCATCATCTCCTTTAGCCTCCCATGCAGTCAGTGAGGAAAGAGCATCACCTCCATGGCCTGCATAAGCCCACCTCGCTCCTTTGAGAGACAGGTGCCTCAGTTAAGTGCCTCAAGTGCAATGGGTGGAATTTAAGCCTTAACGTTACTTCCTGCACAGGCACCCTCCACTGGGCCTCTGGGTGCTACCGTGATGCAAATCGTCATTAATAAGCATTAATTATGTACCTGGTGCATCATGTGTTTGTTACCGCAGGCCCTGCCCTGTCATTCTTACTAGTAGTCAGCACTTACACGTTATTTCTGCAGAGCTGGGCTAGCTCTGAGTAGGTAGAAGTACAGCTAGAGGAGGAGCAAGGTGTAGTGTTTGGAGCCACCCAGTGGGCATTGCAAGTCTCAGCCTCTTTTTTAAAACATCTGCAGTATGAAAAGCATGTCACCCTACCTGTAGGGTTTTTGATCTGCTGCAGTATGTGAATTCTAAGGCAAAAAATAATGCAAATCCCAGCTGATGGACCACAGAAGTCAAAGAAAGACTGGATGTGCAATCAGGAATCCTGACCGGTTGTAGTAACTGGATCACTGGTAAGATAGAAGTTTCAAAAAGCTGTGAAAACATGTTGTAGATTGTAACTCATCTGGAAGACCTGGCAGAACAATGCCATGCTCATGCAGTCCCATGCCCAGGAAAATACAGTTAGTCCTTTCTGTTAAATTATGGCTACGCTGTATTAGAATATTTTTACTAATGCAGCTACATAAGAAAATCTTCCCTTTGTGGATTCATTTTTTGCCATCAAAAAGTATGGACACTTAAATGGAATGAACTCCACAGGCAGAGGTTATTGTAGCTCTGTATAACCACCTCTTTACCGGAAAACATACTGAAATAAAAAATGTTTAAAAATAATCTGCCCTCTAGGTAACAACAGCACTCCAGCAGGATGGTCTAAAGCTAGTAACTGGAGAGAGACACAGGGACCAGATCTTTGCATCCTGCATCCCTCTAGATAATGTAAGGTGCAGAGTGTGTCCCTGGGAATTGCCTCAAGGGGAGAAACCAGTCATGACAGGATGAAGCCCACTATTACCCCTGGGTTAAACTCTTACCTCTACCACCGATTTCTTTCATGACTTTGAGCAAGGTACTTCAACAGTTCTTCCACATCTCTTATTCCAGTGTTCACCTGTGTAATTATCTTTCCCACACTTTTAGCATAACGTGACCTGAGCTCTTTGGTACAGGAATTGCTTCTCACTGTACAGAGGAGACCTCACTGGTGCTATTTAGGTATCCTGAGTGAATTTTCGTTCTTCAGAATTCTTCACCTTCTTCTCTATTTTGCAGTGGCAAGACAAATAAAAAATAGATGCTTATTAACATAAATGGTCCATGCTTCTAGAGAAAGCAGGAAAGAACAGCCTTTTGCTGAACAAAAAGTGATTCACACTGTGACTGGACTTGTGCTTCTTGCTAAGACTGTAAATCTGGCTCTTGTTTGTCACATCATTCTTATGTTTCAAAGCAGCATGATGTGAAAGCAGAAAAGCAATGTAGTATTTGGGTGGTATGTGCAAGTTATGGTGTGAAACATGCTTTTACTCTCTAATATGCAAAAGACAGAGACAGGCAAGTTTAAAATATTCAGCAGCATCTACTGGGTATAGGCTCTAGTGCTGACAAAATACAAAATCCTTCAGCTAGATCTGAACCTGTGTGCTGATTGCACTGCAGCTGTAGGAAGATGGAGCACGTCTGTAAATACTCAGGTGGTTGACTGTGCACTCCCATGGCTGCTGGCAGTGTCTAAGCTAGCTCAGGTATCTTAACACTGTGCTTCATAGCACTGAAAATGGTGCAGAATTTTACACTGGAGCACAATTACATCAAAATCAGAGGGCTGGCTTCAGCCCCAGTGGTTGTGGTAGTTTCCATTCATCTATAGGTAGCTGGTGCAGGACAGGCACAAGCTGCAGCATGGTCTACCTAGCCACTCAGCTGGCTAGCTTGAGCTGGTGTCTAAGTTGCTGCAGCCTCGCCCATATCAGTGCTCAAACAGCGCCAGCTCTAGCTGGGTAGGGCTCATCCATCTGTGCTGAGATCATACTTCTGGTGGTGCTGAAGACATGGCTTGAGGTGCCTCAGGCCTATGAAGTGACACAGCTGCATAATTAAATGGGTAGCTTTTCTTGATAGTTCCTGGGGGTGTTTCATTTTTTAATTCAGCTGTCAAAATCCAGTTCCCAAATGATTCGTTTATCTCTTTAATGTGCTGGCATTTTTCTTACCCTTGCCCATTAACCACTGGGCTTGTTTTATTTATGTCTGAAAGAGCTTCTTTTAGTCATCTGTGTGAAGAAGAAAAATCTGCAGCCTACTAAATCCACAGTGCTTTTGCACAGGGTTACTGAAAATGTCAAATACATTTCTTGGTTTTCCATGCAAACAGATGAAACATAGATTTTGTGGCTTCTTTTTCTCCTGCTGCCACTCTATGTACGCAGTGATCCAGGAATCCTGGATCCCCACTGGATCTCCAGGTGGGATCCATCACCCCACCAGATGGTGTGCACAGTGATATATATTCTTTGCTTCAAAGGCTTTATAATGTAAGCCAGTGAGGCAAGCAATCACTAGAAAAGGAAGTGGGGACCACAAGCATGCACTAGAGCCTAGGTTTTCCAAGCTTGAGTGACCTGCTGTGTAAATAAGTCAAGTCTGTAACCAACTGGTGGAATAAAATTGTAACATAGATCTTTTACAGCAGAAGAAATGCATGTTCTCTGCAAGCAGATACCAGAGAGAGAAGGCAATTCCAGCACAGACCCTGTCATCTTTGATGGTAGCCCAGGGAAATGCCCTAAATGGTGGAGTTACAGCTGGGTTATTTAAAGGACATTTCATTTGTAGGAAGCCCATCTGGGAAACATGAGCTTGCCTACAGAATCTTAACTGCACAAAATGTGAATAAAACAGATGTTCCCAGTAACCATGGGTTACTGATTTGACTGTGTATGTGTAGGGGAATGTGTAACACTCTAGTCAAAGAAATGACCAGAGAAAACAACTTTTAATTAAGTCTTGGAGCCCCAAGTCTTATATGACAAGTTTTCCATTCAGTTTATTTTTGTGCATATTATTTTTTTATGTATTTAGAAAATTGCAAATACAATTTACTTGTATGTGTCCATCTTTAGCCTCCTTTCCACTCCTTAAATTTAAGGGTACTTATTAATCAGGACAATGAATTTTATACAGGTGATCCTCACAAGAACCCGTGTTGCAATCAGGAGATGGGCTGGCAGCCTGGTGTGCAGTGAGATGTTTTTCTTTAGGTCCATCAGATAAAGGGACAGTCATAACAACCCAGGTAATGTTTTTTAAGACTTTCAGTTGAAGCTAAACCTCTTAGTTCCAAAAGAATAGAGGGGGAAAATCAAATACTAGTAAGTCACAGCATAAACCTAAGGGTTTTCTGACTTGTCTGATGATCTCTGAGCTTTGTGACTTGGCACACCTGGAACAGGCTCAGAAAGGCAGAAGGCTCCTAAGTTTAGAAACACGTTTCAGGCAGTAGCTGCTGCAGAGCAACAGTATGTCACCAGCAGAGCTGGGCTTGTAAGCCTTGTCTTGCTCGCAGCATCCAGGCTGGGAAACTAGAGAACCCAGTTCACCTTCCAATTGCCATTCCAGATGGGTCGCACAGGGCCAACCATTGATCTGGTCCTGCGAGGACAATCAAGCCCACTGTTCACAGGTTACTTCCAGGAGTTTAAGATATCACTCCTGACCCAGGGGAAGATCGTTCATATCTGTTATACTGGCATTGCAGTTTTGATGCAATAGGATTTTCAGCTAAGACAATAAATAAATAAAAAAGAAAAAAAGCCATCAAAACAGCTTTCTGACTTTAGGAAAGGTTGTAGCAGGAGAAAACAATGGAGGTGCCACAGGCTTTGCATGTGTACTGTGTTTATGTCCCAAAACATGCAAGAGGAATGCCTCATGCCTTTGAGTCCTAACCCCATTGGGATAGCTTTTTGGGGAGAGCTGTGGTGGTCAGGAGCACGGTCCAGCATGAGGCAACTGCAGGGTGTCACCATGCCAAGAATATGGTGATCCTCAGCTCTGTCTTCTTCAATAATTGCACTTACACTTAGGCATTACCTATTTCACCCCCTGCCAAAGGCTGTAAGTACCCACCAAGTCAGATGTAATTTGTTATGTCACATGTATGATCACTGAAAGCCCAGTTTTAAGGCTATGGGTAACATTAAGTAGTCTTCCAGGCAGGCAGCACTGGCCAGCACTCCCTTGTATCAGCTTTTAGGCAAGTAATTTCGGCAGCAGCCACCCTACAGACAAAAACGCCATGTAATTCTCTGCTCTTTGCTACTTAACATCAGCTTGGCAAATGCGGATCACCAATCATACTGAAGCTATGTCACAGAAAAATCATCCTGTTTTCCTGTTGAGGCTATCAGGGATGTCTTTTATGGTTGTGTAGCATCGTCAGGTAGAGTCCAGCTTGGTCTGGACAGCAGCCCCTGAAAACAGTGTAAATTTTGTGGAAGGATGGATTGAAAACAGGTTCCAGTAATAGAAATCTCCTTCACACCAGCTTTTTGAGAACTTGTTTTTTCTTAATTAGCTATTTTTTTCATGATGTTGGTACTACCCATAGAACTTCAATTATCAGGGATTGGTATAGTCAAAATGATACCACCTGAGGTCATGCAAAGCCTCAAGTGTAACAAAGACACACTGCTGTCTTGCCACTAGCTTGTTAAATACTTTCATCTAAAACTCACAGAAAAACAGAAAACATTACCAAACCCCTACAGATCAGACTAATATCCACCATGTAAGATTCATCCAAAATTCCACCCACATGAAAGAGGATTTGCTCTCTCTCATCACTGTATCATTTTCCTAGCAGAAGAGACAGGCTTGAAATATCCCATGAAAGCCAAAAAATCATTGTTGCAGCAGATACAAGAGAAAGAACTTCAGAACTAAACTCAAACTGAGAAATGCCCTTCCCTTCATTCATGCCTCAACTTTTGCCCCTCTTAGGACTGGGAATGCAATAGCTGATAAATGCTTTGATATCTGCAAGCAATAAGCAGCATACAGGAGAGACACATCCTGACATCCTGGCTCATGGTGCCCAAGTCTACCAGGGATCCCAAGACCAAACAAATTTCTTGCTGGCAGTGTAGGTTGCTATACACTACTTTTTTGAAGACTGCTGTTGCACAGCATTTTGTAGGAAGTCATTTCACTCTTCAAGCATTTCAAAGAAGAAACGAGAACAGAATACCCACACTTTCTCCCTCTCAAGTACAAACAGAGGACAGGAGAGTGCACTGTGGTTTTCAGGTACTGAAAACACCTGTTTAAACATGGTGCATTAAAAATGAAGACATTTAATGAACAGGATGGCTCTTACAGGTGGCTTCTTGGTACAGACACCTGTGCTTCAGCAGGCCCCAGCAAGCACCACCAGACCTCCCTTGGGCACCATCACAAACTTGCTTGATTCAGTGAAGCCCTTCTAGACTTGCCTCATTGCAAACAAGATAATACGGCTTTTCTTTTGGAAGATTACTGGATCAACAATATCCTTGTACAAGAATGGACGTGAAACAAAATGCCTGAAGCAAAGTAGTGTGTCTGATATTACTTCCTTATTTCCAGTACTTATTTTGTCATCTGTAGTGTCTGTAGGGGTGGACTGCAAAATTACCTATCCGGAAAATGTCTTTTTTCTCATTAAGAGCAGTGGTATTTAATCATTTCACAGCTTCATTAAGTGGCTTGTCTTAACACTTACTGCATCAGTACAGACTGCAAAGATCATACCAGCATCTTGAATAAGACGAAGGAGGTATTGATATTTTTCCATCCTAGCAGCCCCTAGTGAGCTACCTCATCTCCCAAAGGAGAAGACATTTGAAAAACCTGATGCAATTACCCAACATTTCTGAAAGGTGATTCTTTCTTCATTAGTCTTTGCTTTTCATGCTGCTGAGCTGAAAAGGATTTAGTACAATAAAAGAAATAAATAGTGGTAGCTGGTGTTGCGTTAGGAAAAAGGTAGCTTGTGTTTAGTAATCTCTGACTGAACTGCTTGTCGTTGTATTAGATAGATACGTAGCCTAAATGGCCATGCACGAACGCTGAAAATGGGTTGTAAGTGGGCTTTTTACTCTTTTTTATAAATACAAATTACCTTCTTTCAAAGAACAATCATTAAAGAAGCAACATGTACTATGGAGATCTGAGCTTTTCCATTCAAGTATGCTTTGAAATACATGAGGATTTTTACCAGTTGGCACAAAAATTTTGTAAAGAGATTCTCAGAAGCTGTAGTAGCCAGTAATATACCAATTTTGCCTCTAGGTATTCAGGGCAAATTAATCCTTTCACAAATCTATATTGGATTAATCTGATTTTTTGGTAAGGGAAGCTTTTCCTGATAGTAGCTAGACAGTAAAACAGGGCATGGAACATCTTCGTTTTACCTAAATTTACTGTTTTATGATTTACTGGTGAAAAGTTCATGCTGTTGTACATACTGAGAACAATTTGTAGAGTTGCATATTTCACTAGGAATGATTATTTTCATCTGAATGCATGTATTTTGGACATGGTCCAATCTTATGTAATTATTTGAAAGATGTTCTTTCCTTCACAGGAAAGTGTCTTTAAAACAAATAATAGTGTTTTGTGTCTACCGTGGGAGGAATGCTAGCTGGAAAATAGCCCAGAGTGTACAGTGTGCTAATGTGTCTCCACGTGCCCCAGGGATGCTGAATCATGGTTTTTGTGAGACTGTGCTGGCGGGGCTTGCATAATGAGGGGTTTGAAAATTCCATTTTCTCCAGCTTTTCCTGGAGAGCAAGAGTCCAGTTTTTGCTGGATGAAAATTTACCTTCAAGTAAAGAACTGAGAAACCTTTGCAGGCAGAGAAGAGAGCTTCCCAAGGAGAACCAAGGTGAAGTGATAAAGCATCACCATCAAAATCACCGAAAACACTCCAGCAGCTCCCGTTGCTGCTTTTTTATAAGTAGCTGCTCTGTAGTGGTTAGCTCCACTTCTGCTTTTCAGGGCCAGGCTGATTTCATGCAGTGGATACTGCTTGTGAGAAGTCTGAAATACAGCCTAAGGAGCATGCACCAGTTATTTATTAGGAGATAAAATATTCATTGCCCCTCCTCTCTCCCCATTAGCCAGGACATATGAGAGGAAGGTGAAGATGAGAGAGGCATTCCCTTTCTGTTGCAGCTGGGTGGATTTAGCTTCTTGTTGGTAGGGTGAATTGTAAGGATTGATAGCTCTTGGCTATTAAAGTTGCCCAGTCTTTAACAGCTCCCACAGCTTTCTCTCTCTTAGTTGCTGTTCATACCATCTTTTCCCCTCCTGCCAAGCCTCTAGTTTCTGTTTTATTTCATTGTTATATTTTTAAGAGTTTGATAGCTTTTCAACATTACAATTCAAAGGGCTTGTGGGAAACAGCTGTTTTCTGCAGATTTCTCTCCTTTCACCTACAAGTAATGTGACCTACCTTACAGGCACCCTTGAAGGCAGGCAGCTAGGTCTGTAGGCAACATTTGGGTTCCCACACTTTTACCACCAAACCCCCTTTTATCTCTGAACAGCAATGCGGTATGGCTCCACAGAGAAACCCTCCTTTCCCTCCGCACCTCCTCACCTCTCCACACCTGCTGGTGGTGTGGTCCTCCCTGTCCTCCTCTCCCACCCTACCTGCTTCTCCCCCGGGCCGTAGGCAGGGATGCTTTTGCCATCTCTAGCAGACCAGGCACTGGGGAGTACAAGAAGATTTTCCAGGCTTTAGCACTAGCCTCTCTGCCTCCTTTCATCCCAAGGATCCCAAAGGGGGGGATCTGCAAACCCACGCCCATGAGTTTTACTCAATGGCATTGCAGACCCTTGTATCTGCTGGCTATGTTGTCCATGCTCTCCGAGCAGGGACTGCGACGGGCTTCAGGCATAGCCCAGCCTGTGTGAGCATGGCTGGAGAGGGCTGGACTACACAGAACAATCGTGTTAATCCAGAAAAAATGGATCACAAGTGGTATGGGGGTGATTCTTTAATTCCAGAAGGAATCAGGAGATGTCAAAATTACACTTTCTGTTTCAACACAGGTTCCTTCTCTGACTCGTACTACTTCTGCTCCCCACTCCCCTCTTTTTCCTCATTATCCTCCAAGGAACACTATTTTTTAATTAAGTGGGAGGGTAGCTTCGCAGAAGAGAGGGAAAGCCTTTGTTCTTTGTGTCCCAAATTGATTAGCATTCTTGTGGCTTTGCTGTTTGCTTATCTAAAAAGAAGCTATGGTTTGACTGAGGGAAGAATAGCTTTTGCATTTTAATTTTCTCCTAACGAAAAGCTTCTAAGATACCCTAATTATACTGGAAAAGATTCTGAGACTCACTCACCATTCTCAAATTCATCTAACAAGTAACATCCCCTGACAGGTCCAGTAGAAGAAACACTTGCAGGAAGAGCAAGTCATTAAAAAACCCTGCTTATTTAAAAAAAAAATAATAATTAAAAAAAAAGTCATAATCATCCTAACCTCACCTTGCACAGATAAACAAATCTTTGGAGCATGAACTGGTCTTTTTAGCTAACTATGCAAAAAGAGGAACTTCACGAACTGTACACCAGAGCAATTAGTCCATGGTGAGACCCCCAAGATGGAAAGGTTAGACAGCCTCTAGGATGACCATGAAATTACAAAGTCTGTCACTTATGAATGGAAAAGCAAACTAAAAGAATGGATTTGGGGTAGGCAGATTTCAGTAAACTCAAGAGAATTCATAACTGAAAGCTTTGATGGATAGAGGAGTTATATAGGGTGAATGACAATAAAAGTACAAACTGGCCCAGAGAAAATGGAAGAGATGTAGTAAGAGACTCACTGTACTAAATCAGTGGCTTTTCCTTGGCTTTAAGCAAACAAGAAAGTTCACAGAAAATGGAAAACAGTTCAGATTGATAAGTGTAACTTGAACAGAGTTGCAAAAGCATGTGCAGACAAAAATCAGAAAGGCAGAGGCATAATGTGTCCTGTACTGTAATAGGAAATGATTCCGTGGCAGCATTACAGGTAAAGAGAAAGCAAAGGAAAATGTTGATCTCCTGTTCCACGGAGAGGAAAAGCAATAGATGACACTGAGATGAGAGCCTTTTTTTGTGTTTCAGTCTTCACTGGAAAGGTTTGTTGCAATCAGATGGCAAATGCAGTTACACAAGGTGCACATCCAGAGCAGAATTGGGAAAAACAAGTTGGAGAGTACTTAGACTAATCAACTGTTTTCAGATCCTCTGAGAATGGTGAGATCTGTCCCCGAACTGGAGAACTGTCTGAAGCAGTCTCAGAGCCTTTTCTCTTTGAGATCTTGAAAAAGGCTGTTCGTAGGAAGATAAAATGTCACACTTAACTTTGCCAATGGGACAGGCAAAAGAGGAGTTAGGGAATACCAACTGAACTTAGTCCTTGGAGAAGTACTTGTGATTGTCTAGAAGAAAATACAGTGAATTATGAGCAACTTGAATTTATCAAATAAGGCCTTTCAAGATACCCAGGCTTCCTTGACAGGCAGCTAGCAGGCCTTATAGCTCCAGGTTGGTTGAGGATGCCAATTATCTTGACAGTAAGGAGACTTTGATACTTTTATAATCAAGCAGTATAAATATGGTTTGGAAAAAACTTCTGTAATGCAAATATAATACTGGCAAAAAACTATTCAGTCAAAACTGAAGCAAAAAGTTTTGATGGATGCTATGCTGTGTCTGAAACCATTTAAAGTTCCCATTAACACCTTAGGTGATGAGAAGGTATATCAGTAGAGGATCCATTCATTAAACTTGAAGACAACATTAAACCTGGAGGCACACAGTGAAGAACAGTATGATGATTACAAATCAGAGACGGTCTTAAAAATGCAATACAAGACAAGTGCAAAATTTTACCTTTGGGTAGGCATAACCAACTGTGCAGACAGGGTGGGCTGTGGCTGTCAGCCCAGTTCTCTCAAAAGGTTGTGGAAATTAGCGTGAGTAAGAAGCTGGATGTAAGTCAAGGATTTTGTGCTGAAAGACACATTGGTATGTAGGTAGTGAGAGATAAAAGAAACCTCCTCTGCTGATCATTAATAAGGCTTCAGCCAGGTTAATGTGCAGTTGGAGTGCTGCATTGGAAGTACAATGCAGACTGCCAGAAAATCAGGAGGAGAAAATGGAAATGGTTGGGGTACATGGTCTACAAGGAAAGACTGTTCAGTCTAATGCAGAGAGTAGGTCTTCCAATATTTTATCAGTCACTGAAATGGAAAGGAATAACGTGTTCTTTGTCTTCACGGTAGAAAGGACAACAACTACTGAGATTAAGTGTTGGCAATGAAAATTCATTAGGGAAATCCTTCCACTGAGCAGTGTAGTGAAGCACTGGAGAGGGTATGGAGTCTCCATCATTTCGGGTCTCTGAGACAAGGTCAGAGACACAGTCATCAGGAGCAGTGCTAGTTCAGCCAATGCAGCCTGCCGTCAAGGACCTGCCCAGACCCCTTCTCTTGAGACGCGGGGCCTCAGCACTTGCATCCAACCCCCTTCTAGACTTTGCTTCCTGTTTCTGATCACAAAGGTCCACAATCTGCAAGAGAAAACTAACATTATTTAGGGAAAAGAATGGTAAACAGGGACAAGATAATGTCTGCAACTAGTTTGAAAATAGCTATAAAGATGAGGCAAATAAATTCCAAAGACAGGAGAAGTTGGATTAAAATGCCAGAAGACCGGACCTTTAAAAAAAAATCAAGCACACTTCCCCCAAACCTTTTCCAAGAGTGAGCACATTGAAGCAATGAAGTAGATTGCCACTTGTCACAGGAGGTTCTCTGCTCCCAGACACTTTTATGGAAGGGCTTAACAGGGGTTTGATGAGATACTTGAGGTAAGGGGGACAGCTGCAACTTTCTATGTTTCTGTAATTCTCTTGGAGAAGGTAAGTGCTAAAAGTGTAAGGAAATGAAACAGAGAAGTGAAAGCAGGAACTGCTTTTTACTAAAGCAAATGACAGACTGTGAAACCCAAACCAGGAAATTAAAAATGTAGGGACAGAGGAACCCAAATTTTTTGCATTATAAAAAACCAGCTTGTTGCACTTGTTGATTCATTGCAGTGGCCTATATTGCAAAATTGCAGGCAGAGTCTCCAGGGATTTACAGAGTAAATTAATGTTTAGGAAAGGGTGTTGGCTCTTACAGTGTAGGACAAAGCCAACTTCTTGCATTGCAGGTAAGGAAGAAACTTTCCTGCATGCAAGCCGACTCTGAATTTTTGGTACATTTCCATGAAATATCTGGAAACAGACACTGCCAGGCACAGAACTGGATGGACTACCAGTGTGAACTAGCCTGCCAGCTCCCAGTACAATTGCTTGAAATCACGATGGAGTTTTCTTTCCATTCTCCCTCCACTCAGTAGCTGGCAAAATATTTCTGTGTTGGAATCACTTGTTTCAGAGTTCTTATTTGGAGACATAAATAAATCTGCTGGTTTGCATTCAGAGCTCCAGTTTTGTTCTCCAAATAATTTTACATTGTTTCATTAGTCTGAAAAAGGCCATTGATTTTCATCCTTTGTCATTAGAATCAGAATAGACATCTGTGTAGAGGAACAGAAGGCATAAATTTTAGACTCTGTGGACCCTAGAGGGCGGGATGATGAAAAGCTGAAGCTATAAATGAAATTGTAGCATAAAGTGATGACCTGAATGGGTCAAAACTTAAAGTTTTCATCTTACAGGAAATTCCAAGACTTTGACATTTTAATTTGTCTCAAATACGGGTGAAAAATATGTTTCTCAAAAATGTTATGAAAAAGAGTAATTAATATTATTTGTTTGACCTCCTGGAAACATTTATTTTGGTAAGACTGAAACATTATCAACATTGCCACTTTAACACTTATCTGTTCATCGTTTAAATGGTAATGTAGAAAGCAGATGTTTCTGATTCACAGAAACAAAATATTGAGATAATCTCCTGTCAGATTATCATGAAATGGATACATTCCCATAAACATTTTACATTTCATTAAGTCAATGTTTTCCAAAGGAATAATACTTCTCAGGGAAATAGTCAACCACATGCCATCATATTCTAGTGTTCTTTAACCCCACAGATGTCAAAATGGTATATACTTCTGAACAAAGACAGAAAAATAATCTATGGTCAGGCAGATATAAAGCCATTTCCAGAGTGAAACAAAACAACTGCTTAATACTGCATATAAACACCGCATAATTGTTTAAGTGCTATTTATCATACTGTATCTGCAAGGAGAATTAAACAGATATATTTTCTGTCCTAGCAGTTGCTCCATACAATTGGTTCTTATGAGTATTGTACTTCCCTTAGGTAGTTTGTTATATCTCTTCGTTTCATATCTTCCAGATTTCTGTTGAGAAATGCCAAGAGTGTTTTCCAGTCTCTGTTATTGATACAGCGTGTTAAACATCCAAGGGAACAGGGAATTTATTAAGCTACTTTCCTAACCTATATGGCATCACTAATCTTGTCACAGGCAAATAGCTGGTTCCCTTCCTTCATCCTGCTTTGCTGCTGTTGCAGCGGCCACCCTGCGGCACCACCCTCACTGGGACCGAGTCTGGCAGTCCTGCCCCAGGGCCTTTGTCATTGGTGTGGACAGGACAGGCACCTCGAGAAAAGGGACCCAGGACGGCTCGGTGCTGGGGCCAGGAGGAGACCCCCAACTCTCTGCCTGCTGCTGCTGGTCTCTGGCCAGGGACCATGGTGCTTCTTAGCTGGTCCGTTACCTCTCCTTTTAGCAATAGTGTAGCTGTGCTTGATCCCACCTTGCAGTGCGGAAGATGTGGAAATGCCTTCTCTGCTCCTCTTCCTTCTGCCCCTTAGTCATCCCCTCACTGAGCTGTCTTCCAGGTCCCAAAACACATATTTGGCATTCCTGACTTTGTGCTGCAATAGCACTGCTGTCTCCAGCAGTGCTGCCAGGGCAGGGCCGCTCAGCAGCCATTTGAGCATCGCAAGGCTTCCTGCCTCCAGAGGAGAAGTCTTCATTGGGCTTGTGTTCAGTAATGACTTCTGCTCCCTGCTCTGTCCTGTCCCAAAAGCAGATTTTATACATAGAACAGCTCTCCTGCCATGCTTTGCGTTAAGTGTTAGCTGAAGTGGTGTAAGAATGTGTGGTGTCCTGAACATGGACAGAGGGGATGCAACTTTTCAAGGCTGTCAGGCACATGTGTCCCACAGTCTGCATGCCAACAGGCAAACCAGGAATGAGGTTTCCATGAGGGACACTGGGTGTTTACCGTGGCGGGATGGTGCCCGACTTCTCTAGAGGCTCCTGTGACCTAAATGCTAACAGGTCACCTTTCCTATGAGTACAACTGCCTGCCTCCCCCTTCCATGTCTTTATTTATTTCTGCATAGTGGTCTTCTGTCTAAACACTTCACCCATCATCAGCTTCTCTTTTTAAGTTGAGAAGAGCAAAATCCTAGAGCATTTCTTGTATGGAAAACAGGTTCTTCTCACTACAACCCCTTCTGAGGATATGTGGAAAGGGCCAGTAGCAGCCTGACCCCATATCTGCTTCCCAATGGAAATGTAATCATAATGTCACAAAGTACATGCTCTTTGCATGCAGTTGGTTTTGGTTTTTTTTACTACTGAAGACTGTCCTCACTGGAGCATCCAAAATACAAATAGTTAACTAAAATACTGAGGCTTATATAACCCAAATTCCATGAAATAATGTCAAGATCCCACACCAGAGAGTGGGCAGCTGTCTGCAACCGTTAGGAAGTGTCCCTGGGAAGGCTCTGGTTTACCGCAGAAAAGTATTTTTATGTCCTTCACATACTCGGCTAAAACTGGAAGGAGGCTGTACATTTCATCTATTTTCAGATGTGGGACATACAGGTCACCTACTGGTCAGTGTGGTGTGGGAACAGGCTGCACTAATGCGCAGAGCATCCAGGCTCACCGAAAAACACTGCTGCTCCAGCCCTGAGGGAGAGTGGAGTGCCCTGCTGCCATACTCCACTGCCTGTCTGCAGGCAAAGATCACACCAGCATGGCTTTGCTGCACCTGGCCCCAGGTCCGGAGAGTGTTTCAGCACAGGTTTCTGGCAGGCTTAAACATATTTTAAATATGTTCCTTAATCAAAATGTTTTTAACAAACGAAGACCAACACGAGGAATCTGCAAATAAAATCAACTGAATTGAGATGCCTCCCAAAAGCTACCCAGAATGGCACTGGACTATTTTCTTTCTTAAAAATTCTGTGACTAAAGTCAAGATAAAAGTCTGGTGGAAATCAAGGACCAGAATATCAACAAACATTACACTGAAGTGTCTTCAGCAGATATCAGAGGTCATTTTGGCAGGTCTCCAGAAATTCGCTATACTTAACATATGTCTTTAAAATTCTCATTAATAAACATTTCCTTCCATCCGATGGGATGAAAGGAAATCCATCCATCCCCATGACACCACTACGCAGCAGCCCTGCAGTAGGCTAGGGTTTCACATCATCACTAGAGCTTTCTTCTTACTGTCTGGCATTTTAACGTGAGCTTTCTGCCTGCTGCACGTCATTTCCAGTGCTCTGTTCTCACTGCAGCCTGGGAGTTGACTTTGAGATGACTGTAACCACCAGAGCATTAAAACACAGATTGCCAGCTCATAGGCCAACTCCACATCTGGAGGAGCTTCTTCCCTATTGTAACATTTGTAGCTGGAAGGTTCAATGTCGTATTTTGGACTGTGTGATTAGTTTTGATGACAGCTATTAATAGCCTCCTCCTTGCCATACGATACCAATGCATTATCTGTCTAGCTGTTTTTAAACCAAGGAGAAGTAGGTGAGAACTGGAAGTGCAACACATGCAAAAATCACCATTTTCATTGTATTTTCCACATGAAAGGCAGCATGTGAGAAGTAACCTCAGGTGTCGTTGTCCTGATGCCTTGGTCAGTGGAAATGTTGCTTACTTTAGGGTTTGTAACTTGCAGAAATCATGAGGATGACCCACTAGCTGGATACTAAAGAAGGCTCTACTGGCCTAGCCATATATATTCACCTGCACAGCAGATTGAGGGCAGTGACTTGCAGTCTTGTTTTTTTCTTTTGGTGATACACAATGGCAGCTGGCCTTTCACTAAGATTAGAGAAGATGCCATCTGTTAATCAAGTAATTTCTATTTTCATATTTCCAGAGTACCCACAAAGGGATGCTTCAGGGCAAGAAGTTCAGTGAATGTAACCAATGGAAAATGAAACCATGGGCTTTCTCTTTGTGTCACGTTTTAAAGGAGAAAGTCTTGTTCTTTGCCAGGCAAAAGCATGGACTGCAGGAAAAAGCTTTAGATGGATTGATGTCAAAAGGACATTTGTTCAATAGTAAAAGTATATGGTACCAAAGACCATGTTTCATGCCTTCTTTTTTTCTGGTGTCATAACAAGGTTGCTTGCATTTATTTATCTTACAATGAATATTAGCTAGAAGAATATTAAGATGGCAGCTCAACCTAGAATAAAAATTAATTTGCATAAAATTACAGCAGCAATGCCAGAGAGGTCTGCCTTCCTAAAATCTGCCACCAAGTTTTGATGTCCATGTGTGTCCATGCACTGGGGGATGTATGCTACAGTCTCTCAGTTATACTCAACAGAGTACTTTTTTCTGCTTAAGGAACTGGCAGATCACCTTAAAGATTTTAAGCAATAAAGTCTTCTAGGAAAAAAAAAATGTGAAACACAAAGAAAATAACTTTGAGAACAAATCCGGATTTTATTTGCATGCAAGTAATACTACTGTTATATCGCAGTTTCCAGTCTTTAATCTGGAAACAAAATGTATTCATCCTCCACTGAAATAATCCAAAGATTGTTTTTTTCACAGCAGTGTTACAGAAGATGTTTTCTATTCATTAACATGCAATAATAGAAAGTTGCTTTCATGTAACAAATCCTACCATAATTATAAGGATATAACAGTAATTCCTTAAATGAGGAAAAACTCCATAAGAAATTTGTGGTCTCATGCCTCCACGGTTGCGTCAGGTTTTTGAAATATCAACCTGATGTTCTTATAAACAATGACATAGCCTTTTTGTATGAGCTGGCATATCTGAAAGTCTCACATCTGTATAACATCCTTCCTAGACTGTGGACACTGTAAGGAGCAGGAAATGAGAATTCTGATTCAAGCCAAGCAATTGTTTTCCATAAATATGAAGAAAGGTGCCATGTGAGGTACACCAAAATCATCTGGTGAATTCAATGGACAGAGAAGTATGGAGTTTTTTTCTAATGCAGAAATGTTATATTTTAATACTTTACTTTGCTGTTTCAGAATACCTGGTTTTGCTACAAAATTATGGTGATTTCAGAAATAAAAGTGCAGGGAAGCATTACTTATACAGAACATAATCTATAAAAAGAACAAATAAGTGTTTTAAAGTTAACTGTAGTAAAAAGCTCTATTTTGTCTTTCTCCTGAAAAACTTTCTATTTTTATGCAACACCTACCAGTTTCCTCCTCCTGTACCCACTGGCACTGTCCTGCATCTATTTCCTAATCTTCTAGTTTAAGCAACCTAGATGCAGCAACCCAGCCTTGACCTAAAACTGGCATTTCAGTGTGGTCTGGTCTTTCTCATATAGGCTGTGAAATAATGTTTGCTGTCACATTCAATAACATTAAACTCACAAATGTTCTTGTATTATTACAGAATTTAGGATTTTTTTTAAAGAATTTTAAATTTGAGGCCTAGAAAATTATTTCTGTCTTTAAATCAGCTGTGGAGAGATTACCTGTTGAAAAAAGATTCTTCTGAAGATTCTCCCCAAAGCCCATCTGACCACACACACACACAAAAAAAAAAAAAAAAAAAGAAAACAAAACACAAAAAAACCCACAAAAAGACAGTCCAGTGTTTAAGGCACTGAGCTGGGAAGTAGATAGATCTCCATCTCCCATCTACATACAATGTGGTGACATTGCATTAAAAAAAACATCGTATGATGAAAAATAAGCACACTTTTTATGCAAAGGCAAGAATTTGTTGTTAAGGTAATTGAAATCCTACCAATTTAACAACAGAATTATTTTTAGTCTCAGTCAAAGTATTACAGGAGGAAAAAAGGAACATTATTACATAAAAAGTCTCCAGAATAATAATTACAACTGTTATGCCTTCCTAGTACCTGTCCCTTTCTCTGCTCTTACAATCGCTCTTCTACAACCCCTTTGGATCAGTCCTGGAAAGAGATAAAAGATATGGTAAATCATCAGCGTCTCAAGCTCCTTATCAGGGCAAATACTATGTTGATGGCGAGGGTTTCTTCCCTTTGCCAGGAGGAATGTGATGTAGACATTGATGGGTTCCTTCTCCTCAGTTCTGAGTCCAGTTGAGGCAATTTGTATATATTTTCTAACAAACACCCTTTATGCCTTGGTCTTTTTTCATGAGTCTGTAATTCCATGTCATATCCAAACTTGCTTTATATGGAATGTATTGTAGATACTTGTTCTTTGTTCTGTTTGTTGCTCCTAAAGCGGTCTTGTCCAGCTCTAGGTCTGCATGTCTTTACCTGACCATTGTGAATTTGCTCATAGCCATGGGGTCTCCAGGGCCAGCCTGTACCCTGTCTCTTGTCATGCCACCCCATTCTCTTCTTCACAGCACCCTGTGTCCCTCTTTCCAGGCTTCAGCTGTGGCATCAATCCCATCTTCCTCTGCACCAAATCACTATGGTGAGGTCATGAATATTTCTTCCTACAGAAAAACATGCTTGGCAGTGCTGTCTGAAAATTGTAGCTACACCGTATGATTATACAAACATGCACAGAAGTAAGACAAATGAGGCAAATACAGACAGAGCCTGACAAGTCCTAAGGGCCCTGGAAAGCTATTACAAAGCTTGGGACCCATTACTAGCAATGGCAATACTGTATTTACTAGGCTGCAGGGCTACAAATCTAATTATATTTTGTTTCTCCTGTCCATAGCCTGTGTAAACACACACAGGCACATACTGAAACAGCAAATGCTTCCAGATGTGCCCATTCATATTCACTGGGACTAATAATGACATGAAGAAAGCTAATTTGGTATACTAACATTTGCAGGTCAAGGCTTCAATGACAATTTGGGAGAATGTAGAACAGTTTGTTACAATTACCAAGCTTCAGCTTTACAGCTGTTCCAAAGACAGGCTGGTGGACATGAAGAGTTCACCCTTGAGGCAGGTCCCAACAGGTCAAATAAGTGTCTAAGAGATGAGGAAGTGAATGCATTCATTCTGCTGAAGGCAGGTAAACTAGTGGACCATGTGGCTTACCTGGCTCCCAGCATTCAGTGAGATTAAACTGATGTTCACTAGATGAGGATCTTCCAACCTTTCCCTTCCAGTTTTCTGAGGTACCTCTAATGCAAGAGGACAAACTTGCTTAAAAACACCTGTGTCTATGCTGAAAGTGGAAGGTGTCACTGGGGAGACAGGCGTCACGTGATGGCACCTGAAATGCCCAAATACCCTCCCGTGCTCATGTTCTCCAGCGTTGTACCCTTGGCTGAACAAACATAGTTTGGTAGCAGAACAGCATGATGCTGGCTGTAGGTTTAGGAGTCAGACGTGGGTTCAGGTACATTTGAGGGCTCTTTGAGCAGCCACAAAAAGCTACCAAAATCCCCAGATGTTTATTGTTGCTCTTAAAATCTGGCAGCCTCACAGGAGACACAGGAGAGTGAATGGGCAGCACTTCATCCCCAGGCAATCAGTCTGGTCTGCTCAGAGGTGAAGCGTGGGGACAGGACTTTGTGAGTATAACTCTTTGCATTGCAGCAGTTTCCCTTCCAGGACTATCAGTCCCGCATCACGCAAAATACAAGCACCAGTTCTCTGAGATCTTGACGTTATTAACACATCACTTTCCCATTCCCTTGCCCCTCACCAGGTGTTTGTGAGGGAAACCACCACATAATATTGAGGATCCAATGTCTCACTGCTTCTCAGAAGGTTTTATCACCTGCATTGATAACATCTGCTGCGGTGTCCTCGGGCTGAGCAGTTCCCTTCGTCATCACCGGTGCTGCAGCTGAGGACACGATTCAGTGGAAAGTTACACACTGCCTTTCCACTGCCAGGGTTGCTGGATTTCTGACTTCCCACAGAAATGCAGTGTGCCAAGCTCCCCGGCATCAGCCATGCCCTTTCTGTTGCTATTCTGTCCCTTCCTGCAGCAGTATTCCTCCTTTCACCTTGCAGTGGAAAATATTGTTAAAGAGTGTGTGTGTACCTTGCTGGTAGCTACTGTGTGAAGCCTTGTCTTGCGGACAAGCAGGACAAAGAGTCCAATGGAGAAAGCAGAGCTGTTATAATGCCCGAGCTCACTAGATGGCCCCGTACACTGCAGAGAAACTCTTCCTCCGGCAATCCCACCGCATAAAATCCGTTTACACATGCAGTGGTAGGGATTTTTTTTATTATTATTTTCCTAGTTTTTAATAGCTGGACCTGAACCCCTCTCCTTGATTCTTCACCACTGTGGTAGACCTCTTTCTGTCCCCTGGGCAGAAGCGATCTGTCTGCAGAGCAATCCTTTCCGATTACCAAAGCAAGCGACATAGCACGCAGCAGGAATGGGAAGCAGAAAGGGAAGCTAGTATGTGACCTTCATGATAATACGCTCTTTGTACAAACTGGTGCAAGAGCACAAGTGAAGGTTAGCACTTGGGGCCATTCTGCAGTGCTCCCTAGGTGCACTGAGGTATATTTAGCATGTACATCTGAAGTTTTGTTGTCTTATTTTTATTAGGGGATAAACCTCTGCTAAACAAGCATTTCCTACACTGTGATATGCGACTCCACACAATCTGTTATGGGAAGAGACAAGGCTCAGCAAAAGAGAAATGCATGAGGGAGGGCTGAGGGGAAATGAGAAAAGAGAAAATAGCTATGGGCTGTGCAAGATGTATTGGATATTTAGCACTCGCTATTAAAAAGTTGCATCTATCTGCAGTATTTTCTTGGTCCCCCTGGCCACAGTCTTTGAGAGCGCTCCTGTCAAGCAGGTATTTACTGCAATACCGATTTCAGGGATAGGAGTTTGAAACAGAAAGAGAGGAAGGGCTCCAAGTCATGGTCAAGTTACCAGAGCGCATCATCTTACCAAGTTCCAGATGAGTCATGGTAATGAGCCACAGCCCACCACCAGCCCTCCATGAATGTGGGGTAAAGCACAACTTCAACCACCTTCCTGGAGGATTAAGCAACCTCAGACAGGATACACCGAGTCACCTGTTGGCTCTTGGCTGACAGATTACCTGGACAAGATACAACAGCTAAACTTGAGTTTCTGGGTGAAAATAATCCAGCCATGATTACCTACATCATATGCATGGACATGATAAATTGAACGTGGCTCTTCCCAGCTCTTGCTGGTGTGCTGTCAGAGAAAACCACTGTCCTCCTTTGTCCTGCATCTTATTTTTGCTGAGTGTTGGATCTTTTCACGTTTGCAATTGTACCGACCAGCTCAAAAGCAGCAGCACTCCTCTGCTTTCTTTCCCACCTGACCGTAACACCAGGAAAGCAGCGGTGAGGCAGTTTGCCTGGTACCTTTGGAAACGGTTTCTACTTTCTGTCTCAATGGCACCCACCTGAGCCAGCCATAGGCAGAAATAACGCTGTGACAATGTGATGGTGAGAGCCGTGCCGTGGGGCCAGGCAGGACCTGTCTTCTGCGACACCAGCACACCCACCAAGGTCTGTGAGGGACAGGAACCACCTCCTGAGCCTTTTGAGCCTTCACATAGGCGGTTCTTGCATGACCAGCCTTTCCAAGACAAGTAGATGCTCCTGTCATCTTTATGTTCAAACTTCAAGCTGTCTAAAATCAGCCCAAACCAGGCAACTCACCTTTCTCCATCTAAACAGTGGTTTATGTCCTTCTACAAATCAATCCACACAGAGTTTTTGGAGCTCAGCACAAGGTCTGCTTCACTGATATGGAGGTTTTCAAGGACTTGGCCTCAAGACTTTGCTACATTCCAAAGAGGACATGCCAGTGAAGAAGGCAGGAACAAGGAAATGCAGGAGGACTTGCTGCAAGAGGACTTTCTGACCCTGATGTTGCAGGTCCCAAACACATAGCAGGAGGCATGCAGTGGGGCAACGAGCAGAGACCAGAGCAGCCCTATAGCCAGAAGGCCACAAGAGCACTCAGTTTGGGTTTGGATCGCCAGGGAGAAGCCAAGGAGGCTTACAGGCAAGGCCAGTTTGGGCACAAAGCTGCATCTTTAGACTGTTCCTACTTACCAGTGTTAACACAGCGTAAGGTGGCAAATATCAACAGTCCTGTCCCAACATCACAAAATGCCTCTTTGTGACTGATTACAACAACAGACATGAATATGAGAAGACAAAAAAATGAAAAGAGTAAAGGAGAGTGGGAAGAAATGGGGGGTGTTCCACACTGCTAATGAGGCAAATGTTGTTAGAATAGGGCATGACCAGCAAACCCACAGCTCCTGCAGGGACTGTCACGCTGACGGGAGCTTGCACATTGGCTGCAGGGTGTACGCCAAGGGGGCTGCCAACAGCAGAGATGAGAACCACAGGCAGAGCCAGGGAGCTCAGCCACAAATGAGACCAACTACAAATGAGGAAGAAAGCATTTAGACAGTTGGTGGTGTCCACCTGGTGCTTAGTGAATAACCTGCCAGCCCTTTGGCCCATCATCTCGACAGCCTGCACTTCCAACTGCCCTCATCCGGTGACAGTCATAATGCAGCCGATGCCGTTGCAGCTCCCAGTATATTGTTTCTATGCCTTATTTCAAATATGGCCTTTTTAGTTTTATTTCATTTTTAGTCTGCCCATTCCAAAGCACTGGGACAACAGTCCTATTTTTGAGCTGTCTTCTGGAGATTCATGTGCTTACCCTTTTAAGCCTTGAGTCAGACACTTCAACATGTGCTTACATCCAAGTGCATCAGTTCATCTATTCAAACCACTGGAACTACATATGCACCTACAGTTTAATGCCTGTTTCTCTCTCTTGATTAAATTCAAGGCTTTGAATACTGCTTTACCATCTACTGCCCTATCACTTCTACCATAAACATCCATAGATGAAGCCCCTTTGAACAATAAAGCTGGAAAAGTGTTCATAACTATACACCAATTGGCATGGAAATCACAGGAGACAGACTTTCAGAAGTACCTACATCCCACTTTCAAAAGCACCTCTATCACTTTTAAGCTTTTTTGGAAATCCCTTAAGGTGCCTACTTGCATCTTTTGTAACTTAAAAACTGGTCAGTAATTTCTTAACTTCCCACGCCCTTAGGGTGTACACGCTTACCTCCATACAGTAAACTGGGAAATGGGACATAGCCTTCTCAATAATATGGGCATCTGTGAAGCCTTTGCCCTTGGTCTCATGTTATTGTGAAATTTTAGACAAAGCAAATGAAAAGGTTCTGTCAGTGCTGTAAACCTGAGCAGATTTTCACAATGGTCTCACATTTATTATTGCTCATTCTTACAAGAACTTTTTTTACTTGAATGCTTTATTCATATACCAACAAAAAACACATAGCAGGCACAGAAAGGAGATGAGGGAGTCAATCATACAGGTAAAACCAAGAATGTTCGTGGGTTTGCCAAGACTCAGCTGAGGTTTTCTCTGGGCCAGGATCCTTAAGCATTAAGATCACTGTGAGACTCAAAACCAGACAAAATAAACCTTTTAAACTTTAGGGAAATCCTGAAAAACTTTAGTCTCTTTTCCCTGGTTACATAGCAGGAATTTCCAGACATGTGACATAGATGAGCTCTGCTTGCTACCCCATCCCTCAGTACCACCGTTCCAGGTGTAAAGATTGTTCGCAAGGGTGAGGAGACCCCTGGGAGGACATTTTGCATAGTCATGGAATCCATTGAAACCACAGAAGGCGAACCAGCTCCTCGTGACCAGCCAGCTCCTCCCTGGGATCGTAGCCAGGAACATGTCAGGCTACGCTTGGCTTTCCTCAGCTTGCTGCAGGAAGAATAATGAACTGAGTGTGAAGTAATTTATTAGAAAGTAGGGGGTTACCACACTGCTAGATGGCTTTGAGGTTCTCCTCTATGATATTTACCCTCAGAAATGCAGTCCCGTGCCACCTCTCTACTGTGCCCTATGGCCAGCTGCAGGCCAACCGTCAAAATGTAGACCCTGGCATGCTTTTAAAGGTTCTCTTAAAAAGGAAAATAATCCCTTTTTTAACCCACCCTGGACTGCAGGTGCTCTACTGGCTGGTTTTTCTCCCCTGAACCAAATCAGCCCAGATGTCTGCTTTATCCCAACTTGGAAGCTCTGAGGCTCTTGGGAAGTCCAGGGGTCAAGAATTTCACCCATCCGAGACCCATGCAGGCAGGAAGCCGTCAGCTGACTCCAACCACAGACATGCAGTGCAAAGTCAAGACAAACTGTGCAGCTTCCCACAACTAAAATTGTGCTTTGTTCCAACTTTCCATGAGGCAATAAGGGGGACTTATGATCCGTCATGAAAAATAAAACAGGGCATTGCCATGTTTTTAAACTCGCTCTCCTGTTGTTTTAATTCACACACCAGCGCCATGAGGCATCAGACAGCAATGACTCAAGTGTGGCTGATGTTAGGTAAAATGGAGCAAAGGGCTGGAAAAGTAAGCGCTGAGCAACCTCAGAGCATTTTTTCCCACTCATTTCTTCATTCACACAGCTGTGTAGCTGGCTCTATTCACCAGTACAGCTCAGAAACGACACCATACTTCCAGGGATCTCTCTGCACAATTACAGATGTTGTCCAAGCACAAATTCAGTCTCACAATTTCTCCACAGCACAGGAAATTGTCTTACACCGTAGGTGAAAACCAAAGATGTGCTCATGATCACCTGAGCAGGTGGTGGGCATCTAGGAACTGATTTGCTGTGATTTCCAGCTGAGACTGGAGCATGGGTAGTGCATTACCTGGCTCTTCTCAGTCCTTCCCACTGCAGGTAGAAACTCATGAGATGCATCTGAAGAAAGAAAAACATAATCGTGAAACTCAGAGAATTAAAAAATGAGATATGGGCATTGTCCCTGGAAGGCCTGGATAGTTATAGCTCCTCTGGTCCTCTAATGGTGTGATGGGGCTAGGCCACTGTAGGCGACCTCCTGTACTCCTGGCAAGAGAAAACCAGGCTCTGGATGGCAGAGATAAAAGTAGAGCAGTCAATTTCTAGAGCACAGTCAGTATTTCCTCAGCTTTCTACAGTTCTCAATGAATCCCAGGATGTTGTGGACTTTCTGCTCTCACCCACCTACCTTCTGCTTCTCCTGGGGTGGTAAGCAATTTCTTAAGCTAAAATTCATTCATCATTTTATGGCATGATTTCATTCTTGCCCAGCTGAGCACAGCCAGCAGGAAAAGGCACTTTGCTTTGTTCACTGAGATGCAGTTACCACCACAGCCCCACCTTCCCTGCACTTGTATGCCAGAAATTTGTGCTGGGCGTCTGTGAAAGGAACAGCACAGAGCTCTCCATGTGCCCAAGAGGACCAGCAGCCTCCCCAAAAACCCTTGGCAGCGGTAGCAGCACCACCCACCAGCCCAGTGGACACTCAGAGAAAATGACAAGAACAATAGCAGGAAATGTCTAAGGGTGGAAACAACAAACAAAGCACAGCCCACTTTCTGGGGGCTTCCTGATTGGCTTGATTTGACTCAGCAGGAGCACTTTGGATAACCTTGGAGTTATCCCACCAGGGCAAAACCTCTCTCCAGTAAATCTGTGTTTGTTCCAATGCTTTCTGGGGCACAGGGGTGCTTGCTGCCAAGCACAAATAAATAAACAAACACAACACAAAAGCTCTAAGGTAGATCAGATGGATGAAGCAGGATCACGACAGTGCTGTCATCATACTCAGGGAAGCAGCAGCTTGGTGCATCCCTCATTGCTACTGGTGGAGAGTCTGTCTGTTCCCATTGGACACGTTCCTTGCCTCACATCAGCCTTCACCCTGGAAAAATGGACTGTGAGTTCCTGTAAGTGAATGACAGCAGAGGATAGATTCTCAAAGCTCAAATCCAAGAAACTGTTTGCATCAAGGAACAAACAAAACAAGTAACAGCTCCTACTGGGTGTTCCCCTTCCTGCCCCGCTGCTCTTTTTCTGTCCCTGACGTCCAAGTTGCTCTTGGCAAGCAGTGCAGGGGAATGCATTTGTGTATTTGTGAGGGGCACATAATATGGGAAATTTTTAAAGCAACCTAATAGAACTCAGTGCCTGAGGCATGCTGTCAGCAGCGCATACCCATCTAACTCCTTTGTCAAGGGCTTCTGAGGGCACTTAACAGGTTCAGGCAGTCATGACTAAAGCACAACACAAAAGGTAAGGAAAGGTTTGTTAAAAAAGGTCCGAGGGAGGCAGATGGGATCCCTGAACTTGCAGCTTTCCATAGTAGTAAGGTAGTTGTGCTTTAACAGACATATGACAGCCAGGATGCAGAGAAGGTGTCATCACACCAATTATAATACTTCTGTTTGGGTTTTCACATTTTCAGTGTAACAGCCTGAATTCTCTGGGGCTCATTTTCATTTTTAGTTATATTCTCAGAGTATATTCAATCAATCACAGGGCTGCCTTAGGTCAGAGTGCTGGTTGCTGAGCAGCACTTAATTCTTAAGCTTGTAAGCACCATATTCCTTGAAACACCACATTTTACACTTCAGAAAGCAAATAGATAATTCATTGTTTGCACCAGAAGTCCATTACAAAGTCCATGCAGTCATTAGCAGCAAATCAGAGTCAAGTCAAACCAAAATCATAGAAAGCTCACATGTACAGTGAGTATCTATAATTAATAATACCAGCTAACAGCTCTACCAGGGATAAGCATGGTCTGATGTATGGTTGGACTGTATAGGATTGGCAAAATGTGTTGGATCAAGATGGGGAAATGAAGGCAGAGAGATTTGCTGGAGTATACAGCAGGGATAAAACAGACAACTCTAGCCCATGATTGCTATTTTTGTTAACACTGCTTTTCTAGTAAATAACTACAGCACCTTTTCATTGATGATCAGATTGCCAGATGAAGAAGTCATTTGCATGTGCTCCTAAATAGCTAAAATTCACACATGATGGGGACAGGGAGGGATTCAAAACATCCCAAATGGGAAATCTGCAAGGAGAGAAATCCTGATTTGTGAGCAGTAGGGAACAAGCTGCCGTTGACTTTGGATGGAGCCCGTGCTCTGCCTCAGCAGAGGAAGAAGGCTCAGCTGGAGTCTGGTGTGGAAATAACCTGTGCAGGAATTCAAGACAGACAAGAAATACCAATGGGGGGGGGGGGGGGGGGGGAAAGGCAGCTTGTACCAGGAAAAAGCCTGTCTTTCAACCAATATGTACATATCTACATATACATGTATTAGGGAAAATCCACAAATGGGAGCATTTTCAGGTGTGCTCTCAGGTATTACTGTTTAGGCTTGGACTGTAATATATAACATATGTATTAACAACTAGTATATACCTTCCCTAAACATGCCTTAATCTTCTCATTGACTTGAATGGGCATTACAGTAGGCTGATAATACTGTGCTCTTTGGTGCTGGTGTTTAGCTGGACACCTTGTGTGAACAGTAAGACCAGAGATATTATAGTGTAGCTCTGCATCATTTCAGATAATTTCTTTGGAAGAAATACAACACTTGCAGTGAGTCCCAGAGCAAAACTTCGGTGCACATCTTCATGGGAATAAAGAACTTCTGCGCCTTATCAGCACAGACAGAAAATTAGAATTGTCCATGATTTTTTTTTCACAGCTCTACTATTTATCTTAACGAAGATCTTGAGTTTGCTAAAAGGCATGTGGCACTGCAGAGAAACAAGCAAATACTGATGTAACTACTGCTACGTTGTATTAGCATCCATTCCAGGCAATCTAAGTAATAGGTACATCAGAGGAAGAATAATATTTACATCAAAAATATTTATATCCTTGAGATTTAAAAAAAACCAATCTTTGTCTTAAGACAAGTGGTAAGAATTGTCACTACCAGCTGAGCTAGAGAGGAAAAATGCAGTTCAGAAAAATATTCAGAAGAAATTATGCTTCATGGTAGGGAAAAACCAGCAGCACCCACTTTCATCTGCTCTACGTAGATTGGCTACAGAGAAAGCCCTTTTATTAGGTCAGTTGCTAGCTCTGTAAAATGGCAGACTTTCTACCAGACTTTCTTTTTCCTCAGAAAGATTGGACATCATATGTATCTTTGCTGGTATTTGTATGGCACTGTCAAAATGGCTTTTCTGAGCATCCCCATGGAGGGGCTGAGTAATGCACATCCCACGTCACTGCTTCACCCTGGGTAGTCAGAGCTGCAGCTCAGCACAGCCCAGGGGGTGCTGCACACTGCGCGGGCTCAAGGACCTTCATCATCCCTCTGCATTCACTCTTCTCTGAGCAAAAAAGCCACAAACAAAGCTCAGGGAAAGATACAAGGGAAAAAACACTACCAAGTGTCTCCAAAACCCATTAACTCTTTTCACTCTGGTGGACTCACAAACTTTTGCCCAGGCCCTTTTAGGTGAAAGTTCTCCTATATACAGACTGAAAATTGCATTGTACTAACAAGATGGCCATTGCTGGTAGTACAGTCAGGCATCTCTCAACATCAACAGCAACATTCATGAAGCCTCTATCATCATTTCCCACTGGTTATGACAAGCAGAAATGCACCAGAAGGTGAATGATAATGTTTAGGGAATTATAGCTATATAACATACTATATGTTATGTTATATATATATATAAAATATGTTCTATATAACACTGTGCAGTGTGAGCACACATGGACTCTCTCCTTTGAAGTGTGGCTGTTCCCATCAGCTGCAGCTGATGCTTAGATTTTCCCCTTTCTATAATGTTTATAGAAGTTCTAAAGCTGCACGCATGCTTCACCCTAGAAGCTGGGAAGGGTCTTGTTCCTCTGTGAAGCATGATCCCCTGTGCTCTGAAGACCTCTTTACTAAGGAGCACAACCTTTAGTGAAGGCAGCAAGAGAGCCAGCCCACAGATAGGAATGTTGGTTGAACAGTCAAAAGTGAATGCCCTTCGCTTATGTGAGGGAGAGAGGAGAAAAAGAGAAAGGACAACGAGGAGACAGTACACATGGGCATAATGTTTTAATAGGAAAGGAAGTGATATGATTGGAAAAGTAATGAATGGAGACTGGCTGCAAGGAGCAGGGGAGTCGCAGGGAGGCAGGATTGGCCAGGAGGTTTCAGAAGGACAAGTATGGAGGACGGGGAAAGGTGATGAAGGGACAAGATCCACCAGGAACAGCAGCACAGAGTGAGAGAGGATACAGCAAGCAGCAGGAAGAGGAGGTAGAAGAGGAAAGAGAATAGATGGAGGAAAAAGAAAGGAAGAGGAGATGGACAAGGCTGGTTTAGAACATATTTCCCTGTCCTCTGGTCTTCTGCACTGTATCAGCAGAGAACAGTACCAGTGTGCCGGGGCCGAGGAGCTAGCTTAAATCAAGGGAACCTGTAGGTCTCTGGTTACCTGGAACTGAGAGCAAGTCACAGCAACACTTGTCTCTGGTCCAAGCATGCAGCTATGATTGACTGACAAGGTTGGAGGGATGGCAGGTACTGGAAGAAGCATTAAAATCAGAGCAAAGGAGTCTGGGCTGAGCAGCTCCAGAGAGCAAAGCTGGATTCAGGGCAAGTTGGGAAAACCTGTCATGCTTCTAAGGCATCGTCCAGTGTCTGCTCTTGGCTCCTGTGCTCCACAGAAATAACTGTGATCTGTTCACTTGCTGCCCAAGCATGTCCTGTGGGCACGTCAGGTACAAGAGCACTCCACTGCTGAGGAGCAGACAAGCATCGCCAAGTCCCCAAACACTACTCTAAGTCACCACCAGAGCTGACATCCTGAGGTCCTGGAGCTCTGCCAGGTGCTCCTCTTGCGCTGTCTGCTCTGCCCCTGCCCTTCACTCCAGTGGCCCATGGGTGAACAAGAGGGACAGGAGCACTGCTCTCTGCAAGACTCACTGTGCAAGACCTTCATCAGCTCCCTGGGAGGAGCAGACAGAAGCACAGAGAGCACCTCCATGGGTCTCACAGTTCAAGGGCAGGAGGCCAGAGCAGATGGTTGAAGAAAAAGCTGCAGTGACCTGAGGTCCAGGCAGAAAACAACTCACCCACTCCAGCCCTAGCTGATGGCACTACCTTTAAACCCAGTCTCCCACGTGTTTTGCTTTTCAATGCAGCACTGCTTCCACTCCGAGCTTGCAGACGTTTATTGCATTTCTGCTGCAGCCCCTCCATAAGCAGCTGTAATTTTCAATAAGTATAGAAAATGAACATATGGTGTCTATCTGAAGTTTCTGCTGTGGACAGCCACTTAACCTGGAGGTTACAGGGCCCGCCTTGCAGCAGCTGGCTGCTAGGATATCCTCGTGGCCATTCTCCTGCAACCCAAGGGGTGTAAATTTGGTGTCATAGAATCATAGAATAGTTTAGGTTGGAAAAAGACCTCTAAGATCAAGTCCAACCGTTAACCTAACACTGCCAAGTTCACCACTAAACCATGTCCTCAAGCACCACACCTACACATCTTTTAAACACCTCCAGGGATTGGATCTTAACCACTTTCTTGGGCAACCTGTTCCAATGCTTGACAATCCTTTTGGTGAAGAAATTTTTCCTAATATCCAGTCTAAACCTTCCCTGTTGCAACTTGAGGCCATTTCCTCTTGTCCTATCATTTGCTACTTGGGAGAAGAGACCAACCCCCACCTCGCTACAGCCTCCTTTCAGGTAGTTGCAGAGAGCAATAAGGTCTTCCCTCAGCCTCTTCTTCTCCAGGTTAAGCAATGCCAGTTCCCTCAGCTGCTCCTCATAAGACTTGTTCTCTAAACCCTTCACCAGCTTCATTGCCCTTCTTTGGACATGCTCCAGCACCTTGATGTGAGGGGCCCCCTCCTGTAGTGAGGGGCCCAAAACTGAACACAGTATTCAAGTTGCGGCCTCACCAGTGCCAAGTACAGGGGCATGATCGCTTCCCTAGTCCTGCTGGCCACACTATTTCTGATACAAGCCAGGATGCTATTGGCCTTCTTGGCCACCTGAGCACACTGCTGGCTCATGTTCAGCCAGCTGTTGACCAAGACCCCCAGGTTCTTTTCCACCAGGCAGCTTTGCCTGGCTCATGCTCTGCCCTGAGCTCCCCATGACCCTTAGCAGCTCATCTTTCAGCTGACATTGTAAATCAGGGACAAAAAGTGTATTCCCAGTCTGTACATGGAAGGCTGAAATCTCTTCAGGGCAAATACTTTTAGTAATTTTTTTTTTACTTCACTTCATTAAAAAAGAAGGTGGAGATAAAACTCACACCCTTTTCCAGGCTTCCTGCCTTCCATGTAAATGCTGCTAGGTAATTGAATGTGTATCTATCTCCAGTATACTGGTATGTATAGGAATTGCACAAAAACATCCTCCTTCCTTGGCAGCGTGCGGTATGGGTGCTGTATAAGATCACACGTTCATTTTGATCATACATCCATGCTAACCTTGGGTAACGCTGCAGTAGCCAGCACTGCTGCACTGTGGAAGAACAAGCACTCAACAGTCATCCCCCGATTGCCCTCCCTCTATTTCTTGGACCTCTCCCAAGATATAAATAACGCAGTCCACTGTACAGCTGAAATGCTGGCATCTGTTGCCAAACCTAAATGAATTTTCACGTGCATAGCTGCAATGTGCCAGTAAACTGTTTTTCACAGGCCTGGCTGCACCTGTGTTGCTTTTCTAGTCTTTGGGTGCATGCTGCCATGTATGGGGACTTTGTGCTGGGGTGAACTGCATATGCAACCTTCTTCACCTGAACCATGTGCCCTCCGACCCCATGACAATCATTGTGGCCTTTCTGGAGCCTATTCCCCATGCTCAAAGTGCCCAGCCAGTCCCCTGAAGTACACCTCAATGGTAGGAGCAAAACACAATATGGCAGGGCGAGAGGATTTCATGACAGCAAGCCACGTGAGCACGTTCATCCCTTGTACTCTTGTACTCCTTGTGTGTCCTCAGGCATCCCAGGGACAACTCTCCTGGTGCTTGTCCTGCCAAGTTTACTTAAAGCCGTGGGAGAGCAAGCAAGTTTCTGCAGGGTTCAGTGTCTTCCCTGAGTCTTTGCACTTTCACCTTTCCAATGAGAAAGTACAGTGCATGTGTCCTCTCTTGGATGGCTGTTTTATCTTCCCTGCCTTTCTCCTGCCATCCCAGTGGGTACCGAACAATGAACCACAGGTGATGTGTCCCTGTACTTCCAGTTTAAGTCCCATACATTGTCTGGTGCAACTCCCTGTCTGTCCGGACCCAGAGAGCTGCTTGTCTTGGTTTTGTGCAGCCCAAGCATTTTATATCAGTTGTGGCTCTCACTTCATTTACTTTATTTTAATGTTTTGGACACTGGATCAAGAGGCTCCAGAGGCAGGAGGCTTGTTCTCTCTCTGAGCTGGGAGGAAGAAGAAAATGATAGCAATGGTGAAGAGGAGAGACAAAACCCAGCTTCTCCAGGAGGACCCTAAATATTCATTTTCATCTCACAGGGCTGGGCCAAGAAACAAGGACATTTGTGCCATTTGTTTTAAGCACAAGTGCTCCAAGAGCTGGATGATTCAAAAGCCAGACTGCCAGAGCAGGTTAAGCTATTAGGGCCTTTACTTGGCTGATCAGGGAAATAAAGGGACTGGGTAAGATCTGCCAGGTCCTGCCTGGAGCCTGGTCAGGAGCACAAATGGGAGCTTTCAGATCAAAATACTCTGGTATAAGCAGACAGAGAGAAAATAAGTGGACTCTTCACTCTTTCACCTCTTTGGCCACTGGCCAGGGGACTGGGTTCAGACCAGGGTTTTTTTTTTTCTTTTTTCCCCTCCATTTCCCAAAGGAGGGTCAAACCATGTGCTTCTCCGCTATAAGGGCAAGCATCCAAGGCATAGTGATTCACTGATTTCCAGTCAGTGATCTACCCTTTCCTGAGGCAGGGGGAAGTTTTTAAGGTTGCAGTCTCACCCAGGCTGGAGACATCTGCCATTTGAAGATGACTGGAAGAACTTGGCCCTGGAAGGCTCATGCTTGTAAAAGTCCACAAACAAGTGGGGGCTGTAAATGCCGTGGGGGCAAAAAGTTGTGTGATAAGGTGATGTGAGGAAATGATACTGGAATGAGATAGTATCCTTCTAAAATAGAGAAAAAGCAGGTCATGAAAAAGTGGCTCCAGTTGGAGGAAGAGTCACCCCAGAGAGCGCTGAAGGTCACCATGCTTGGGAGAATTAACGCTGTGTCAGGAAAACCACCAACAAAAATTAATACACAAACAGTGTTGCTTTGGCAAGGAAAGGGACTCAATCATATAACTTCCACAATTCCAGGTCAAAGCATTTGCATTACATCAACACTAAGCCTTCTACACCTGGAGCAGGCAACATTTTACTAACTAACTCAGGGTAATGATTGTTGGGTTTTATACCTCATCATGTGTAGCTCAAGAAATCCTGTGGCCAGTGCTTGACTTGCTGGCCTTGATTTGTCTAACCTAGCAGGGATTAACCTGGTCCTAAACAAGGCAGATGCAAAATATCAATATACAGCTGTCTTTCTATGCATGTGTGTATCCACATTTACTTCAAACAGCAAAGGGAATTATAGAGATTTTTTCCCCTCTTCCCAACTTCATGAGCTGGTACTGGGATGCAACTTTTTTTGGTGAAGGGAATGTTTTCCCTTCCTGTGTATTCAGGAAGATTCATATAGATTACCAGAGCAACTCATTCAGCACCATGCCTGAATCTCATTTCCAGGCATTGATTGGTGATAATGTATTCCCAGTCTTTCAAGTCATGGAGGTTTTGCCTTTTCAAAGATGCTAATTAAGTTTGCTTCTCTTGATTATCAGCTGCACTCTGTAAACAACAGCCTTTTGGAAATCATAAGATGTGCACTGCCAGCTTTCCTCTTTGAGGGTGAGCTGTTTAAAAAGGATGAGCTCTGCAGAAAAACTAAACTAAGAGGCACTGAATTACTCAGCTCTGGAATCCCATTTCAGATCCTGCAACAGACCTGAAATCAAGCAGGGTTTTTGCCATCAGCACTGGCTGTGTGTTGATATACAGTGACATCCACAAATGGTCCAACTGGCTTTGGCACAACTGCTGGTGTTTGCTAAGAAAACTAAGCCAATGTGGAAATTAAACCACATATTAGTCAGTGATTTCCTCCTCCTCTACAGCAGATGAAGGGCACTGTTCATGGCTGTGGCATGTAGGTAAACGGTCCAGTTTCCTAGGCATGTTGGTTTACAGCCACGTTGCTGGTGGTTGGCAGTTGATACAGGTATAGGAAGCATGTACCAGGCTGAGGTGCTGGACTGGGATTTAGGGTACAGTTCCCCATATCTTCTTCAGTTGTGCTGGTTTAAAGAGCCTAAAGCAAGACTTACACATCTTGCAGAGAGAACCCTTTCCCCTTGCAAGTTCATTTTCCAAGGTTATTCTGAATGTGGGTGAGCTAACAGATACCCTGCTGCCCCAAAAACCTTTACAGTGACCAAGAAGTGGGAATGAGAGGCCCACGGGGTAGAGCATTTTTGCCAGTGCTCTTTTGCACTGTGGGAAAAGGCACATGGCTCTATGCTTGCAGAAGGGTGGACCCTGCATGTTAAGTTTCAGTTTCTCGTTTTGCTGTGTGGTCAAAAGCTTCGTGAGGGCAAGATCCTTGAGATGGGCATGGAGTTTGTGCACCTATCAATTTCATCCCTTCAAGCAAGCCCAATTATCCCTAAACTTGGTGTTTAACTTTCTGTTTAGTAAGCCTCAGAGGGGCTTGTTGCAATCGTCTACTTGTGAATCTGCCGTTTTAATACCAGCTGTAACACCTCAGAATGTTCAGCTCTGAGAGACCTGGCACTAATTACTGATATACAGGCCCATGTATATTTGTGCCTTTTTTATCAGGTTGATATAGGGTGTCAGTCAAGCAATAGCAAAATAATCAGTTTACAGCTGAGCCATCCTCCGCTCTACGTATGCATCCGCCACCTTTTCCCTTTGAGTGTTTACTCTGATTAGGTCTTTCCTGCTTTCCTCTTAAGTTCTGAATACTTGTACATTTTCCTTATTAGTGCTGATGAATGTTCTTTTTTTCCACTGACATGTTAAGTGTGTTTGCTGCAGACATAACTTCTATTACATTTCTATCTTCACTGCAGAAATTACATGAGTATTCTTCAGGTGCAACCCAGCATGCAGAGCTAGCACAGGCTAAAGAAACTGGTCCATAAACCTGCAGCTGTTCTTCCTGTTTATAATGCTGTTACCATCCCACCCCAAAAAACAAAACGCTGCTGAGCCAAATGTAGGTATCTCTAGAAATCATGTGTCTGCCAGAGTTAATTAGCTGGATAGGGGAGGCTGTTTTCTTCAGGCATAGTTCTGCTGACGTGGGATTTGTGTGCTCCTGTTGCAAGGCAGTGTCACTCTGCACCAGCTGTGTGAGTGCCCTGCAGGATCCTGCTTGGGGTCCCTCCTGGCGTCGAGGTAAAGGCACTTGTGCCAGAACAGCCTCTGCCTTTCAGTGGAGAGGAAAATGACAGCCCAAGTCTGTGGGTTTCAACATCATAGCACAGGAAACAGAGGAAATCCTTCACCTAGGGAAAGTGCATTCATCATCTTCAGGCTGGAATGCAAAACAGAGCCCTATATCCAAACATGTTTGCCGGGTACTGAGTGCTAAATATAAATGCACATGTACACATACCACAGTACCAATCGTCTCCTTCTGCCTCTTCACCTTTTAGATCTCCCTTCTTAGCTCCCCTTTTCATCACCTAAATTAAAGTCTTCTGTGCTACCTGACAGCTCCTTTGGTCCCTGATCCCAGCATCTCTGCAGGAGAGTTCATTTGCTGCTTCTGCCTCCAGTCCTCTCAGAAACTGCACTGCCCGTCTCGCCTACACTCGTGTGGCCACCTGGTTGGGTCAAAATTCCACCAAACACACCGCCCAGACTTCCTTTAGCAGTCTGGTGCATCCTCTTCCTCTGCAGTACTGGATGGTTCTGGTCTGAATTTTGCAGGGCATGATGTCTGATAGTTACAGACTATAAAAGAGAAAGCCTGCAAGTAGCCTTAAATTTCCCCCTCCGCCCCATCTTTGGGGAGTTTCAAGCCCCAACTGGAAGAAGCTATGAGCACCCTGGTCTGATCTCACAGCTGACCCTGCTTTGAGGAGGAGGTTGGGCTAGAGACCTCCTGATGTCACTTCCAGCCTGAATTATCCTACCAGCCTGTAATCTTGCTAACTAAGGAATCAGGGTGCCCCAAAACGAGAGCAAAATGCTGCCCAAGAGACAGCATCCCTTCTGCTGTTTGTGGTTTCTTCCCCTTCACAGCACCATTAACATGAGCAGGAGGGTCACCTGGCCTACATGGGCAGCTCTTCTCAGCCCCCCCTGAAAATTCTGTTATACCCTCAGGTGTTTATGGCAGCCCTCCATTAAAGAAAGCTGCAGGACAAACAAACTAGCAGCAAGGCAGGATTGGCTTTATGAGTGGCAAAATACCACCTGTTTTTTTCTGTGATATTCAGGGAAATAGGGCTCTGTGTACATCCACTGATAAAACATGCCCATGCCAAAGCATGTACATGTGGTCTCCCTGGCCCGTTTTTTTCCTCCTTATATAAACAGTTTAGCAAATCCCAGTGATCAGATAACTGCTTGGGCCAATAAGCAACAATACGAACGGTCTGCCTTACACCACTTCTGCCTCATCTGGATCTCCATTTTCTTTCTTATTTTTTCCCTACAGCACTCCAGATATTGTAGTTGTTTATTTAATTGGCTTTATTGTTGTGGCCGTCTTTCAAATGTCTGCCTGAAATGTGCTAAGAAGCCAAGGAACAAGAGAATTATAAGGTTTCCTTGCCAGGTGTCAAATGACAATTAAGGCACATCCTTTTTAAACTGGGCTAGAAGAAAAGGACATTATTGAATATTTAACAGGTTTACACAGGAAGAAAGTAAGCACTTTGTATATCTGTGTACGTGTACATGTGCACTGTGAATGGATTTATTACTGTTTAAACCATTATATAGCACATTGCTCAAACACACGTGATATTAGTGCATTTTGTTTTTCAGACCACATTTGCATGTCTCTGTTGTATCTTGTTACTAAAAAAGCAGGCAGTTCTCCTTATCACTCAGCAAATCTAATGATACGAAGCTCACTAAAAAAATAAAGGGTGCAAAACAACCTTTGGTTTGCATTATGATTTTAATTTTTGCATTGCTAGCACCTACCTAAAAAGGCAGCCCAAAGGAAGTGGTGAAGATTCTAGGTCCAAACTTTTCAGTGAGGCCTGTAGTGCCTAGGTGGTTTACTGATGAATGTATACAACAGTTCAAGTGGAAACTGTGCCCTTGAGTATTTGTTACCTCAGTACCTCAGCAGCATTGCCTCAGCCTTTAAGCCTAGAGAGTACAGACGAGAGTTGTATAAAATTGAGTGAAAAGGTATAAAGCAACCTTCTGTGGATATGAATGCTTGGTATATGACCCCTGTGCTATGTAACAGGTACATTTTGGCTGAATGATCCATATTTTTCCTGCCACAATTGGGAATTCAGACCCATTTTACACAGGGCCTGGGAGACTCATTCTACCTGCACTGATTTCAGTGGAAAAAGGACAATTTGCACCTATGGGATGAGTTTGCATGCATTCTTATTCAGTGTTACATAGGAAATCTGTGTCCCTACCAACTTCACCCATGTTTCTAAATCCTGGCAGCTGTGTCTCCATCCTTTTCCTCTTTAGTAAGTTGTTGTTACCTCTTCTGAAAGGAACTGAAGAAGGGTTTCAGGAAAAAAAAGAACAAGACATGTCAAAATAGGGTAACCTAATGTTGCATCTGCCCAACACGTTTTAATGGTGAGGGTAGGCTGACACAAATGATGCAGAAACTAAGGAAATGAACCAGGGGGAAGGATAAAAGAGACATAAACAAGTGAAAACAAAAGAGCAAGTAGCCAGAAAGTAAGAAAATATAAATCAAATCAATTGCTGGGTGTGCATGTGCAAGTGCACATGTGCATGCATTAGAAGCAAACTTTCTCTGGAAGACGAAACAATTCATGAAAAACCTTTCTTTGAGCTGGTGCACAAAAAATGGTGCACTTACGATCACGCCAAATGATAAGGAGCCTACTTGCTTATAACCTTACTGAGATCAAATGAGTTGCCTTACAGCACGTATTTTCATTGTCATAAATTATTAACTAATGTCCAGTTCATTTGAAAGAAAAAGGACTTCTTTCTTCCCCTGTATTTTGTTGTTGCTGACTTCTATGCACTGCCATTTTCCAGTCTCATCCTGGATCATGTAGTGAGCAAAATCTACCAGGCTACAGAATATGCATCCTGAAAATGTGATTCACTTGGGAGGAAAAGAAACATACTAGTAAACCCCAGCTCATTCAGTTCCACAATGTAATTTCACCAGACAGCATGGCAGAATATTTCAAATTTCTTTATCAGCAGGCTATAAACTTATGTGGATCTACTAATTGTTCCCAGGAACAGGGAAGGAAAAGAAGCCACCTTCCTGTTGACTTCTAAATTCATTAAGTAGGAGCATGGCAATGGCTGACCTCAGTGACAAATGATTTTTTCACTTCACTAGGTATTTTAAAACATTTCCTGGGAAGAAAATTCAAGATGAAACAGTATTTCTTGAAAACTTTCTCCCTGAATCACAACATAAGAGGGAAAATTCATCCTGTATCAAATTGTTCCATTTCAGCAAAACAAAGTATTTTGTTTCAAAATACTTTGCGTTTTAAAAATTTTTATATTAATTTGGAGAAAACGTTAAGTGGATTGGAGCAGTACTTTCCAGCACTTCATTTTAAAATCACTGCAATTAAGCCATTTCAACTTGGAGATGAGGGGGCTGCCTTTAAGAGAGAAAAATGGCTGTTCGACAACCCACCATGAATTTGAGACTATGAAGTATTCACATACTTTAGGAGAGCAAAATATGCCTTTTTCCATCTTCAACAACTTGAGGCTGTGACACTTTTGCCTCCTTGTAATGAAAAGCGTTATCAGCAAGTGTCACACATCTTTCATCCTTGCATAATTAGAAAGTGGGGAGAAATTTCCCAGGTGGGTGCCTTAAGTTAGACCCTTGCATCTATATTTAGACACATGAATTTCACAAGCAACTCAAGCTGTCAAACCCCTGAAAGGAGCAATCCATCCCTCCCTCCCTCCTACTTGCTCACTGTCTCCTTGTCCTCTGTCTTGTGATCGAAAAAGCATTAACGAAGTCCTGTGCTGAGCGTGGCTGGGAAACAGCAGAAATGTGTCCCTTTAGCTTGGATCAGTGCTCTGATCCCTCACTTGAGAAGTGGTGGCAGAAAGGCAGGCGCAAGCAGCCGTGAGTAACAAAAGTACTGGGCAGTGCTGATCTGTCGCATTCAAAGAAGTATGATCCAACAAGCTGTGAGAAGCTACAGCTCTTTCTGTAGACAAAGGGAGTTTTAGGGAACTATCCCTGTTCAAAAGTGTTCATCTTATTTTATATTACAGATTTTTTTGGGGGGGGGGGTCAAAAGTGAGAAAATAAAGATGGTGGTATACATAATAATAGAGAAAGAGGGAATATTTGTGCACTGGCATAAATCATGTCAATAAAAGGAGGTTTGAGTTAAAGTAATGGAGAATCTAACCCTGATTAAAGTGTATCCCAAATCACAATCAACACATCTTAAAGAGTGAGTGCCAGTAGGTCTTGACAAGAGAAACAAGAGTGCTGAATGCTTACTGCCTAGCAAAATAAGTTTAGTTTCTGAGTAGCCTGTGGATTTTAGTACCTGAGGCCTCCGGGGTACCCAGCATCATGGAGTAACAGTAGAAAGCATGGATGGACATCCCAAAATGTTATTGTCAGGAGTGGGCTAAGTACTGGTTCAAGAGAAACTCCTAACACAACTGGTTGACTGCCAGCTTCCAACAACTATTTCCAGTTTCATTGTCTGGAGTACGGAAGCAGTAGAAGACACCTATTCCTCTAATTATTACTGCATATTTATGGTTATATCCCGTACTGTGATTTCGAAAACGAAAGTGCATATCTGAGAGATGTTACAGAAATTGGGGTGAAGGGATACTGAGATATCAGTATTTTCAGTATTCAGGTATTTTCAGTTAATCTGTATGTGCTTTGGAAGAAGTGGATTATTAGAGAATTACTGTTTTTCTTTTAAATAAATCTGTCTGTTTTACAAATAATTCACGTGCCCTTTGTGCGTTAGGAAAGCAGTTGTGAATAACAAGAGTGAAAGTTATTCCTGATGACATTTGAAATGCTAATTAATACCTAGAAAACTATGGCTCATTGAAATAAGTTTTACATATTTATTTTTGTGTGTATGTGCATGTCTGTATGTCTTCCACAGGCTGGAACAAGAAATACAGAAATTAGAAAGTGAGGAATCCCAAATATCTGCCAAAGAACAAATCATTTTGGAAAAACTAAAGGAGACTGAGAAATCCTTCGACAACTTGCAAAAGGTATTAAAAAAAAACAACAAAAAACTCAAGCACAGATTGAAACCAAGGTAGACTCTTAGCACTGTTTGAAAACAGTAGTTATAATTCATGCACTTATGGGAAGATTGAGAGCAGTTGCAGAGCATGTAGCTTAAACCAGGATCAGCAAGACTAGAAAAGATATAGAGGCATCAGATCTATTTTGGTTGGGTTACTTGGATTTCCCCTTCCCCCTCCAGCTTTTTTTTGAAGAGGGATTTCAGGGACTATCTCCCTAGCTTATCTGCAGGGGAACGATGTGAGCTTTCGGCCCCACTGAAAGATGTCAGCAGGATCCTGAAAGGCATCTCAAACCTCCCTGCTCCCAATAGCACCCAGAGATAGCGGCATTCACCACAAACGCCACTTCTGAACATTACAGCCTGCAACAAACAGCAGTGTTCTCCTTAGTTACACCATGTCCCTCTCCCTCAGCCTCTAATGGCGCCTAAACCTGAGGAACCACATCCCCAGTTACCCATTTAAAAATTACAAAGAACCATAAAAGCAAGCCTAGCATAAAAATCAAGACTTCATGCAAATTATACCCAAAATATAAAAGGTTTAACCCAACATTTTATTTTTCCCTTCACAGAGTTTCTCACACCAGGATGGTGGTAAGTGCCTTTTTATTATTGTATAGATTTGGGTTTAACAAGAGTTGCTACTATAGCTTTGTTGCAAAGGTTTACAGAGTGGGGGTTCTTCTTTTCATTGTATGTTTCTGATTTATTGATAGAGCCATTACATTTTTTGTTTGGTATTGCTATAGTGCAAGCACAAACATCACTATTGTGGTGAAAGAGTATTCCTTTGGCAGAGCTCTACCTCTTCTTACGTGCACACAAGGGGAAAGAACAGCATGGATGACTTACTCAAAACAGACATCATACAACTTCTATGTTATTGACCCCATTCACCACATGATAGCCCTGCACTGCAGACTCCTTTTCACCTCTCTGTGGTCAAACTTCTCCACTGTATGTGCTCATGCTCTGTTCATAAACAGTTAAATACAATGAGGTCTATTCCTAATATACAGGAACAACTATTAAAATTAGGTTACTTCACTGATGAATGATATTCTCTGTGTGATGATTCTTACAGAAGGAAAACCTCGCATGGGTGGATAAGGATGTAATAATTCCTAATTTATGAACTTAGTGTCACACTATGTGTGATCAGTCTAAATACTGAGCTATAAATTTAGGTGTCTGAGTGAGCAAATAATATGGTTGGTTCCCAGGAAGCAAGAGAGACCCTTGTAGTGCCTCTCCAGGACCCTTAGGACCCGGGAAGGATATCATGCTGATCCATCTGCAGATAAATCTGTGCTCCAGACACTCATTCTCAGTACATGTCTTTGAACTGACAAGATTCAAAATACCGAGGTCAAGACTAGCACTTCCAGCTGCTGATACAGCCATGCCCAACTGTACTGTGAGTATAGATGAGGAATATGCAGGATGATCCTAACATCAAAGTACTAGGACACAATGGAAGGTTAATACATAGCATATGAGCTGACTTGGAGCTGTCTTTTTGAGGTGATTAATATTACATAGTAAGAGGGTTTTCTTTTTAACTCGAAGATCTAGTTCAGAATTTTTCACTTCTGTTAGCAATGTAATTCAAGTTTTACATTAAATCCCATTGTAAAAAAAAAAAAGTAGTCCCAGATAGGATGCTCCATGGTAAGAACTTACTCTTCCTCCCTCCTGGGCCACTTGAAATTGGCTACCACAAAGTAAATAAAGATCCAGAATGGTAAATATTTTGTACCTATACAGAGTTTCACCATGGTTGTTGGTAAGTTTCCAAAAGAAGAATGGTGCCTACAGGAATTAGCATCCGAAGTACGCAGGAGCGTTTATGACTTCTGCGAGATCAGATCTGCCTCTTCATGTGTGTTGTGATGAAATGGGAACCAAAAGAAACCCCAGCTAGCAAATACAAAGCAGTAGTTTCCCCGGAGGTATTTTATTATAGCAATGTAGTATTTCATTGGGTTCAAGAGGAGCGTCACTGCTCTCCAGATTTTGCCTGCTTTCAGTGGATGCCTCCCTCACAGACTGAGCCAGAAGCAAGGACAGCTCGTGATTTCTGAAGGGTAACAGAAAACTTCAAAATTATGCCAAAGAGAAGAGAGTCCCTCTGGAATAAATGCACAAGCAGAGGGAGCAGAGGGTATAGCTAAGTTAACTGGTACCTCTTGTCCTCCGGACCACTTGCTTTATATATCTTGTCCCTTCCTCTCAGCAGCTGGTCCTTGTGGGCTGAGGTGGGCCGGGTCATCCTCTAAGCAGTACTGTACTCTGGTCCTCTAAGGATGACCAAGGCTGCAAGCTGTCCTGTTAGCCCTCCCACTGTGGGCACGATGCGATCATACATCTTCACATGGTGAAAGCTGAGCAGGTCCTCTGTTTTCTGCTCTCTGACAACAGTCTGTGAGGGTAGCTGGTCAGAGCAGGAAGAAAACATGTACATAGCTAGCTGCAATCACTTTGTTACCATAGATTTTTCCTTCCTTCAAAAACATGTAGGACTTGCTTTGTTGCAGCAGATCAACCATCTGTCTGGCAACCATTTGTAACATATGCTGCAGAGGAAAATGGTAAGAGCCATTGGATAATACACCAAGGTTGTGTAAAACACGGACACAAACCAACACCAACCTGTTGGAGCAATTTCTTCAGTTGCTGCCATATCCTGAAAGACTTCCAGGCCATAAATCTCACATTAGTTTGCTCTGTGTCCATCCCTCCCTTTAGTCTAAACACGATGACGGTACAGAAAGTGATTTATCTCATCATTGTGTCCCTGTGCATGTTTTTGTGCCATATATATGGTGGTGACAGAGCTTTTGAGTGTGCAGAAGGCACAACTACAGGGAGCTCAGAGCCCAGAGGGGTCCAGGCAAAGGCTGCAAGGGGAGGGGAGAAGTGGTGGTGAGCACTAGTGGCCGATCAAGTGACTCTCTGTGTCCTTCCTACCCTTCCCAGAAAACAACTGTGTTTGGCAATGACCATTTCTGAGCTTGAAGTCATCCAGACACAATAAACACAAATTCCACATTTTCCAGGCTACGAACACTCTTTGCCTTCATAGATCACCACACAAGAGAAAGCAGAGCAGAAATGCTGAGGCTGGGGGCCACGGCCCTGCCTCCTGCAGTCATGCTAGTGCCAGCTCCTTGGTGGCTTGTCACTGACAAGCTCTCCATTAAACAAAGCCTGAGATGATGCTAGGAATAACATAATTTGCTGCTGCTCAGGTCTGCAGTCAAAACCAAGCATGCTGTAGTGCTATGCTTCATGCACATCATGAGCAATGAGAAAGGTCTTACTCTGTGTGTGCATATGTTTATGGCTCAATGTATATATAAAATAAAAGTCACATTAAGATCTGATATAACTCCCTTGACTGCTGAAGCTGCCTTAGGGGCAAATTTGTCCTCTGCAGTCTTTGGCCATCTGAATGCAAGCTACATGCTGCTACTTATAAGGTGGAAATATGTGCCTGCAGCCCAGAAAGTCAACCGTATCCCGGGCTGCATCAAAAGAAGCATGGCCAGCAAGTTGAGGGAGGTGATTCTGCACCTCTAGTCCACTCTGGTGAGACCCCACCTGGAGTACTGCGCCCAGCTCTGGAGTTCTCAGCAGAGGAAAGACATGGACCTGTTGGAGCAGGTCCAGAGGAGGGCCACAAAAATTATCAGAGGGATGGAGCACCTCTGCTAGGAGGAAAGGCTGAAAGTTGGGGTTGCTCAACCTGGAGACGAGAAGGCTGTGGGGAGACCTTATTGTGGCCTTTCAGTACTTAAAGGGGGCCTACAGGAAAGATGGGGACAGACTTTTTAGTAGGGCCTGTTGCAATAGGACAAGGGGTGACAGTTTCAAACTAAAAGAAGGTAGATTTAGACTAGATATAAGGAAGAAATTTTTTACAATGAGGGTGGTGAAACACTGGCACAGGTTGCCCAGAGAAGTGGTAGATGCCCCATCCCTGGAAATATTCAAGGTCAGGTTGGATGGGGCTCTGAGCAGCCTGATCTAGTTGAAGATGTTCCTGCTCATTGCAGAGGGATTGGACTAAATGGCCTTTAAAGGTCCCTTCCAACCCAAACTGTTCTATGATTCTATGACTGTACTTCAGCCAACATACAGAAGCCACAATTACAGTAACAGTACAGTTTGCACAAACCTCTGTTTGAATTTGGCGTGTATTAGCATATATTTGGCAAAGCTGTGGCTCTGGAAACCTGGCCTGCATTGTTTAGTTCCCAGCACATTGCTTAGTGACTCTTCTGCTTTTCTCTCCTCTGATCTTGATCAGCTGTGCAGCCAAACAGCAAAACAGACAAGCATGTCCTCAGAGGAGTCAAGTACAGATCTTTGTAGAGTGCTTTCCATGTGTCCTGTAAAAACTCATCAGCAACAGTTTTTCAGTTGTAGGATTTTAAGTAACTTTTTAATTTTATCTGCGTGTATGGCTGCCACAATTACAGCACCTCTGGCCACCTGAGTAAAAACCATTGATCACCAACCTTTGAGTGCAGCCTGTTAGTCGATTTCCTACCCACCTCACAGACCATCTATCCAATCTGTATCTTGCCAGTTTGTCCAGGAGAAGGCTGCAGGAACCAGTGTCAAATGCTTTGCTCTCCCCATGTCCACAGAAGATGTTATTTTGTCATAGAAGGTGATCAGGTTAGTCTGTCATGATTTGCCATCTGTGCTGGCTTTTCCCAATCACCTGCTTCATTTGGTTTGTAATAGTTTCTAGGAGGACTCATTCCATCACTTTCCCAGGGAATGAAGTAAGAGTAACAGGCCTCTAGTTTCCTGGGTCCTCTTTTGGTCCCTTCCTGTAGACAGGTATGACATCTTCCCTCTTCCAGTCATCAGGGACATCCCCTGATCTCCATGACTTTCAAATCATAGAATCATAGAATCGTCAAGGTTGGAAAAGACCCTTAAGATCATCGAGTCCAACCGTCAACCTGTCACTGCCAAGTCCATCTATACCATGTCTTCAAGCACCGTATCTATCCGTTCTTTGAATACCTCCAGGGATGGAGACTCAACCACTTCCCTGGGCAGCCTCTTCCAATGCTTGACCACCCTTTTGGTGAAGAAGTTTTTCCTAATATCTAACCTAAACCTCCCCTAGCGCAGCTTGAAGCCGTTTTCTCTCGTGCTGTCACTTGTAACTAGGGAGAAGAGACCGACCCCCACCTGGCTACAACCTCCTTTCAGGTAGTTGTAGAGAGCAATAACGTCTCTCCTCAGCCTCCTCTTCTCCAGGCTAAACAACCCCAGTTCCCTCAGCCGCTCCTCATAAGCCATGTGCTCTAGACCCTTCACCAACTTCGTTGCCCTCCTCTGGACACGCTCCAGCACCTCCATGTCCTTCTTGGAGTGAGGGGCCCAAAACTGAACACAGTACTCAAGGTGCAGCCTCACCAGTGCTGAGTACAGGGGCACTATCACCTCCCTGGTCCTGCTGGCCCCACTATTCCTGATACAGGCCAGGATGCCATTGGCCCTCTTGGCCACCTGAGCACACTGCTGGATCATGTTCAGGCGGCTGTCAACCAACACCCCCAGGTCCTTTTCTGCCAGGCAGCTCTCCAGCCACTCCTCCCCCAACCTGTAGCGTTGCATGGGGTTGTTGTGACCCAAGTGCAGGACCCGGCACTTAGCCTTATTGAATCTCATGCAGCTGGCCCTGGCCCATTGGTCCAGCCTGTCCAGGTCCCTCTGTAGGGCCTTCCTACCCTCCAGCAGATCGACACTTCCACCCAACTTGGTGTCATCTGCAAACTTACTGAAGGTGTACTCGATCCCCTCATCCAGATCATCAATGAAGATGTTGAACAGGACTGCTCCCAGTACTGAGCCCTGGGGAACACCACTCATGACCAGCCGCCAACTGGATTTGACTCCATATAACAAATATTATAGGCAGTCACCTTGCAACAGTGTCAGCCACTTCTCTTAACACCCTGGGATGGATTCTGACCAGACCCATGGATTTATGTGGGTTGAGCCCTTGCAAGAGGCCACAGACCAGTCCTTCCTCCAGTACTGGTGGGTCAACACATGAGCTGTCATAGCTGTTTGATCTTGTGATCTGGGGTCCAGCTACACCAGTAAAGACAGAGGCAAAGAAGGTACTGAGAAGCTCTGCCTTGTCAGCATTGTTAGTGACTAGTTTCCCTGCCCTGTTTAGTAATGGACCTATATCTTCCCTGTGCTTCTGCGTATTGCTCACAAATCTGAAGAACCCTTTCTGGTTGTACATGAGATCTTTGGCCAATTTCACTTCTAGCTGAGCCTTAGCTTTCCTGATTGCATCTCTGCATGTTCTAGCAAGATTCTTGTAGTCCTTGATGGCTATTTGGCTGCCAGTATACTTCTTTTTTGCTTTTAATTACACCTAAAAGCCTATTGTTAAGTCAGGATGGTCTTTTGTTCAGCCTTCTTCCTTTCCCTTGTAGAGGATGGACCATTCTTGTGCTTTCAGCAGGCAATTCTTGAATAACTCTCAGCACTCACAAGCTCCTTTGACCTCCATGGATGTTTCCCATGGAGCATACTGAAGATGGCTCTTCTAAAATTTGGGGTCTTTGTCCTACTACTGGTCTTCAGTGTGCTCAGCAGGATCTTAAACTCCTCAATGTTGTGGTCACTGTATCCAAGGCTATCTTTGGTAGTTATGTTGTCAAGTAAATCTTCCTGATTTGTGAGTAATAAATCTAGCAATGTGCTGCTCCTAGTCAGCATATCCAGCCTCTGTAGCAGGAAGCAGTCCTCAACGTATTCCAGGAACCTGGTGGACACAGTGCACCACTATGTTTTTTTTCCCAACAAATGTCTGGGTAATTGAAAGCCACCCATGAGGAACAGATTCTGTTGGCCCAAGACTTCCTTGAGGAGCCAAAGTAAGGTTTTGGTGGTTTCATCATCCTGATTGGGAGGTCAGTAACATACCTAACATAAGACCCCCCTTGGTGATGATCCCTCTAATCTTGATCCAAAGGCATTCATTCAATAGAACTGGCATGGTCTCCAGAGCCGTCCTCTATACACTCAAATTTCTCTTTCACATAAAGTGCAACTCCACCTCTTCTTCTTCCCTTCCTATCTTTCTGAAAGCATTTGTTGCCATCCATTGTGGTCTTCCCATCATGTGAGTTTTCCCACCAAGTTTCTGTGATATCTATGACCTCTCTCAGACTGGGCACGGAGCTCTAGTTCCTCCTGCTTGTTGCTCAGATTACATACATTGGTATACATGCACTTGAGGTGGCTGAACTTAGGGTTCTTGCCTTTGGAAAGGGTTGGAGAGCATTCCTTACTGCTCTGGTAGGTGCGCTCATCCACCCTGTTGCTTATGGATATACAGGTGTCAGCTGTGGACCCTACCCCCCAAGTTCGTTAGTTTAAAGCATGATCACTAAGTCAGAGACAGGCTATTCAGCTATTAGCCAAGCTTCCTGCTTAAACCTCCGTTCATGGTCTTACAAACATGGTGGGAAGGTCATAATCTCTGTTGCATCTGATGTAGCTCCATGGAGCTCCAGAGGGCTTTGCAGGTGGAACAGCCCTGCCCTGGGAGCCAGTATTTGCAGAAGACCTTAGGCACTAATTTTTGTGGTAGTCAGACTTTTTAAAGATAATCTGCATGGGAGCTATTCTGAGCAGTTCTGAAGGCTTGGTTTTGTGTAAGCACCCTTGAAGAATTGCCTGGCCCCATATGTTTTCCCAAGCACTTGTCTGTCTAGTAATATGGAAGTGTGCCATAGTCCTAAAACACAGGTTGTTGTAAGTAGTACAAAAAGCCGCAGGACATGTTTTATGGCATCCTTAGATATTAATAACTCATAAAAGGTTGAAATAAAGATACTGAATGCAGTCAGTTCAAATGCTCTAATTTATGTTCTGTCTTACTTCTCATGCAAATGAAATGTTCATTTGAGTCTCATCTGCTCCTTGTAAAATTGATCTCTTATATCCTTTTTAAAGGTGCTAAATGAAACAGACCTTGTTGCCAGTGAGATAAAGGGAAATGAGCATGTTTGTTTCATTTGGGGGGTATGACACAGGAACTGGCAGAATCATCCAAGCCCCAACTTCTTCTAGTCAAATACCCCATTTCTGACATGTAGCACCACCACTTGCTTCAGAAGAAAATACAGGAGAATCCTACCCCCACCACTGCACCACAGCGTTCCCTTCTGAGGACAATCATGAGAGATTGTCAGGAGCCCTGAAGCTAGCTTTTAAATATTTTATTCTAAGTAACATCCAGAGAAGTTTCTAAACTGAGTCAATATTAACAACACCTAACACTTACCTACATATTGTCTCCCAACACAGGAGGCAAAAAACCCCCAACTTACTAAGGTCCACAGGCATGTACAGCATCAAAGTGAAAGTTTCACCATCAAGCTGTACAACTGATCTTGCTTACTACTAGACGTCAGCAATGGTAGCTGCCAACATGGTTAGCTCAGTTCCCTGTACAGGCACTGGGAAAAAACAAACACTTGCAAAGGATTTTGCCTCCTGCAGCGCCCTGGGATAAGAACTGTACACTTACTGTGCCTATTTATTCTCATGGACTGCAAAAGAAGTAAGGATGATTAGTTAAGCAACACAAATCTGCACTGATTACACCCACGTGTGGACAGATAGGTCTGTCACTCAAGTCGCTGGATGAGTGTGTACTGAAACTACTGTCCCAGTAGTACACTCTACTAAATTTCTACCGTATCCAGAACACAAAGTGCCTTCTTATTCTCACCCAGAAACACAGTCCCTGCTTCTTTCTTCTGAGAAATTACTTCAGTTTTCAATAATGGCCTGCTCATTTGGTGGTGATATTTCCTAGAATAACAACACCAAGCATTGTACCAATTTCTCATCAGAGGCAAGAAACCCTCCAAAAGAAAGTAGCTGTTGCTGGCCATTTGTCAGTCATCTGTGTCCTAAACAATTATTTCTCCTAGGCTCTACTGCTAAAAATAAAAAAACTTTGAGGAAACAGTATGCATTGAAAATATAAAAGCCCATTTCCCAAGACTGTCATTTATCCACTGAAGTATGCAATAAAATAATATTTCCCTGGCTGAGTTTTTTTCAAATTCATCTGTTACAAACTGAACTTACATACTAACTTCCTGTCTTTCTGGAATGAATTTACACTGTGCCTCTGTGCCATCCTCCTCTGACACAGGAATGGGGAAAGGGGACCTCCTTACCTGAGTCACCTACAGTGCCCCATGGAGGGATGGAGTGTCTTCTTGGTGACTGCGATTAGTATCTTCCTGCACCCAGCAGCGCTGGTAGCCACTGCACGATGTTAGGACAGCAAAACCATTTCACTAATACCAGGCCCAATTTTCCTGCCAAAGGAGCAGACTTTGGGATTAGATGTAGCACATCATGTCTTTGCTGAGGATGCCACCCGGTGTAGGGGTTTTTCCTGGGATGGGTGTTTGTCCATAGGGAATGAGATGAAAGGATCTCCCTTCACCAGCTGCAGTAAAACAGGACATTTCATTTTCTCTCCTGTCACGAGTTCACTTTTATGGTCTGCACTCGTCTTCCTATCTCACCTGCTTATAACAAGAAGAGGCACCAAGGAAGGCAGATTCTGCCTCCTACCCTGACACATGGACCACGCCATACCAAGGGTTCAACAACTTAAATTATAAACAGCAAAGTACCCTTTGAGGAAAAAGAATGCTCTGTTTCACACCAGATAGGATCTTATGTTTGAACAGAAATTTAACCATTTCCATACAAAACTGAAAATATTTCCAGTTGATAAGAAAGCATGTAATTTTTTTTTCTTTTTCATTTTGGTTTGGCACCTGAACTGTAAGTCAGTTATTTGCACAACTCTCCTCTGAGCTCTACTTTTAGCTCAGCCACTGAATGCTAGCAGAACGAGATACGCTATCTAGTTTTATTTAACCCAGCCACAAAACATCTTCTGCTAAATATTTGTAAATTTCTTTAATGTCTCATCTGAAGAACATTTTTAGCTTATGCTAAACAACCATAAGCTCAAATGTAAAACAAGTCAGTCCTTTAAGACACCTTTCTACTAGTTCAGGGTTTGTTAATGAATGATGGCACTGCAGACCTGGCAGGTGATGAATACCTTGTGAAGGTCACAGTGGACACCCGATCAGTATCTATGCATGATTTCATTATTATCTAACTTTCAGCTTTAAGAACAAAAAGCCAAATGCCGGTTTGATAATGTTGGAAACAACCAGTGCAAAAAAGCTGGCCTTTCATCCCATTCAGTCAACACTAGCATTTTTAGGCTTTTATATCTCTATTTGAAATGTCATGTATTCTGGGTAGCATGTTAGGTTTGTTCCTTACCTTCCCTCTCTCTGCCTCCCCTGTTTTAAAGGTCACGGACTTGATAAATCCAGAACCTCCTGACAAATAATTTTATGTGTTCAACTGACATAAGGTTTGAGTCATCTGGACCCATTCCCTCCTGCCTCAGCTAGTCTATTGAACACCAATCACACGACAGTGACTTTGCACTTTGTTTGCTTTGATCCAATTATCTAGTACAAAGCTCCAGTGACTATTGTCGGGGCTGACAACAGTCTGCTGTCTAAGCAATGAAGCCACTGGGGCTCATAGCACAAATCTAACTGTTTCCTGTTCTCTGACACCAGATGCAGTAAATTACATTTACTCCCAGATCCCTGAACTCCCAACCCTCTATTCACGAACAGCAGAGCCAGTTCCTGGGCGGGACGGAGCAAGCAGAGTAGCTGGTAAGTCTCAAGGAGCAAAGTATGATAATATCAGTCCAGTAGCCATGAACTTTTTTTGTTATGTTACCTTAATGGTGTCCCAATATCATTTAAATGCCAGGAAATGCCACTTGATTTGTATTTTGTAAATAAGTCAAGGCTTTTTGAGCAGCAATGAGTACTCTCAAAACAATATAGTTGAACCACATACAAGTAGCATAGGAAATGTGTCCAATTTTTTAACATGGAAACATTCAGTTCTTTCCATCTCTGCTGATACAAATACATGGTATTTAGGCCAAGGTCTTGCCTCCTCAGTTATACCCATGCAATTCCCATTAAGATGGATGAGACAGACAGGCATTCACAAGACCCCATACGTGCTTCAAACTTTTATGTCATTTTATATTAATTTGTATATTATTCTTTCTTCTTGGGGAAAGGACGGGGAGAATTACAGCATGTTTTGTGCTTGGAGTCATACACAGATTTTTCTAACACTTATTTTTCAGGTTATGTGTCTTAAATGTAACAACATGATTGTTAAAAGCTGTATGTTTTTCTTATTTTCAAGATCCTTCTTTTCTAAACAATGTATTCCCTATCTCAAGACCAAATTGCTGGTGGCTACTTAAGAGGTGTCACAAGGAGTGGGAATGAAAGGTGGCTTACGTGAAGAATGGGTTAACAAGCATAGCAGATTAATGTCTGCAGCTAAGACACTCCACACAGCTACAGGATATGTCATTTTGTTCAGAGGTCCTGTTGCAAGCCATTCCAAAAGCTTCCCTTTCACCAGTGCTTACCCTGATCTGTCTTAAAAGCAAGCTTTTCCCTGTGTGTTTTGTGCCATTTTGTCAACACCAAGAATACAATAATTTCTTTCATTCTTCAAATGACCGAGAAGCCTTGTTCATCTAGTCCTTATAAGAGTATCGTGTGTGTGCAATAGCTTAAAGAAAAGGCACCAGCATATGTGCTCAAAGGTGGACTGTGAGCATCCATCTTAAAACAAGCTCAAAGCCTACTAAGATTTTTTTGTTAAAGAACAGCCTCTGAATCCACGTAACAGGCAGAAGCCAGATCCTTTTGTCTGCACGTTGGGATCTTGTTGTCGTGAAGCACTGCACCATATTACACTGTAATTAAAGCTCATGCAGAAAACTTGTACTTGTGAATACAGGCTGTCATCTTCAAGTACTGCTTTCAGTTTCAACTCTATTGTGAGATAGTTTTGCATTGTATTAATAGAGCACATTTTGCAGTAAATAAGTTCTTGTTAAATAAAGACATTTTAGAAATCAACACTAGTTCGATTTTCAGCTAGTTTGACAAGCTGGGCTGCTAGGTTTTCCTGCAGAGAAGAAACATTATGCGTACAGGCAGATAAGCTAGGTTCTGTTATTCACTTCTCCCACAGCAGTGCATTTCACTAGTGAACAGCTTTCTAAGAAACTTGCGTATATTTATGCATTTACTTGCACAAGTAGCTTTAATGTCATCCCTGGGGCAGGTCATAAACTGCATGTTATGTCAGTATCTTAAAAACACTGCTGCTGAAATCATAGTAGAAGAAATGAAAAGAAAATGTTGACAGTGGCAAATGCTTAAGCAAATTAGCCAAACATAAAATACACAAGGACCATACCTGTTAACTTGCTAGATCAGATCAGACAGTAGGACACAGTCTTCCAAGCAGTGCTAGAACTTGTTGCCCAAAGTCTTCCTAGTAAGTAGGACATTGTTACTTATCAATACTCCATACCATAGATAAAAAGATGTATCTTGCAACTCTTCTTAAATATGGCTAGGTCCATGTGATTTAACTATCAGGTTTTCCCTATCTGCTTCTTACTTCAGACCCATTATACAAGCCTTCTTTTAATGCACACTACTGAATGAAATTTGTTCATTAAAACAGGGAGGGTCTGACAGATTGCACCCTCTTCTGCACTAAAAATATATGCAATACATGGTACTCAACTATTTCACAGGAACATCAGCAGCCTTTTCAGTAAAGTCATGCCCTAGATAATATTTTTATTGTTCAAAGAAAAGGAGAAGCACAGGAGCCCCAGGGGAGCTGAGGATGCTGCGTCTCACCAAGCAGGTAGCAGGTGGCCAGTCGGTGGGCTGGCAGGGCCCTCTCTGCAGGGCTGTGCTTCTCAGGACAAATCAGGAACTTCTGCCCATCAGAGATGATTTTCCGGATGTGCTGTTGCTCCCTCATAGTTCAGCTTTGCTTCAGTTCAGCTGGCTGCCACTCAAAATCCTGCCAGCGTGTCACTTTTAGCATCTGTACCATACGCTAGCCAACCCCTACTTTTACCTCTGTAATGTTTGCAGTTGTTGAACAGTATCTGCTTGAGCAGCCCTGGCGAGGTCAAGTGATGTTCAGAGCCCACTCACCCAAGGCCTGGGAGCCAAGCCAATAAATAGAATTCCTCTTCTTTTCCTCCTACCGCTCACCCCGACTCAAGAAACTGCATGTAGAAGGGAGAAAATTCCAGTGTTAGTGGTAGCACCTGCGTCTTTTTGTTTCATTACCCCTATAAGGTGGATTAAAGGCTTCAGGACAGAGTTACTTGCATGATACTTGAAGAACACTTGCCCACCAGCTCCTGGGCTGCAACAGTCCCAAGCAAGTGATCCATGCCAGCTGCTCTCCGAGCTGCACCATGGTGCAGTCTGCCACAGCTTCTGGGAGCAACCTGCTCCAGGGCTTAGCTGCTACTGGCCTTGGGGCAACAGTGTTTTTCCTTATTTCCAGCCTAAATCTCCCATTATCAGTCTATACCGGCTACCTCTCAGTCTCCTGCTCCACACCTTGGAGCAGAGCCCAGCTCTCAGCCCTGCAGCCTCCTCCTGGCTGCTGAGGCTGCTGTGGGATGGCCAGGCATGAAAACTCCAGCACAGGAACGGGGATCAGAAAACTGATATCCCTACTTCGTTGTGACAATGGGCATCCTGTGCTCAGGGTCATGACAGCTATGGACACAACTAGTCCATAAACCTCCCAAAGCAGTGGTAAAACAGAGTCATTAGGGATATTCCCCTAGCTTGCAATGGCCAAGGCAAGATCCCTGCTTCTGCAGCCCACTCCAGCCTTCAGCAACACTTCACTCTCAGCGGTAGCAATGCTCCTTCGCCCACCGGCACCTTCATCCTCCAGCCCCATGCAGGTGTCTATGCAATGTTGCACTTGGCCTAACCAGCCTTTCCAGGGCCGACCAAGGTCTGAGCAGATGCACACAGCACATAGATGGCCAGACCCCCATTTGGCTGGGCTGCCTACCAGACTGTACTCCTGGAGGCCAGAGAAGACCGCCTGGGGGGGCCAGCATGGATTCATTCCACAATACATTAATTTTCTGTCTAGAGCTATAGGGAGAGTCATGATACACGTCATGATAAACTTCCTACTGCTGATGAAACACTTTGCTTTAAGGATGCAGAAAAAAAAATTCTGCTGTGTGTGAATAATAAGACTGAGGGAATATATGAAAGCAAGAGTAACTCTTTTATATTCGTGATTTTTTAAATACAAGCATACCAAGCTACATTGGGTTTTGGGGCAAGGACATTCTGTACTCTCTTGAAAATAAGTCAGGAAAAAAAGCCAACACGTCAGTTTGTGGTGTCCCCAGAAAGACAAATCACGATTATACCATTGAAGTTCATTGGTGGAAATGGTCACCATAAGTTTCACGAACATTCGTCACTGCCTGTGGTAATTTGTAATTAAGTGTCTGTGGATGTCTGTCCAGGAGCCAAAATGTCTTCATCTGCATACAAGGAATGCTTAAACAGGTGACCACTTCTGGAAAATCTGTGAGACCTTTGCACACTTTTCTTTGAAAAGTGGTCTAGTGAGATGCCATCATATCTCTAAATGGGTGTTAGAGTGGTGTAGACTGCCTGTTATTCCTACTGTGTGGTCTCTACAATTTTCATCTTGTTACTGCGTCCTTCTTAACTGCTAGAAAAGCTTCTGTGCTGTTCTAAACCAGCATCCCTCACATGCATGTTTTTACCTGTTGTTTCATGATGCTTTGAAAATCAGTTCATTATTACTTTTTTCTTCAACTTTGGCAATGGTGCTTAGGGCCTAATTCAAATAAATGAGGAAGCACTTCTTGGCCATTCTGTACATTCTCTTAACCTGCAAGCAAAGATCACTGTTGATGCCTTGGTGTGGAAGCTGAGAGACATGCCCTGCCATGCGTCTGTGGGAGGAATTATCCCATTCCTGTGTGATTTAGTTTTTCCACCTGTAGAACAGGGGTAAACAATGTTTCTTCACCTCTCTAAAATGTTTTGAATGCTACGGATGGAAGAGTTAAGCAAGAACAAGCATTGATAATAAAACAGTCTGGGTGTTACTTGCAGCAAACAAAACTTGTTACCAGCTAACTGGCAGTTTGATGGCAGAGAAGGAAAAGAGAGTAGAGAGGTTCCTGGAGATGAGTTTCTCGCTGAATTTTGAGGCAAGTTCACAATTGAAAGGTGGAGGGCAACCTGCATGCTGTCACCTGCCTTTGTCTAAATTACACCTAACCCAAGTGCTCTTGGCGCTCTTAATTGATCAGAGACAGCTCCACACAGCATGAGCTGGAAGACTAGGTCCTGTTTGACACAGGTATGCCTAGCCTCCAGCTGCATAAAAAGCTGTAGTGTAATAACTATCTTTGTCCACAGTGTTGCGTCCCACCTCTAACGTAGAACGCTTGGCCCTTTAGAAGCAGGAGGTAGGAAAAGGGGCACTGTAGTTTTCTTTGTCTGTTTGGCAATTAACCATTCACTGGCTTTTTTTGTTGTAACATGCACTTCCTCTCTTGTTTTCATTCAAGCTTTGTGCACCATGGAAATTAATGTGGAGAAAGACAAACAGACAGGAGAGACCAAGATTGTCTCTGCTTCACCTGTTGGCCCAGATGAGGCCCATCAAAGAGGATTCAAAGTCTATGATGATGGTACCAAGGTAGTCTATGAGGTTCACTCTGGTGGCACAGTAGTAGAAAATGGAGTACATAAATTAAGCTCAAAGGACGTAGATGAACTTATGCAAAAAGCTGGACAATCAAATGTAAAAGGAGGGTATGAAATAATGACTGTGTCAGACAGAAATGCAGTAGCCGATGGAAACCTTAGCCATATGAAGGAGCAAATGCTCTTCAAGGAGGCAAAGCTGGAAATGGTACACAAACCCAGCAAAGGGCATGCTGTGAATCCTCAGCCCCAAGATAAACCCTGCAGTGGCGAAGCCCTGGAGGCCAGCGCAGATCAGCCAGTGACAATGATATTTATGGGCTACCAGAACATTGATGATGAAGAGGAGACAAAGAAAGTGCTGGGCTATGATGAGACCATCAAGGCAGAGCTGGTCCTGATTGACGAAGACGACGAGAAGTCATTGCGGGAGAAGACAGTGACAGACGTCTCCACCATGGATGGGAACGCCGCAGAGCTGGTCTCTGGCAGGCCCCTGTCGGACACGACAGAGCCCTCCTCTCCCGAGGGGAAGGAAGAGAGCCTGCCCTTGGAAGCTGCCCCAGGTACACAAAAGAAAAAGCGCTGTCAATGCTGTATTGTCATGTGAACACTTCCTCCTTCCCCGCTCCGGGCAGCTCCTGCTCCATCACTTACCTAGACCTCACTGTACTTCTAACTGCAATACTGTGAACTGGAAGTAAATGCCTCCATTGCCTTGCAGTTGGGTTGCTTTGCTTTCTAGTTCTTCAGGAAGAGGAACGCATGGTTATTTTTCCATCAGATGTACTATTTGGCATTTGGGGAGGGGCTGGGGGTGGTTTTGCTTCTTTTTTTTTTTGTTGTTTTTTTTTCCCTTAATATTGCAGAGTGAGAGATAAATGGGAAATTGAACAACTTTCATATTTATTTCATTTATATATATATATTATATATATATATATATAATGAAAACACTTTTTACATTTTTCTTTGGATATCTGGCAGGCTTGATCAGATTCCTAGGATTTTGTGGGAGTCTGAGTTTCACAGCAGCCAGATATGAGAGCCTTAAAAAAATGTTGCTTCTCTTTTTTAAGAAAAATCACATTTAAACATTATTTTATAGATCCTATTTTTTATTTCTTGGGTGAAGGCTTAGATCATTTTACTGTTTTAATTTGCTAAAACTCAGACAAGTCTTTCCCAAAAAGTTTGCATAGTTCTGTTTTATAGTAACTTTCCAGTTTAGTTTGCGGTGTCAGAAAAATCCATCAGCCATTTCTGCTTATTGGTGATACCAAAAGTGGACCTTAATTATTCTTTCTAGAAAATGTATGAATGATGATTTTGCCTTATATAAATCTTCCAGATTACAGTATTGTATGTGTGCTTCATCTCCCCAAATTACAGTTGAAATTAACTTGACATGAAAAAGATGCAGCTGTCACACCAACTGAAATGGAGTCACTGATCTAATTACTTGCCTTTCAGTAACTCTGCCAATGTTTATACATGAAGTATTCCCGCTGAACTCCAGTAGATGAGAGATATTGCTTTCTATTTCCTTAGAATATAAATGAACTTCTCTCACAGTCTGACCCTGTTCCCGTTGGAATCAGTGACGGAATTCTCAGTGCTGGGAATGGAGGCAGGGCCAGAGTTTTATTCTGTAACTCTTAGGGAAGTGTAATTTCTCATAGAGTATACCTCCAGTGCACCTACATAATGACAGGTGATGGGTCTGATCCTGCCCTGCTCATCCAGGTAAAACTCCCATGGAGGCCCACCAGAGTTTTGTTGGAGCAGCTGTTTCGGGAGAATAACGTACAGCCGCAATTTTCAAAAACTGCTGGTGGTTTTGGATGCTTCATTTTATGGTGTGAAACACTTCAAAGAGGCCTGATTTCCAGTAAATTTTTCTTCATCTGCCCTCTGAAAATCAGACCTGTTAAAAACAACTCAAGGTGAAAATGTAAAAAGGCAAAGGCATCCAAAATCAGTAGATGTTTCTTTGTTTCTTGGTCCTTTGATTCTTCTAACTACAATGAAAAAGCAGCCAGCTTTTTCACAGCAAGATATTATGAGCCTGATTCTTGTCTCACACTGGTTTTGCTGAAGTGTAGCTTCACTCACTCTAGTGGAGTTAGTCTGGATTTATAACTACAGCAGTGAGATTAAAAATCAGGGTTTATATTTTCTGATAGTGTTAAAAAGTACTGAAGATTATTTTGAAGTGTCTTTGGAGCTATCAGACTTTAAAAATCAATAACAGCAACTGAAAAACAAAATTAAAAAGTAAAAAAAAAAAAAAAAAAGAAAGAAGGGAAGAAAACAACAAAAAGCCTCTTTTCAGTCTGAGGTGGTTCCTATGATATTTCTGTTCTTTCTTGGATGGTGCTTTTACTGCATTAATTGTTAGTTCAGAGCATCCGATTAAACAGAGTTCTTGCTCTGTACTCTTTTCTTTCTGTGCCAGTAAAAAAGACACTTGTTCACAGGGGTGGTAATATGAGGCACACTGAAAACATACACACAAAAAAAAAGCAAAAGGTAGTTCCTGTGTTAGGTCACTCAGCCATCAGTATGGAGCTGGTCAATGTAACTTCTCACCACTGCTCAGGTGACAGAAAAAAAGCAAGCGGAGAGTAGGAAAAGGCAGCCACATCCGTATGACACCTGCAGAAATTTTGCTGGCCTCCATATCTGCTGCAGTGGCCGGATTTAATAGATTTCTACACACTCCCTCCACTTCCCACTGGGGGCTTTTGGATGGGAGAAGGACCAAACTCACCCACAGAAGCTCTGCACATCATCCCTTGACTCAGGCTTAGGTGGTTAAGTTTTATCAAAGAGGGGAACAGCCACAGAGCCCCACATTGCAACAATGCCTGGTGGCTGTTTGTTGGAAACTAGCAACCTGCGTTTTGGGTTTTTTTGGTTGGGTTGTGTGGTTTTTTTCTTTTTTTCCCAGAAACGCTAAGCATTTACAAATCTCAACATTTCTGAAAATGAGACCCTGAGTTTTCAACCACACGGAGGCCTGGCAAGGCTGTCCCCAGGCACGTTTAGAACCCCAAAGCACTGCAACACAAGGGGTGAAGCCCTTTCCCTCTCGCCCCTACCCCATGAGCACCACGGGAGCCAGGCGCGCTTTGCAATAGTTCTCTCACTCTGGGGCCTGTTCACCTCACCAGTAACACTCAAAAACAAATCTTCCAGACATCTCCTCCTGGTCTGGCTGGTTGTCTCATTGCTTACCACCCTTTCCTCTCCAGGTATGATGCCGCCTTCACGGCCACCCTGGCCTCCCAGTGTCTTCCCAGCCCAATCTTATTCCCTTGCTGCTCCTCTCCCCTATGGACATTGTTTCCCAAAGCCCTCTGCTTGGGAAATTTGGGGTGTCATCTTTACCCTAACCCGCTCTGTCCATGCATCTCTTCAGCCATGTGCTGCCCTGTCAGATGACCTGGTTCAACACAGACTCAGCATTTTGGGGATGACTCCCTCAGCGGCCAGCTTTGGGAGATGCTTGCTGAGGCTGGGACCAGAACGTGTCTGAGACCACTGCAATGTCTGAGGCACAACATGGCAGGGAGATGGTGGCACACAAGAGTCCAGAAGTGGCCCTTTAGTGGTTAGAAGTAGAGCACAAGCCTTAAACCTTAAACCTGCCAAATACCTACTGCTCAGTACTTGTAGCTAATATTGAGTGCCTAGGAAGGCCAGTGTTTTTTATGTGTCCATATGAACTCCATGGTTAGTGGGCCCCAAAAGATCCAGAAAAGCTAAAGGTTTGTCTGCATAGGGTTTGTCTTTACGGGTCAAAGGCAGTTCCACGTCTGAGGTCAGGAAAAATGCGAAACAGGAGCAAATCGGTCTGAACTTACAGGGCCTTAGCTACATCGGATGAAACACGTTTACTCCAATCATCCTCCTCCGCAAGGGCAGCAGCCATGCCTGGGCATCAGTGTGTCCCTTCTAGCCATTAGCCTGAAGCCAAGTCACACAGGAATTCAAATGCATTAGCCTAAGCTGATGAATGTAAACCGGTTTTCCAGGGCTGCTTTGGGCTTCGAAGGGGTCAGTTTTCCCTTCACCCTCGGATAGGAAGCTGCCTGTGGAAATTCATGCACAATCAGGCGCGAAGGAAGAGGTCTGCTCTACAGTCAAGCAGAGAGAAATTCTGGTAATGATCATTACGGGAGGGTTTTTTTGTATTGTTTTAAGCAAACTCCCTGTCTGTTTAACTTATGCCATCACACGTACATTTTCAATTTCAGCATGAGGGGATACAAAAAAGTAGAGTCAGAAACTGGTTCAGTAATAGCATTTTGCCACAACAAACTGCTCGCCTTAACTTTTGTAAGAAAAACAAAAAAAAAAAACCTCTTTTCAGTGTATCTTTTCCTAGACTGGGTAAAAGTAACCTATGAAACTTTTTTATATTTTGTATTTTCTAAGTTTCTACGAACCCACTTTCCATGTCGTCCCTCATTTGCATTCAGGGACTGTTTCTTTTGCAAACCACTGCATTTTACTTCCACTCTTTCTTTTTTTTTTTAACAGAAGAAAAATACAAATCAAAAAACACAGCATTATGATTAGTGGCTAGGCAATCTCTTTCAATTACAAGAACATCAATACAGAAAGAAAAGAATTACAGGGTTGTTTTCTTTTTTTAATTTCCCGTGGCTGATGTACTGTATGGTATATGTTTACAGAACTCCTCTGGTCTGCCTTTGTGATGTTATCTAAATGAATGACAAAGTAGGTATGATGTGCCATTTGACAGTTTGCCTTAGCACTCTTGGGTTTTCTTCTTGGTTTTGTATCCTTCTTTTCATTATTTTTTTCCAAAATGTGCAGGCTGTATTCCAAAGCTGTATAAACACAACATTATCTTTCAATCCCCAGCAAGAGAAGTGTGCACAAGCCCTTCTCCATGAAGTGTACCTCTACCAGTGCAATAGAAGACCTCAGCCCTGCAAACAAAAACGCATACACCTAATTCTGCTGTGTGTAGACCTATTTCAGTCAACAGGACTACTCACAGGAGGAATGCGTGTAGGTGTCTGCAAGATCAGGGCATGAATGATTAACACAGGGTGTAGTTTGGGTGTTATTTGTGTACCTGTACCAATTTTATGCGCTGCTGAGTTTGCCCAGGGTGGTGTAATCTTAGAGGCTAACTCTGAGCATTGCTACTTCTGCTGAGAAAAACACAAAACCAAATGGTGCTTAGCATCTGGTCGGATCAGGTCCTGAGTCAGCATTGCTACCACGGCAGTGGCATTCATGAGCAAATATTAAGTGGGACTTCGCTGACAACTAATATATTAGTCTCCTGCCATTCTACCTAAGTAAGTTCACTACTGATTAAAACTATAGAGATACAATAAATTAATCGGAGCAGAAAGATAGCATACAGAGTTGCTAGAGAAATATAAGGTGTTCTACCTTTTGATTTAGTCCAACATCCAAATGGCATACTTGGAAAGTAAGTGGGGATATAATAGAAAACGTAGTATTTTACATTTGTGTATTTTTTTAAGGAATAAATATTTTTGTAATGAGATACAAACCCTAAATAGGGATTGAGTTTCTGAATATCATCCTACCCATGACATTGAGCTTTCAAACTTTTTCATACGTTTATGACAATGCCCAGCTTCTTGGGATCTTTTGTAGACCTAACAACAATTTTCTCCAGGAAGCAGGATCACAACACTTTTTAAAGAGTAAAGTTAGAAGAGTAGAATCCAATATACCTGCTATGAACACAGCTAAATAAGTGAATTTATTTCACAGAAAAAGGTGGATCTAAGCTTTCTATAGCTAAACAAACTTCTTTATCTACAAAGCTAACATGGTAGGCAATAGCTACCTACTTTCAGTAGAGAGGTATGGCTAAATAGGAAAACTACATGTTTTTTCACTTTGTCATACTTTATCCAACATGAGGTTTCAAAATGCAAGAGATGGTGCCACTGGAAAGAGTAGAACAAGATCATTTAGACAAAACGTAGAGGGTTTTCCCACAGGCTGAGACATGCTGTCTTTATTTTTTCTAAACTCACTCGTTTCAACCAGTTCTCTCTGTCTATTAGAAAGTTTAGGATTTGCTCAGATTATGTTTCATGAGCCTTCTGGGCAGCAAGAGTAAACTTTAGTTCTGAGCTTAATCAGAGGTCGCAGGCTATGACAATATCCAACAAAAATGTGGACTGTAATTTTTGTATGTAAAAGAGTAACTTGTATAAAACGGCTGAATTTATTAAGTTTAGAATATAAATGGATTGTCATCTAATCCAAAGAGAATATAAATCCAACTTGTAATATAAACTTATAATAATAACTTAGCTTGTAAATAGTGACAAAGGTGCATGAAGTTCTTAAAAATGTCCCACTTGTATTTAAAATCAAAACATTATAAAACTGAGCCTTATTCCTCACAGGTTCAAAGGGTCTTGAAAAATCTATAGCTTTTTTTTTCCTGCGGTGATGCCATTTAGGCTGTTCAGCGGATTAAGAATAGGCCATTTTTCTTAAGACCAAACTTGTGGAGAATTCTGAGCCCCTTCCTCCAGTTTGTAAAAGCTTCTCTTATTTTGAGGGGTTTTGCCATTATTGTATTGCAAAGCTTTCCAGCAATTTTTTCCCAAATTCTTCTCAAAGGAGGATTTAGGGGTTTGTTTTAAGAATTAATCTACTTTATAAATTGAAAAATTTAAAAAAACCCACCTTAATTATTTTTTTAGAATTAGTTAAGTAACTCAAGTCCACCAGTGTGGGTGTATTTGTACATTTTTAACTTGCCTTCGTATGGTTGTGATTCGTACCTGAATTTAGACCTTGCAAATCTATTCAGGAGGTCTATAAGACTTGCCCATGAGCATAAAATTAAGCACCCAAGCAGCCCTTTTTAGTTTAATTGGGATGACCCAGATAAGTGAAATTTAAACACATGCACAAATGCTTATAGGGTCTGGTCTTTAAACAATATGCTACAAGTAAGGCTTATGCTGCTTTAACTGTGTCTTCTCATTCCTTTAATTAGATAGATTTTTAAATGGTGGTGTGAAACTGGTGCACTTTTCTGCAAAGAGGGGTTTAGAGCATGGTCTCCTTGCTGACCGTGTTTTAAAGTAGACAAACACTCCCCAGAAACTCTCAAAACTCCCAGTACCTGAAGAGGGTGGGGGTGCATTCCATACCTTCACAAAAATACAGCATAAAAGAGGCAGTGTAAGTTTTTCTTCCAAATTTTTCCCTCTGCATGCGTCTGCTCCAGACTCTGCCTGTCCCCTGTCTCTGTACTTGCTCTCATTCTGAACACTGTTGCTTAGCTGGTCCTTTTTACCCCCTCTCTCTGCTTCCCTTTTTGTGGTCTGCTATGAGCAAAGATAGGGGAAAGAAAAGAGAGACTGGAGTTAAAAACCTCATTTCAGGCCTGTTGGCATGAGTCCCAAGTAAAAGGAAATTATGATATCCTGTCCTCAGCGTTTGGACATCTTCCTGGATTTTCCTAGATTCCTAGGGAAAATTTGATACCAGAGGAGCACTCTCCCTATCTATTCATCTGGCATCCCATAGGTTGTGCAAACAGTGGGTTCCACTAAAATCTTACTTTTTAGGTAAATCTGCTCTCTCTCTTCCCATTCCTGTCGGAATGCACTAAGCCCCCCAAGCCAATATGAGCTAGATATGCCCAAGTGCATAAAATATCAGCATCCAGAAACCACTTACAGGAGCAGAAGGCAAGCTACCCCCTAATTGTCAGGTTGCTACTGGCAGGGTAAAGGAGCCAGAAGAAAATGTGAACTTCCCCACAGACTGATCCAGCATGCAAAGGCATTCTCAGTAAAATTAGCTGCCAAGAAGCTACTGGTATCCCTCCAAGTTAATGTGCTGGTCAGAGAGACGCAAACTCAAAAATAAAGAAGGTTTTGTGAAACCATATAAAGTCCCAATTGAACGTAGCGCTTAAGCTCCACTAATCTTAAGCACTTGCTTGAAGTGTAACACATACTTAAGCACTGTGCTGGTTAGGGATAGCCTTCAGGATATGTCAAGATCAGCCATATCTATGATTAAAGTGCTTTACTGATGATGGGCTCAAATTTTGTCCCTGTTATTTTGCAAGTATGGATGTAGGCATTGCTTAGGGGCAGATACAGAAGATAAATCCATTTGAAAGCTTTTTGCTTTTCCAGTGGCCACTGAATGTGAGTGCAGCAAAGGTAGCCAAGCAAAAATAGGTCAGGACAAAGGCAAAGGACACATTTCTGAAGGTTTCCTGCCCGTCCCGACTACGTTCACTGTTCACTCCATAGATGAATGACTCTTTATAGGGGTTCAAGAAAATGTTGTGTAAAATGCAGCTTTTATGGTGAATGTAGGTTGTGGTTGAGATTTTTTTTAAGCTTTAGTCTCCCACTTTCTTTGTGAGCTAATGTAAATAAAATCCCATTTTGTTGGGGAAAAACTGCTGTGCTAACACTGGGTTAGAATTGCTGGGGATAGCTGCTGTACTTTGTAACCTGAAGTGTACTTTTTTGACTGTTATGTTTTTTTCTTCAGATTAAAAAAATGAATACAAAAAAATAAAAAACCAAGAACACTGCCAGCAACAGCCATGCTGTAACTGTGGCTTCTCTCTTTTTTTTTTCCTCTGTACAGTATTACTAGTAAATAAATCTGCCTTTTCACTGCGCCTACTTCTGTGTCTTTTTACTGTGTTTCTCTCTAACTACCACTCTTCAAGGTGCTCTGTGATCTCAAGGACGTACTGCACTGGAGCTGCCTCTCTCACTAAAAGAATTAAAGTACTAACTCCACAGTTGGGTTGTTTTTTTTTTCCTTTCCTCCATTGCTATGCCCTGCTGCTCTGACTGTTATTTTTATTAGATGCTTCAACACATATTAACTCATTGTACCTATTACTGTCTCTTTTATCTTCTCCCTTTCCTTCTCATGTGATACTTTGCCAAGCATATTGCGGACCCTCTTGCTCTAGGATCACATGGCATCTTCTCATATTTGCAGAAGATAAAGGATTGGTTTTGGTCAGCAAGGCAGTATGTCCTGGGTCAATTTATTTCCTAACTGAAGAAAGTATTCCATACGGCATATATAATTCCCAGAAATAATCACTAAAGAATTTAAGGACTGCCAAAATAAACAGTGTGCAGTTTTCTTCCAGGGCTTATCACCGACAGTGTCCTCTGTATTTCAGGACTGGAAGAATCTTGCCATAGTCTGACTTGTAGAGAAAAAAAGAAAAACCCAAAAAAACCCCTTGTGTAGTTTTTTTGCCAAGATGTTATATTTACCTGAGCTTAGAACAGTGATAGGATGGGTAACGTAGCTGGGCATCATAAGCCTCCTTCTCAGAAATTTAAGAATTTAGCTTAAACTCAGCCATTTAAGAAACTCGCCACAAATTGCTCATTGCTACATAAGTGCCCTCCCTCTGCTCCGTTCACCTAGTAGCCATACAGATAAATGCATATGCACACACACATATGTATTTGAGCCTTTGTAATATGGTATGATATAGCGTCACAGAAGGGAAAATGGCCATCTGCCCTACTTTGCTGCTTTGTAATTTAGTCCTGAAAGTTTTGCAGTAGGTGGAGCTTCAAGTTGTTTTTTTTCCTACTTGTGTTTGAGTGACAGAAAGTTAATTTTGTCTGTCCTAGAAGACTCTGTGAATGACTGGAGAACTGCTATGATTGTGTCACTGAAGGACTAGAATCGATTCAGCTGAGAGAAGTGGCCATAATTATTTAAATTTCTTTGGTTTTGCAAAGACCTTCCTAATGCAGAAGGTGTTGTTAACATGGCAAAAGGAAGGATCATGACCCTGAGCTAGCAGAAGTGTCTGTGTGAAGACCATGAAATAACAAGGGCATTATCATGTGCGACTAATTTAGTGCTTGGACACTTGGACACGTCAAGTACATATTCCATTTGTTGGTGCACAGCATGGCCTGTGACATGCTCTTATTTTCATTCCATCTCATTTAATTGTATAGCCATGAGAAGGTTTTCAGCTAAAAACTCCTCCACTGCACAAAACTGAGAAAACACCAAGAACCAGACTAGACAATTTTGATATTGCTGTTGTTACTAAGTTTCAGAAACAAAATATTTCCATGCATTTACCCTTTTTAAATCTCTAGGAAAAAAGTGTATTTTTATATTGCTTTTTTCTTTTTGTTTTTCACCCTCATAGCATATAGGAAGAAAGAAAATGCTTAGCAGCTTGTGAGAGAGCATGGCACTCCCCTGAAACTCTTCTGGAGTGGTTCCCTGGAGGTCAATGACTTAACGGAGTCAGGGCGCATTCAGCATGTGGGAGGCCAGCCCTCCCGGGTTTTTGTTCTTTTTCCTTTATTTTAATAGTTCTGTATCCTGGTAACAGAAGGAAAATAGGCGCTTACTCTGAAAATTCAACACTTGAGGTGTTTCAGTAGTTTGTCTGGGGGGTAAAAGTGGAATAGCTAATTTTCAGACAGACCCTTACTTTCCTGCAGGACCCTCACAACCTGCCCTTGATCCCCTAAAAATCATACCAACTCAGCAACACTTTGTGTTTCACTGCAATATTTTTGAGGTTACAGGAAGAAACCTCTAAGATTAGTAACTGTAGGGATAAATAATAAAAACGGGACAAGCAATTAATAATAATTTTTGCTGTCCCAAGACCTCCATTTGCATTCCCCATCTGCTGCAAAAGATCTGCTCAAATTCCACTGTGCACAGTCACATATGAATCCTTTGTAACTGTTCATGGGGAAACACAGGCTGGTCCCTAAAGGAGGTTACAAAACCACAGAATATGGCACAGCTGTGCAAAACGTCATCCACATTTACCCATGATAGAAAAACTACCTGCTTCTTCCTCACAAGTGTCTAGTTGAGAGCAACCACCTTCTCAGATGAGACAAGGAAGTAGATATTTGCAAAGGAGTAGAGTTTGCTATATCAGACTTGGAGAAGGTGACTTCCCAGAGTATAACCCAAAAAAGAATAGAAGGAATAATCAGCTGGCAGAGAGACATATTGGGACACTCCAAATCAGGGGTAGGGAGGAGCTGTGCTGCTGCACAGACACTGGCCTGCAAACCTAGGGACTTAGTTGCCTCAGAAAGAAGGGAATTGGCTCCTGCATTTTATAGCAGTTTCTCCCAGTGTAAACTCGCTCTCTGGACTTGCTAAGCACTAATAAAGATGCTGGTCCAGGTCCTGGGAAACATCATTTCTAACTGCTGCTGCTCTGCCTGGTTCAGTATGACCTCACAAAAAGTCCCTCATCTTCAGATCTACAAAGGTATGTAGAGACAACATTATCCCCTTGATTTAGATGGGAAGTGTAGGGAACTAAATAACTATGTGGGTCCAAGTTTTTTCATCCCAGTTTTACGTCTGTAATTTAGGATAATTAGCACTACCCTGCCTCATGGGGCTGTGGTGATGTGTCTGTTAGTGTCTGTCACAAGACTACAAGAACATGGGGCATACTCTGGGTACACAGCATCACAAAATGTCTTCTTACTGTTACAGTTTTTGGAGAGGTTCTGCTTGCAACAGCACTGCCGAACCAGAAAAAATAGGCTACATTGCAATCAAAACCAGCCATTCACAGCGGTCAGGCTTTTGCTGGGAATGATGAGTTTGCCAGGATTTAGGAAAAAAGGATGTAGCAGTAGCACATTTGGTTGCTTGTAGGTGGGAGAACAAAGGGAGAAGAACAGGTGGAGGGAAAAAAGAAGATGAATGCAAAAATGGGTCACTTTCTCATACATGACAAACCAGTTCAGCTTCCTTTTTGAATATTTCCATAGTGTGTAATGCATCACTGGCTACAGATTCCCTCTGGCTATAGATGAGTCTGCTCCAGCACTGGCAGCAATATGGTAGCTTTTGGGGCAGGGGGGAGCTGGTTAAGCTAATTAGCCCTGCTGAGAAAGAGGCTATTTGCTTGCGCATAGCCCCATGCTAAAATGACTGTACTGCTTTTTAGCCGGTGTGGTTACCTCTAGACAGCATTGCATTGTGGTTTGTAAGCATCTTATGAATTAAAAGGAAGGAAACTGTTTAATACCAACAGAAGGTCTTAATCATTATATTTCGCTGGAGCGCGGTACATATATCGTTCAATTTAAAGCAAATGAGATTACTTAAGCCTAACAATTTTTTAAACAGATTGTTGTGCTGCTCAGTTTTCATCACATGGTAAAAGGCTTCTCCTTAATACACTGCACTAAGTTACAGAGGCATCTTTAGCACTGGAGAAACAGGGGTTCATAGAAAAATTGGTGGTGAGACAGAATAAATGCTTCCTTCTGCTGAGCAACTTTTAGGCAATTTCATGTTATTAGGTATGGTTAAGCTACCAGGGAAATGGGGTAAAGTGATGAAGCTCTTTAAATACCACGTGCAGTTGCACAGTGAGAACAGGGCTGACATCTGGAAATTCTCTACTGCTGTTATTTCAGTCTGGATTTTTTGTTACAGAAGCTGGAGGTCATCAGGGGGTTAGTAAATTGGGAGAGTTAACCAAGATAGATAGTTTCCACTTACACCAGCCTGGAAAGAAAACAGCCCTTAACTTACCATGAGAGAAGTCATTCCCATTTTTGCTGCTACAACTTGTGCTGCAAGTCTAGTGTTATTTACGGTCCTTTTTGAATCTCCAGCTTATGGAGTCAAGCAAATTGGAGAGAGCCTTTGCTATAATTTAAAAGAGACAAGAAGAGAAACAGTAGTTTCTGGGCTTCCTGACTGAGGATGAAATCTGGAAAATACTTGCTTTAGCTGCATATACAAGCCCTGCAGAGCTGTGATATTCCGGGTCCCTTTTTCTGTGGTATTTAAGAGACTACTGGCACTATTCTTAAGCACTGTTGAATACAATGAGGAAATGATAATAAGATGTATGGAAACGCTACTGAAAGATCACACACTGTTTATTTTCTTCACTTATTTTATACATCAGGATTTAGAATTCACAGAGCTGGAAATACTGTGATTATTTTACTGATTTATCTTCACAATGTGCCAAACATTTGCCAAATATAAACAAATCCAGGACCTACCATGGAGGCTGTAGCCTATCTGTCTCCATTTTCTGTACTCATTACAGTTCCTACACAGGAAACATCAGGGCTGAAAGCTGTAGACAATTATGTTCAGAGTATTTAAAAGCTGTAATTGAAAGGGGAAATAAAAGGAAAGCAACTCTTTTCTCTCATCCAGCACCAAGAAGGGTCCTCCTCTAATCCGTAGACTAAAAGGGATTAAATCCAATCTGATGTCAAAGGACAACTTTCGCATCTTAACAGCTGCAAATACTGCAAACGGACCCACCAAGCACCTTAGAAAAAAATCCACATGTGCTTTCAGTATCAGGACATTACACCCTGAGCCAGCCCAGTGCATGGGAAGTCAGTCAGGGCAGAATTTGCCACAAAGCACTAGAAATATAGAAAAGTATTGAAATTAATTTCAAAAACCCTCTCTGATACAATAATATTTTTAAAGATAGATCCCTGAGTGTCAGAGAGATTTCAGGCTGTAAATAACCAGTCCCAGAAAGGGAAAATCAGGGAGGGGCGCACAGACTCTGATCCCTTTACCAAAGAAAGCACACCCAGCTTAGTCTGAAGAAGTGCGCTACCTGTTATCGACAGCACTGGAGAAGCAATTGTTTTGTCTTTTATAAGGAAAAAAAAATGGCACACAAGCAAGAGCTTCCCTTCAGGAAGGGCTCTGCTGTGAGCAGAACTTCAAATAGCAAATCTGCTTACAGCAGCACGAGCCAAACAAGGATTGAGGTTCCAGTTACACTGCCTGGGGTACCTGGCGTGTGCCAATATTACCCACCATAAAAGCACTTGACTCTCCCACAAGTTCCAGCCTTAATTTTCCTCTTATCTCTTCTGTCATTTTCAGCTATGTACAATTATGTTAAGAAAAGTTTGGCCAGAGGAGTTTATAGAAAAGCTAATTTTTTTTTTTCAATAATAAGCAGTTAGGTTATTGAATTATGGTGATACAGGTTGCTGAAAGCCATGTTGTTCAACTAGGTGAGAAAAAAAATGTCCCATGAAAAATAAAGGATGCTTCCAGAGAACAGACCTATAAAAGATAAGCTGGAGAAAAATGTAACACTTCTACTAGTCTTTGAATCCCCAGGAACAGCATTTGCCCTAACAGAAAAGAACGAGACATGTGCTTGAATTTAATATCGTGGGTAGCCACCTTTACTTCCATGGATCTGCTTGTGTCATCCCATTTCATGGGCTTGGAAGCCGACTATGTATGGTCCCTACAGAGCATGGGCAGCCAAGAGGGTGCTGGGCAGGGAAGGAGGCAAAAATTATTGCTGCATGCTCTTCCATCTGACGAAGGCTGAGAACACTGTCAGCATTACAGCAAAGTAAATAACATTGTTTTGATTCACTGGTGAAAATGAACAATCAAAAGCAGAGCAGGGGATTCTACCATGCTGAACCCAAACTGAAACTTTCTGAATTGACCGGTTGTTTAAAAACAAATCTGGTTTTTTTTTTTCAAAATTAGAAGTCTCAATGCCAGCTGCAGACATTTAAAAAAAAAAAACAACAAACAACCCACTCCCCCAATATCTCATTTGGAATACATTCAAAATAATCCTTTGACATTACCAGAATGTTCCCTTCAACTTTTTCTACCCAAAATTATTAGTAGAATTCAATGTGATTTCATTCTCTCAGAGCTCATTTTTTTGCAGAAACTTTGCTGTTCAAATTCAAGGGGAAAATTCACTTGGCTCCAGCCAGCACAGCACTCCTAGCTGAAGCCTGGAGGGCTGACACTATGATTTCCAGTCAAGTGTGTGTGATAATGAAGAGCTAGCCATGGGCAACAGACCCACAGCTGTACTTTGTCAGTACTGGATGATGCTCCTTTCTTTGGTCACTGTGGCCAGCTCCCTCATTTTCCCTTCCCTCCTGCCTGCTGCCTCTTTCCTTTCAGCCAGACACATATTTGCACAGCACTCCTTTGAGCCCTGCTGCACTGCATGCATGTTGCTGAAGTGGAGAGCACTCTGATCCAGCTTGATCCTACCACCAGAAAGGAAGACTCTGGTCTAACATCCATTGCCATGCATATGAAGGCTAGCATGCTCTTTAACAGATGCTAAAGCTTCTCCAGAATAAACAACTGATGGGGAGTGATTGCTATTACTGGACTCCTCCTCCCCTGGACACAAATCACCCTTCCAGTGCCATGTGTGCATCATGAAAAACCTAGGCAATACTGATGTCTGTAGGAAAAAGGGCTTCAAGCCAGATGTAATGTCTGATCCCGTAACAAACCTTCCCTTTCTCACTTCCACTGCATAAAGTAAGGAAAATTCAAATCAGGTAGTAGAGGTTGAGGCAACAATGTAAGATGTTTGTGCCAAAAAGATCTTAGTGAAAAAATGTCTTGCAGATCCCCTAGGCCTCCAGAGAGGTCTCAGAGGTGAGAAGCAATCAGAGAGTCTCCAGAGAGAAGAACACAGCCTTAAACCCAGAAACTCTTTGGACTGGTCATGGCTCAGACACACTGGTCTCTGCATCCCTTACTCAAGTCACCTGAGCTCCCTCCTTCAACATATCTGATGTCTATTTTTTCAAGTGAAGACACTGGGCATCTTATGATAGCAATGTCAACGCTAATTGGCGTTTACAGGGACTATCTCCAGTAGGTTGTAAAGCAGTTCTGGTGGGTTCTGCCTGTTTCAATATGAACAATTAACACTGAATGTAACAGAGTTACCAAGACAAAGTTGCTAGCTCTGTTCAGTTAATTTCATCCTTAAGGAGAAATCCTCTCTTGAATAAAATCTATGATATGTTTCGGTAGAGGTAAGCTGACGCTCTCTTTCCATACAAACACATGGTGCTGTGTAAGTATCAATACTACTGCAAGATAATTCAAGGTCCATGTGTTGATCAGTTATATGAAGAGGATAGATTAGAAAATTGCCCCTGGCACTGGCAGGGAGCAGGATTCCCACTCTATTAAAACAAAGTGGCATCAGTATTCCCCAGCAGGCTGCAAGATGGGTGATTTTTTGTAGTTCAACACACTTACATTCCCCCTCTGGCTCTTGCAGTGGAGGTCAGCAGAGACAGAAAAGTGCCTAGCTGGGCAAGGCACGGCAGACATTCCCAACCTCATCTGAGTTGAAGGCAAGTCAGGCAAGGAGAAACTGGACCTACTGAAGGGAGTCCTGTGAAAGGAGAAAGGGAACAATATTTGTAGCTTTTCTCTGCTCTGCAGGAGATGATAGGGAAGCATCAGGTAGCACAATAAATTGCAGGTGGACAAAAAGCCAGTTCTTCACAGCACTAATGCTGAACATGGGGTCTGGGCTCCAGCCTGCTTGGCAGATCCATCAGGGAGACCTCATGCCATTTACAAATCAGGGTCTTTCTTTTCTGAGAGCAAACAACACATCATCTGGTCTGCAATAAACAAAAAGTCAACAGGCAAAAGTAAGCTTGGGAAACACGCTGGAAAGCTTGCTTTTGGTCATTTTTTGTTTTGTACCACAGCCTATTGCAAGCCCTTCTTAGGTCAGAACTATCACAGCCCAAACATGGGTCTGCTGTCCCTGTAATTCAGAGCAGAAAGGAGCATAGGCCACAAAGATCCGGACCCAAGCCAACCCCAAACTTCAAGGCTAGGCAAAGCACTGGTTTTGCACAAGGGTGAGAGACAGCCATATGATTTAGAGCTGGACCTAGGTCCAGGCTTCCCCAGAAAATGGGTGAGCCAGCACCTGTGGTTTGGTGTGGATCCATTGATGGTTTTTGTGTAGGGCTGTGCTGTACAGAGCATTATGTCCACATCATACGTACTATTAACCAGACCTGTAGACAAAGATAAAGTGCCTCCATAACATTAACATCAAACACAGAACATCCAAACCTGATCTAGACAAATTCCCAGACCTAAAGGTAAAAAGTCAGCTTCAGCCAGAATAAAAATTATAGCATTCAGGTCTCCAGATGTGAACTTCCCTCTCATTTTCTGTTTCGGTTTAAAAATAATCTCTCTGTGGAAAATCATTGTTGTGGCAGGATCAGCCCTCATCAGTTTTGTCTTGAATGCTTCAATCAGTCTCAAAGATTGCATTGGCTTTATGCTGGACTCAGCACTGGGCTGAGTTTGACCACAGACCTTGTAGTCATAAATAGTTTTATACTTGGAGAAATTCTGACTTGTGTTTAAGTGTGTGTGTGTTCATGTATGTGCAGACAACTTCCCCCTCTCCTGATACAACAAACACAGACTTGAGTTTATGAAGAAAATATTTGGTATTAATTCTAAAGAGTTCATCCTTTTCTCAGTATTTGCCTTTGGGTTTTTCAAATTTATCGATTCTCAAACTCGCTGAGACAGGAACCACTTTTTTTTTGTTGGCAATATATCACAAGTATCCTAGAATGTGACAAGAATAGTGCAAAGGTGGAAAAGTTCCTATGTCTCATGTCAAAAAGCTGGCCTCAGACCTTGCATCCTACAAAATCTCGTAAACTTTCAGCTGTGCAGTACTACCCTCTCTGGAAGCAGCAGCGGAGTCCTGGCTCCGCTGCAATCAATGGGAGTCTTGTTTCTAATTTCTTGGGACCAGGATATACAATGAATCTGTGTGTGTAAATCTTTGCAGGCCTGGATCCTAAAAAATTTACAAGCTAAGTAGTTGTCTATATGGAAGGATGTACTACTTTACATAAGCCATAAATTTAAATCAATATACTAGTATTACAAATACCTGCTTTCTGTGGAGGGATGTTAAGTTTAAAAGAAAAGTCTATTCTGCTGCCATAAAGTCCTGAATATCCTGCAAAGCTTCCCAATGTAAAAAAGCATTTATAATTATATGAATACAGTCAGTGTAGTGTATCCCTTTCCCCTAGCAAAGAGATATAAGAGTTCAGTCTGGACATCAAATATTTATGAAAAATATATTTAAAAAAAGAATTTCCAGCACAGCCATGAGGGATAGCATACTGAAGGTATGCAGAAAACTTTACTTGGCATTTGTTTACTTCTTAAAACTCTGCGTATAAAGACTTTTGCCTATGTGACTCATTGACCCACCTTCAAGATTGTGCAGTGATGTCTGTGCATGGCCAGCTTTGAGAAGAGCAAGCTCAAATTCCAAAGCTAACAAAAGTACAAATTGTCCAAAGAACAGTTAAAATGACATTTGGATTTGTTCTTATTACCAGCAAAGCTGTGTGGTTTAGTACAAGTTCTTCTTCTTTTAGAGTTCCTCTTTTTCATTTGTATTTGAATCAAAATTGTCATTTGTACAGTACTGTGAATGAATGTACCAGTAAGATAGAGGGCAATGTAGGTATTTTTATTAGAAATAATATATGGTTCCAGGAGAGTCTAATTTTTGTTTTCAGGTAAAGTAATAAACCCAAGCTGCCTTGGCTTGGCAGCTGACGTAGGGTAAAGTTAGACGTCCCTGAAGAATCATAACTAGGTTAATGGCAACCTAATACAGTTAATAACAAAGTGACAGCATCTTGCATTATAGCATGTGTGCCTTGTGCAACTGACTTGGTACACCTGATTTTACTAAAGTCCAAACAACCTAAGTATTTGTGGAATACCCCTCATTATTTCCAGGCAGTAAGTGAAGAATTGAATGGAAGTGGACTTTAACAATTAAAGTACAAAAGATGCTGTAAGCTATATTTTAACATTTAATGTGTAATATATTTTATTATTTAAATTTGTTATTTATTTATATATATATACTATATAATATATATTATATATTATATATTATAAATATATTACACATTATTATTTAATGTGTAATATATTTTAACAATTTAATGTTTTAAGACAAGGTAAAGTTATTATTTAAGTGTAAGGTAGATGGCTTCTCATCATAAGAGTTAGTGCCTTATGACCATTCTGTGGAATAGGAGTCAGGTTACTTAAAAATGCACTTCAAATCACTCCTGAATATTTGCACTAAAATAATTCATGTTCTAAAGTTTTTCTTAGGATCAGACAAAAGATGAACTGGATTAAGTTCATAGTTTACTGGTAAAAGACTCCTAAGAAAGCAATAAAATAGTTCCATTTCTGCTCCCTGAAAGACCCAAAGAATGGCAGCACAGTATATAAAGACAGCAGATACCTGTCTCCAGAGACAAGCATACTAGGACATCCTGTCTGGGTCACACTGGGATTAGCACTTGAAATTCTGCTGTCTCTGACTGAGGCTGGTTTTTGTGTATTTCTGACAAAAACTAACAGATCATACAGCTACACCACATAAAAGCCATCCTTGTGATGTCAGCAGTTTAAGTTCCTTGACCCAGTGCACGGGTATAGCATGGCTAATAATATTTTCAGCCAGCCTCAGACACTGCAATAACTGAGCACTCAACAATTTTCAATGCAGTGAAATTTCACAGCATCCCACTAAGGCAGAGAAGTGCTATCATTGTTATATGAAAAATGAGGAACTGAGGTGGAAGAAAATGAAGTGGCTGCCTACGATGTGGGATCCAAACCAGTTCATCAGAAACAAACATTTTCTGATGCTGATGTGGCTCTTTACTGTTACCATACATGGAAAACATTTCATCTGCACAGAGGGCAAGTCCTGAACAGAAAAGCTACCAGGAGGGTAACTCTGATTCTCAGCTGCAGGGAACCCCATTAAAAACCCGTACTAGGGTGCTTCTGTGCCCAGGGTGGGAACAATTACGCACCCAAAACCTCCTGTATGTACAATTACATCACCTCAGCTACCACTCTGCCTAGCAATGACCTAGCAACCATCATGAGGAAAGCATCTGCTGCCCCATCAGTGTGCATCATTGGCATTGGGTGCTGTTAGGTACAGAAGCAAGTTCTTTTTGTTTTATAGACCAGGCTGTTTTGCAGACTGTCCTTACACAGAGCCAAAGAAAGATTCCCAGCCATTGCTTTATGGCTGTCTTTGTGCTGGTGCGCTGATATAGGATGGGAGGGAAATGCCATGGCATTACATAGTAGAAGCATGACTGTTCCCATTAGAGAGGCATCTTTTACTGCTTCCTTGTACAAGCAGCGTTCTGACAATGTTTTTGAAACACAGAAAAAACACAAGAACATAAATGCTATGTCTTCCTTTTTCTTTTTCTTTTTTTTTTTTTTTTTCAATTTTATGCAACCTTCTGGTAACTCAGTCTCCACTAATGCACAGTTTTCCAGTGAGGATTACCTGAGTCACTGATTTTCAGCAGGAGCACCCTGACAGAGGCAGGCAGGGCAATCAATATGCCTTAAACCACAGTAGCTGGAGATGTCATTACACAGCAGCAAATGCGAAGTAATATCCCACTTTACCAGGATAAGATCTACCTTTTAATTTTATAGCCACAATAAAATAAATTACAAACCAGGACCCACTTGGCAAACACTGATCCATTAAAAAGGAAAAGGTGAGCAACCCCCCTAGTGAAGATGAGGGGAGACTATTTGGTACCCCTTTAGTCTCCCTGCATTGTTTCTTAGATCCCCCATAGCTGAAGGCACCAAGACAGAAGGAAAAGAAGAAATGGTGAAATGCTAGCTTGCGATGTTCATTCTCCAAATGTTTATTTAGAGAATGAATACTTCCCATTGTATTTCTAAGCAGAGCTGAGCACCCAGCAGAGACTCTTGTAGAAACCCCAAAATCAGAGACCTATCTCAGATTCAGAGAACAAGGATTCATAGTCCCATTCCACTTAGGTTGCACTGAACAAGCCTCTGCTTCTGTCTTCATCTGTTTATTTCCATTATGTATATACAAAGCCTTAGGCCAGGCACTGTCTCTCAACTGTATTTGCATCATACAGGAAACATCCCTGTTCATGAAGTCTATTAGTTTTTAAAGTGTAGGCTTTACAGCAGCACTGAAAATTTCATATGACCACCACTGTTTTCCAAAATACGAAAAAAAAATTATATGAATTCAACTATTCACCTCTTTCTGCTAAACATAAGGAAGCAAATTCAGCCCTGATACAAACGTGAACATCTCATTGACTTCAGTGACCATTCAGCTTAACTATGTCAAAGCTGAATTAGACCCTGGGTCTCAAACTGTCTTGTCTGCTCTTGCCATCTGTCTTTCTTTGCTAACCTAAATCCTTATTAAATAGGGTGTCCTCAGTGAATGTGAACCTATTCTGCTGATCCTTTCTCTGCAACAAATATTGCTAGAGGCTAAAATTCCTGAAAGTTATGACTACTTTGACTGCCTCTGCTTCTGGATACTATGTGAGGTTCTTTTAAGGTGGCCTGAAATTGAGACTGTGAATGTTTATATTCCTGAGTATTCAATCCCTTTGCAGTCATACCTTAGACATTCAGAATTACTGAGTCATTTAGCAAACTATAACTTATAATAGTACACAGATTCATTGCCCATCCTCCTTAGAGGTTTCTGAACTGGTAGTGCTAAACATGGCAGTTCCTATACCATGTAAATGATGATGTTGCTATACAGAAAAAAAGAAAAAAAAAAAAAAAGACACATAAATGTCTCCATGTTAACAAGCCGATGGACAACAGATCCAGAAAATGTATTAAAGGGACAAGGCAGAGATGTGTCCAACGGCATCCCTAATCTAGTGACTGTGGATGCTAGAGGAAGCACAGGGGAAGGTCTGGGGATACAGGCTGGGTGCAGGCGTTCTCTCTATATGAAGTCTCTTACCGCTGCTGTCAAAAAGACCATTGCTCTGGTCCAGTGGGGCATTTCTTGTGTTCTTAGAAACTGTCTTTAACTGAGCTAGGAGAAGCCTCACTGCTGTTCTCAGAAACAGAATGTGAAAAATGCAAACAACCTACCTGCACAGTTAAAATAAAGTAAGCATGACAGGTTTTTTTTTTTATCTGTTACTCGGTGCGGGTTGTGAAGAGAATATTTGAATAGCCTGAAAAAAGGAAGAAACAGCCATGAACTTAATTTAAACTCAGGCTGAACTATTCACAAATTGAGAGCTGCTGAGGATCAAGTCATTTGTTTGTCATTTAAAGAAAAACAAAACAAACCAACCAACCAACCAACCAAACCCAAACCAAAACAAAAAACAACCACCTCTCATTATGTCTCCACAATTTCTGTTCCAGGCAAGACTTGACATGAAAGCACAGTGGTTCTTTCAAAAAGAGGCTTTCTAATACATTTCTAATTTCTAGAAATTTCACAAGAAACTTAGCTTGCTAGATTTCAACAGGAAAGGTTTGAATGTGCAGCCTGACATTGGGGGCTTACTCTCAAAGCTTTTGAAATTTCCTGATCTTTGTTTGTTTTCAGAGCTGGAATCTCTCTACAGGGCAGGCTGTCTCTTTAAAATGTTACAGTTTAAAATCTTATAAAAGCAAATAATAACTCTAGCACAGAAGCAATAAGCATTTGAGTTACAGGTAATATGAAAGTTAATTGAAGCCCTGATGTCATATTATGCTTTCTTCATGCTTTATTCCACCAGTATTACAGGCTTATTGTCAAGATGACAGCTGTGAAAAATGTGTATTGGTACCCTGGTACAAGTTCTACGCTGCTTTTTCTCAACAGGGTAGCTAATTCTCTCAGGAAGACACTTTACTGAATCAACACTCCTCGCTATTCATGCTAAGGATGAGTGGAAGGAACCAAAGAAATAGGACAGATAAAGGGAGATGCACATATGCTACAAAAGCTGCATTTTAAAAGGAGGTCAGTTTTGGTTATTACAGCTTTAGCATGCCCCCAGCTAGGCTCAGGGCTCAAGCTCTGCAAAAACTCCCCGGTCACATATACTGTCCATGCATCAGCTACCACTTCGCTGTAGCCTGCACAGATGGATTATCTCATCAGGCAGGGAAACCTATCACACCATGAGACTGCCTTGCATGTGAGTTCTGCCCCAGCACGTAATGAGAGTGCTGTAAGCTAAAATGAGGCTCCGAAAACTTGAACTCAAACATAGCTACCAAATGCAAAGCGTCAGCCTTAGCTGTTCTTCGATGCACTGTGGAATGCCAGTGCTTAAAGACATTCATTGCCTCAGGAATGTTTTTAATTTCAAATTTAGACAAGGCACATCATGGGACAGATAAACAGCTGAGAGAGAACAAGTAGAACTGAGCTGATAATTTCCAGAAGTCTGCAGATGTCAACGAGCATTTTCTTATTGACTTTGGATTGTGCCGTACCTGTTTGTTCTACCCTTGAAGAGCCATGTTTAGCATACCACAGACACAAGAGTCAGAGCTTTTGCATTGCATCAGCAGGGCATGCTTTAAGGAGCACATGTTGTGACTTTGAAGAACTGAGAGAGGACAAAGCCAGGATTCCGTCCTCTTGGGAACACATGGCTGGCCTGTGCTCATTTAGGAAACACAGAGAGTTTGGTGGGGCTCCCAGGCAGAATCCAGGTTTTATGTTTCAGGATGTCATCTTTACATGAGTTCCCAAAGTGTGGGACAGCCTGGAAAGTTATGTCCAGTTAGCCCATCTCTCTGCAGCAGGACTCAAAAAGTACTCATGAAATGTAGCGTTTTATACTTCTCATAATGCCCTAGGTATTGGCTGGAAGGTGATGGATGTGGCATCAATTGATACTGCACATTAACTTGTGATCTTTTCTTAAATATTAAACCTTTTAGGTGCAAAATATAGCCCAATATCACGACACCAAAATCATAATTTATTTTCTTTTTAGTTCGGCTCTTGCTTTCAAAGCACTTGATCTCTTCCTCTATTAGAGAGCCAAGCAATCCTTTACTGAACTCTTTCAAGCATATGGCTTGGATAAGAAATAACACTGGAGTTTTGACCAGTAAGTCATGCCTCTTTTGGATGTTGTGGCTGGGAAATGAAACATTTCACTACCTATTTTAATTCTGGGGAGGTGATATGTGAATAACTGAGGAGAATATACCATATCTGGATCTTACGTTTGCCTGTCAGTTTGCGTTTTTGGGAAAACAAATAGTATTTTGAAAGCAAACACTATAATTTTTCCTAATTACATGTCATTTTCTAAGATTGCCAACCTTATCCACAGAGGCCAGAGGTTGATGCATCTTCTCTAATTGAGCAGTAACTTACTCTGTATGTACTCCCTCTGAAACGACTGAAACTGATTATCATGCAGCACAGCTAAGTTTAGGTGAAGACAGGTGTCTTCATCCTTAAACGTCTGGATCTTCTCTCTGATGTCCTTTTGTTAAAAGTCAGATTATATTAACCTTACATCAAGCAGTGATTTTGACTATACAGATACTTACCCTGTTCAGTGCTCTGGATCTGTTCTTGCAGATAATACATCTACTCTCAACTTCAGGTGAACCAAATATCTGGCCTGAAAGGGTCCACTCTCCTGGATTGCATGGCTTTCCAGCAGTGTCATGGCTCATGTCCTGATAACACCAGTTCACCTGCACCTTTCAACTCTCATGTGCCTGTCTAGGCAAGAGCAAGATTTGACTCCACCGTTGCAGAATTTACAGGATTTGCACTAACATGTATGTCTAATACAAACGCAGGGTTGAAGTAGGTTATTTCATAGCTCGCACATTACTCTTTACCACAACAGAAGCTAGTGACAAGGCATTAATTAATACTGTCTTCTGTCAAGCAAAACTGGCAGTTTTAGCTTTGCAATAACGTGTTGATACATATTTGTCTGATTGATAGAAAAATTGCACGTTTCTTCAAAGCAACTGATGGTACAATTTTAACTCAAAAGTATGCAAAACTGGAGGTCATACATTAGGCTAGTCCAGACAGTTTGGGCTAGGTCTACCTCACTGCAGTTTGGCCCTTAACAACTACAATCTAATCAGGCAGATGAGCCCACTCTCAGTCTACTCAGGGGTCTTGCTTTGTGAAGGACTGAAATACTTCTTCAGGGTCTTATGCTGTAAAACCTCCTTATTTTATTTGTTTAACTCCTGGGTTAACTATGAAAATCTTGCAATATGGCTTTTTTAGCAGTGTGGAAGGAGGCTTCTCAGAATATGCTATACATATCTATTCCTAAATCCAGTAGGTGGTGTGTACAATTCAATCATTTCTACTGGGCCTTCAGTGAGCCTGCCATTTTTGTCAGACCTCCAAACACAAACCAGATCCAAAATGTCACCCCTGAAGGAGACCATGAGGTGTGAGAGGAAGATTGACAGTGACAGGTCCTCTTATATGCACTCTATTACCTGCAGCTAAATGTCAGCAGAGTATGATTGTCCCTCCTCCACAGTAATGCAATCTGACATGTATAGGGATTTACCCTGTTGAGCCAGACTGGTTGCTCACCACAGGGAAGAGCAGAAAAGCATAATTGGAAGAGTCATCTAAAGACATAGTTTGCTGAAAAAAGAAGATTGCTTTCCTCCCATCCCCACCAGGTGCACTGCAAAGGCATGGCCATTTACTTCAGCAGCACTATCCACTAATGGGGAATGTCCTGCCTGCTGCTAAAAGTCACCGAAGAAGAAGTTAGGTTTAACTGGATACATAACACTTTTGACTGTTGGAGATATACATCCATAGCATCTTCCACATATGCATGTAGCACTCCCAGCTGTTGGTACATGCAGCTGCAGGTCTAACTCCAGGTAACAGAAGGGGCCATAAAAACATGCCTCATCTGGTTCAGTGTGGGCAAGATGAAGACAAGAGATAAACTGTCTCACTTTGCAGTTAAGGAAATTAGACACAGCTCTTGCAGTCCTCTCTGTTGGCTCTGCCGAGAGGGTTAGAAGCTCATCTTTGTGGTATTCACACACAGGCATTTCTTGGGGGCAAGAAATCCTCTAGGTGGATGCAGTGAGATGAGCACCACAAGCTATTTGTCTGCATTACAGACACGAACTTTCAGCACTGTTTGTGTAACTGATGGCTTTTCTTTCTCCTAGTAGAGAATGGTTATCGGTAGCACATAATCTTTCTGTTACCTTGTGCTTTCTTTCTGCAGTTGAGCTTAAGATGTCATGATTAAAAAGAATTTGCATGAGTGACTTGTGCTTCCCTTCTTTATATCATTCAAGGAGTTCTCTGCTATTTTTAAGCCCTTGTGCAATGCAATGAATTCATTGTTTGACTGCACTGCTGCCACATACAGGAACTAACTCTAGGCAAAGCTAGGAGGCTATCTGCTTTTTTAATGATAGAACATCAGACTTCTTACTTGGCATTTCCAAATAAGAGAATGTACTCCAAGGCAAATTATTACAAGTAAAAGAAACAAAATTCAGTTTTTCCCTTACTCATGCCTCCCAATTCATGTCAGTTTTACCTTATTTCTTGCAGATATTTTTTCCTTCAAAAACCTCAGTGTTTTTCTCTCAATTTCATCATAAGCTGTTCTCGGTCAAAAAGATTGCTGAGATTGGGACCAATTTTCTAAGCAACATTGCAATCTCATTCTCTTAGAATAGCTTTAACCTTAGTGCTGGTCTATACTTAAGGTTTCATTGCAAAATATATGTAGATTATGGTTCTGAGGGCTTTTTGCTTGCTTCATAGCAGAAATGGTGAACTTTATAGCACACTTGCAGCTATTTTATGCTACTACAACTAACTATTGAAAGGGTTTTGCCCACAGAGTTAAATCTGTAGAGAAAATGCATGCACAATCTGAACAAACATTAGTTCATGACTGCTGGTGACCAGAAATGGGTGTACCTACCACCTAACTGTTGATAGGTAGAAATTCCTCATTAAAACAAATAAGGGACAAAGTTTGAGACTGGTGTTGCATGACCTTGTAGTGAACAGCTGAAGATATAACTGTTCTCCCAAGCTGCCATCACTTTCCAAACAACTGAAGCATGCAAAAGCCATGTCAGAGTATTGCTAGCCTGGGCTAGTTCAAATCAGTCCTGAAAGCCTGACTGAACTTAAGAGACCTAATCCATCTCAGTGATGGAGATCTGCAATGGCTTTAACTACTCTACCTGCAATCACCAATGCAAGTCTGTTTAGGTGTTTCCCAAAATGGTGCTAGACTACATCTGCAACTAAAATGTGCATCTGAGTTTTGGAGACTGAGCCTTCGACACTTAGTGCAGATGCAGCACGGTGCTTCTGGCATGGTCACAATCCAACCAGCACCATCTGAGGAATGACACCAGCCAAGGCTCTTTTTTAATGGGGCATAAGTAGGTGTGACTTCCCTCCTACTAGCTCTCTTAGGGAGATTTTTGCCTTGTTTGTATTTAAGTCCAAAATACATCACAGTGTGAAAGCTGAAAAAAAAATAATTTGGAAGAGAAAAGCAAATCAGCAAAAGAGAACTGTGCCATTAGCTCTATAACCTGTGCATCCACCCCAGTGAATAACACTGCTATCAGATGCAGAAAAACAGATTAAATGCGCTAGTGCTCTTAAGACGATTGCTATCAGAGAGGCACATCACAAGAGAAGTGGCACCTACAGCACTCTCCGTAATAGTTTTTCGAAGACTGAAGATTCTATGGAAACTGAGACTAAAATATTTTCTTAACTCTTAGAGGTGAGCCCTCAGAGCATGGTTAAAAGGGTAAGGAAGTTTCCTTACTATTGTTTCAAAATATAGCAAGGATGCAATGCCAAAACATAGTGTATATTAAAGAAAAGTAAGTGCAAAAAACAGATAAATGAATGTTTTTCTTCACCACCTAAGTTATGCCTTTGTCTTCATGCTGATATGTGACCTCTCCCAATCTGAACTCCATGAAGCCACCAAGCAATTTAGTGGTTCAATAAATAAACATGTCAGCACTCTTGCTGAAAGGTCTTTTTTCCCAGACTGTGTCTCTTTTTTTCTCTTCCTCTCCTGCTTTGAGGATTTTATTTTTCTGAATGACCTTTTATTATTCATGGGAATAACTGGTGACAAACTCCACTTTGTGGTTTAACATGGCATCTGTCTGCTGGCTCAGCTGGGCACTGCCAAGATAGCAACAAGAGGACATAGTCTGGCTTTCATTTTTAATGACAAGTCAAATATAGCTGAAAGAAAGCAAACTGAGAAACATCAGGAATCCCTGTGGTTCAAGTAAAGTGAAAATAGTTTCTCTAATAAATTGCCTCCTTGGCCTCTTCAAGACCAAATGGGACAGTTTAGTGACGATCCAGGATTTATGTGGCTGGAGCTGGCTGTTTCCTTCCAATCTGAACAGGACAGGATGCATTCTGGTGAGCAACAGACCAGCCAGTTGATCTGAGATGGCAGCACCCTCCAGCAGGCAGAGAAGGCCAAACTGGAAGCAGTAACATGTCCTTTTGGCACATGTGTGCAACATGCCTTGACTCTGAAAAGGACTAAAAGTGCTCCCACAAACAACCTGTCTCAGTGGAGGATGACAATAAATCTTAAAACGGCTCCAGCTGCCGCGCAAGTGAACATTTGACTATGCCCTAAAATTTCATAGCAGGTATAAATGACTATCATGTGAGAAATGAAGAAGGCTTGATTTAGTATGATTCGATCACTGCAGGAGTTTTCCTGGTGAATACCCATAAGTGCTTTATCTACCTTTTCTTCTGAGGAGACAAATCTTTCCCCTAAAGGTGTTCTCTGATTCAGCTCCTCTTATGCTACAACCCGCCCCTTTACTGCACCAATTTCTTTTGCAAGAGGATGTAGGCTGCCAGGTTTCAGATGGATACAGCCTACCCCTGTGTTAATGGTTGTATGGTATAGGGCTCGGAGTTGTTTCCCAACAGCTTAACCACACAGCAATGGAGTGTATATACTGAAAACACAGAGTGGTCTGTTGCTAAAACAAACAGCAAAATTAAGACCCTAAATCTGTGGTTTCTGGGTAATTTTTGCATTTGTGAATGATTTTCTAAGGGAGTTGTGGGCCCCCGTAGAGAATTCACATACTTCCGTAGCTGAATTGCACCTTAAAATTTCCTTTCTTTGTCCAGGTCTTATAGAAGTAGAGCAAAAACCTGAAGGGGTTGACAGACTGAGATGGATGGAGCAAGCGCCCTTGAGATGAGTGTACTGCCCCAAGTCACTGCTAACCAATGCAGAGGTGCTTCCCCCACGGTCACAGTGCTGACCACAAAGAACTGTGATTCAGGAACAAACTGCTAAAGTTTCCTCTTGTTTGTTGAGAGCAATGACTGGGTGTGCACAGCAGTTTTCCAGATCCCTCATCAGTACCTCTATTTTTCATCCATATTCTGCACTTTCACTGCCAACTACATCACTGGGAACTGGGCATCTGCCTCTTACACTTAAATTTCATCCTTCCTGTCTTGACAACATCCACTCCTTTCTCTCCTCGCTGATGCTGGTGAGCTGAGAGACCAAATTCCTTCTTGTTATCTGCACTTTGATTTCTCTCCCAAGTCTGCATGGATACATCCCTTAAGGAACGAGACTGTTAGCTCAGCTTCATTTCTGTTGTATTGTCCAGTCCTCTTTATTGTTAAACCCCTGTCATCCATCAAACCCTATTCACAGTTGAAATCAACAGCAAATAAAAGGAAACAAATAAGTCAGCACAGTGCTACACAGAAGTGGAGCTAGCATGCACAGAGATGGATGAAAAGCCACTGAGCCCCAATCATGCTGATGGAGCTGCCCTGCAGCTGTTCCGGTTGAGTTACTTCATCACTGCTGTACAGATGATGACAGATGTAAAATTTTAGCTGTGATAATGGCAGCATGAACTGGTACTATGTGCAGCCGTTACATGTCCATGGATGTGAACATGCTTGGGATTTATTTTTTTTTTTTAGTCCAAGGGTGATTATAAAGTTGCCACGCCCTTCATGCAGATCAAGCCAGAGGTCCATGCTGTGGCAGATATGGTCTGTCACCAAATACAGAGTGTGGAGATGAAATCTACTCAGGCTTATGGTATTTATAAGTTTGTGGGATTTGGGGGAAATCTATCCTTTTCTTATGTGTGTTAATTTCTAGGCCTTGGACATTCATAACTTTTTCTCTAGTTAAGTATGTGTATTACTGCGGTAATGCTCTTTTTCATCTTCCATGTGTTGCCACATCAATGGGGAGTATCACTTACAGGTGGACAATTTAAGTCAATACCAGTGCCTACCAAGGGCTATGCAGAATGCTAGTTGTGGCAGATGTGAAATTAGGCAATTCACATCTCCATTTAGCATCCCAATCACCAGACTTCCCTTTCTTGGTGGGCATAGGCTGCATATACATCAGTACTTTGGCAGAGAACAGTAGTATGGTTTCTAGTGAACTCATCCCTCTTTCCTCAACCACACTTGCAACTGGTTCAGGTGTGGAGTGATTCACACTATGTGATGAGACTGTTGAGTCGCAGGTAAGAGTCCTTGTGGAGGAAACCAAACCAGAAACTCTTCTGCAGGGTCACACGAAATACTTTTCAAACCCTAGTGGAAGTACAAATATTCAAATCAAGTATTACTCCTTCTGACACTGTTGTAACATTCAGTCCAGGGAATCAGACTAAATTTAGTCTAACATTAAATCCTGGAAATACTTACAATATAGATCTAGAGATGTCAGTACCAACTCTCCCATCCTCTGATCCACTCCTACTGCACAGCTACTTGCTAATGCAAACAGAGGCATCCACACAACGGCAACATGCTGAAGGCTTTGCAGTTCCACATATACTGCAGAACAAGATGCATGGGGGCCTGAGTATGAAGCGATGCTTTAGTGAAATGGTAAAAAAAGGCACACAGCTCTATTTTACATCTGTATTTGAATAGCAGGAGAGCGTACAGGTATCAGTAAACAATCAGAGGCCTGCTATGCTAAAATGCTGTACAGACATTTAACAAGGAAGGTCCTTTTGGCCTGAGATTAGAATGAATAAAGCTACCAAAATGAGCTGGAAAGAAAGAAAAAAACAGCAGAAAAAAGAAATCAGGACAGAATAAACTAGATGCCTTTTCTGCAGCACCACTTCCAAAGCAGCAATGCTCTAGGGCAACCCCAGCAGAGATGAATGCAAACAAGGAATCAATCCTATGGTAAAGTCACAGGATTAGACTTCTGGCTTTGTAGACTTCTCCAGAGTGCTGAGAGCACAACAAGTTAAAAAGGTCCCAATTTCATTATTACGCCCTTCCACTGGTTTTAATGCAGTCTTTAAACCTTGCTGGGGGCTACCTATTGGCTCTGTGGACTACACGGACACCATAGCTCAGCACACGGGAAGAGGAGGGGTCAACTCCAAAGAACCTGTGCTGGAAAAAGTTAAAAGCACCTACAGGATTTTGGCACATAAGTTGCACTGACACTTTTTAATATTGTTCCCCCAGAGCAAAAGATGTCTATCTGAGGCTGCCAAAAAGCAGGAAAACCCACCAGCCAGCATTGTCAGAAAGAAAGATACAGGTGTGTTATCAGCACCTCCATGTATCCATAGGTAGACCACAGCTCAACTAGCACTGTTAGCATGTGCCACTGTCTGTTGGAGCAACAAACAAGCAAAGGGCATCTCTGATGCACAGATCCTTTTGCATAAGTAATCATAACACAACTGTGGAGTATACACAAGCAGTAGTGGTTTGAAGAGACACACTCGAGATTGTAAAGTAGCAGCAGAGGGCATGAATAACTGTCCTTGTATTGACCAAGGACTGCAGAGCCATTTCAAGCTGTATTATTACATGAGCTGTATTTCAAATTTAGTAGGTGCGCACAGTGCTGTGGTAGCACAAGGAACATTATTCAATGTGTCAGTGTGAATGTGTACATTCAACAGTGCTACTGGAGATGATATATAAATCCTTATACACCCTTATCCTCTATAGACAAGATCATGTAACCCCTATAATTTAATTTCACAGTTTAGAAAATATTCACCGATTTAATCTGACTCTAATTCACCATTATTTATTGTAATTAATGCCATTGCTATGGAAATTCCAAAAGCAAGCAAGCAGCTCTCTGAGGCTAGCTATGCTTAAGCAAGATTGTCCCTGGAGGTGAAATAAGCAGATATGTTCTTACATTCTTCAAGGTTTAAATGTGATGTAGAAATAAAAGTGCAGAGGTTCTTCTTCCAGACAGGACTGACAGGCTGCCGGCACCATGCCCTGTGAGCTGTGCCTGTAACCTGACCTCACCTGATAAGCAGTGGTGACTACCGCCTGGCTGATGAACAGTGTTCACTAATGAGATGCTCTTAGTTAGGGTCCTAGATGATCCTCCTAGTTCCTAAGTCCTAGTTACCCTTCCCTTGGGATACACAGAAGTCCTGTAAAGTCCTCTGGCTTCTCCCCAAGATGGGACGAGCTCATCCCAGGGATGGTGTGAGCATGGGCACACCTTCAGCACAGCAACACAGGCAAGCACAGAGCAACCAGTGTCTGGGGGGCTCCCTGGGGGGGCAAGGCTGGACCTAGCAGCCAGGGACATCCCACCACCCCATCAGGGACCAGGGCAGCCCCAGACCCAGTGTTGGGCACCACGCTAGGGACAGGGATGGCCGCTGCGGGGGCTGAAATTGAATATGTCATTCCTGAGACATGGCATGCTGTGTCAACCTGCTAAGCACCCGCTGCATTTTGTCCCAGTGGTGGCTGCCTCTCCACAGCATGCAGAGCTGTGTCCAGGTAGCAAAGATCTTTTTAAGTCATTTAATAATGCTGATGAGATACCAGGATGGCAACAGAGCGTGGCTGGTAGAAATGGATCCAAGCAAAGCAAAGCAACCTGTCAGCCATGCATATTCCCCCATGGGCAATAAAATGTCTTTGGTTTTGTAGGCGCAGGAGGATCAGATATGCTGCCGAGGGACCCGCTGGGACCGTACTCCTGTGAAAGTCCTGAAGCCGAGGAGGGTGCAGGGGTAAGTCTCCTCCCACCACATCCTTGTGGGAAGCACAGGGATCCGTGCTGTGCTCAAACATGATGCTTGATGGCACCCTGTGCTCAGTAGGATGGGCCACATCTTCAGCTGCAAGGAGGTTGTCATGGTGGGAGTAGTTTGCACAGCAGATCCCGTTGGTGTAAACTGCATTTGCTTGACTATTGCAGGATCTCCTCCTACATATCTGAAAGCCCAGTGCAACAGTTGGGATTAGGGCCTTCAATAAAAGTGCATCTCTTGAGAGGTCTTGTTAAATAATCCTGGCAGCTCACTGCAAGATGGTGTCAAACCAATGCTCATCCTTCCTCACCATCAGTCAATCCCCTACACATCTTCCCTTGCACCTTCTCTTCTTCTCAGTCCCCTCTGCAGTTACCTCCTTTCATCTGCTGGAAACCTGCAGGCAAGCAGCTTGTCAGCGTGAGGAGGGCAAGCGTCTGAGAAGCGTTGCCCTCACGTGGTGGCCTGGTGTGGTTGGGTGGCACATAGAAACACGCCATTTTGCTGGAAAAGGCATAATGGGAATATTCCTTTTTCTTTGTGTTTCTCGGTGTGATGGTGCACAGCCATGTGTTTTTAACAGCAGCAAATGAACTTGTCAGTAAGGTGTTGGGAGCGGAAAGGGAGTGAATGGGCAAGTAAATTCCTGCAGGCACAGATGTTCTTCTTCAGGGCAGCTGACACTGCTGAGTGTGAAGCATGTATATCTAAAGACAAAAACAACCATGTTAAAAACTAAAGGCCTCTCCAAAAATTTTTTATCATAAATGACATTTTTAAATAAAGATGCAAACTTGGATATATATAGCCCATATTAATGCCTAAATTTACTTTAATCTTTTACATTTCTTTAAATTAAATTAAAATAGTAATCAAGGCTGTTAAACTGGTTCAGACTGAACTGATGAAGCAGATGTCAGACCTCTGCTACAAAAGCAGAGGAATTTTTTCTTAAATTACAGTTAGTCAAATTTAGCCTAATAACTAACTCTTTCGTTTAGAGAGACATTTAAAGATAAAAATGCAGCAAGTTCGTATCTTCTTCTGGTCTCTGAGTAAAAACTGGTGTGAGAAGCTCAGATCAGCTAGCTTTAAGATCTTAAAGGCCATGGTGAATAATCAGCTAAAGTCAGCACCTGCAAAAAAATTTTTTTAATGAAGAAAATGTGAATGCAAAACATGTTTTGAAAACCTTTTCTTAGATTTTTCTCATCATATTACTAGTTTCATTTACCATTTAAAATAACATTAAGAATTTTCTCAAAATCCAGGTTTTCCAGATTTCTTATTTAAGTGCTAATAAAATCCAAAAGGGGCTGGACGAATCTGATGTTTAAAAAAAAACAAAACAAAAAAAACCCCACCCAGATCTGCTAACAAGAAATATGAATCTCACTAAATGTGGTTAACAATTTAGAATGGACAATATAGCACAGAATTTCATACTCTTGGCTATCAAAAACAATGACCAAATGTAAGGTTAAATCTATACAAAGCAGCAAATCAATATGTCCTCAGGGGTATCAGTCAGTGAGAATCCACCTTTCTTTAGGCAAATAATTTACAACACAAACAATAAAAGTAAGGTTCAAATTGATAATGCAAAGCCGTCAAAATGAAACTTTCATGTTATCGTTAAACCAGATATTTAAATCATTCTAATTGCAGCTGGAGTATGGACTTGCACAGGCATTCCCAGACATTTTGCACTGGTTGCTATCAGTGCTCTGCTCAGTGTAGTATCACTTTGTGGCAGCTCATATATTGCAAGCAGGACCTGTAGGACTGCTGGGAAAGCTCTGAGCTAGAGTTTAATCAATCAGCCCCAAACTTTCTCTGACTTAAGTTAAGGTCATACTTAAGGAAGAGGGGAAAAAAGGTTCAATGACTGTGGAATGCAATTTGTTTTAATAATACAGTACTTCCAACGCTTGGGAGTGTAACACCACACAGAACAAAATCTGAATTAGCATTGTTTTCTCCTTGGTTTTAAAAAAGAGGTCTCATTTTTTTAATAACAACCCCCCGCTGAAGGAGGAGGTTTAATGGCAGAACTTTGTAAGAGGGAGGCTGACTCAGTGCTGCCACTGACAAAGCATGAGCAGAATCAGCAAAATGCTAGCACAGGAAAGTCAATAAAGTCCATGAGAGTATCCTTACTAGCATGGAAGAAAATTAATTTAGTCATAGCAAATGACAAAGGGCTGAATTTTCTTTAATAACTTACTAACAATTTGGGGAAGGGAGGAGCCTGGTGTTTGAGGAAAAGACTATATGGGGCAGCTGGATATAAACTCTTCTGAGCTTGCATTTGCTGAGAGAGACAAACCCAAACCAATTGTCACTTCTATCACGAAACAGTCAAATGGGCAACGTTATTTTCATATGAGAAAACCACCAATTTTAGATTAATTCTGAAAAGAATCTACGCAGACCTAGTTACAATATTTTTTGATGATACCAAGAGAAAGTAGATTCTCCATTAACAGAAATCAAGAAATAGAAATGGGCATATCTCTGCTATTTTCAACAGCCTACTTACTCCAAGTGGAGACCTGGACCATCATAAAGTCCCCTTCAACTCTAACAAACTATTAACAAGAAGCAACAAGCTACTCCTAGGTCGAGACTGTGCACTTGACTGTATGTTTCAAGTCAATTGTAATTGCATAGGTTTCAATAAAGCATAGAAAACTCTTATATCCAATAGTTAATGACATTCATGACCAGCGAAGGCAGGATATGGATCAGTAAACAGATATTACACTTGATCCTAGTCATGAAGCAAAGTAATACTTTCCCTTATAAGAAAGGAAAAATACGGTCCTCCCAAAGAGCCACTCCTTGTAATGTGCTTCGAACTAGCCAAGCTGGACCTATTGTTGAACAAGCCAAAGTTTATGAATGATCTTGGAGTTTTTTATGTTTCTTCCTTCTTTTCTAAATAGCAAGATGCTGCCTCTTCATTGTTGTGTTTAAAACACATTCTGTTATGCCTGCAGCTCTTTTTGGAGTGCAGGTTCAGAATACCATGTACTCTATTACTGAGCCTTTCTTGCAGCTTTTGCTCGAAAAGGAGAATGTGTATGTGTGTGGGCGTAGCATAAACTGCAGCTGTTTTTCTTTATTTTTCCACCATCATTACTGCTGACTGGTAACAAGGAAGAAGACGTACGTATACACCATTTGGCTTCTGTGCAACACTGCTGTACAGGAGGCTGGGAGATTATCTTGGTGAACAACTCCTAATTTCAACATAAAAGGATCAGCAGTAGGCTGAGAGAATTTGTCTTGCAGTGAAAAGGATGCTGCTATTTTGCTGGAATATTTTATCAGAGATATAGAACTTCAATTTGTTCTTTCATTGATTTTATAAAAGCTCGTATCACTAAAGAACCTAAGTGAGTCCAGGAAACTCTGGAAAGATTAATTAATTCCACTGGACAGCTACTTAAAAACAAACAAAAAAATCAAACAGATCCAGGATGCAACCCCTTCCCCTCATACTCTCCCTTACCCCACTCCATAAATGCACTGTGCCCAAAAACTTTACCGATAACTGAAAATGACAGAGGCTTTGATATTTTCCACACTCTGGAGTGGTTTAAAAGTGCTCTTTCTGCACAGTGTATGTAGCTGAAGAGTGTGAGGCCAGACAGCAAAAATCCCTCATCATCTTTCAAAGGGTAAGCTTGCATGGCCTCATATTCTCTCCTCCCTGACCCTTCAGGCAGTTTAGGATGTATCTTGCTGCCATGCCAGCCATACAGGGGTGCTGCTGAAATTCAGAGACATTTATGCAGTAAAAATCCAGAGACATTTATGCAGTAAAAATCCAAGGCAAGGTACAAATCAGCTTCAAGGAGTAAGTAGTTTATTTTCTGCAGCTGACGCTTTCCCCAGTTGGCTCCTGCCAGCTCTCATTACTGGTTTTCCCAGGTCATGCTCTCTATCCCTGGTCCTGGCCACAGCTCACCTCGTGCTGAAATCAGTGGAGCTGGGCTGGGTAACAGAGAGGAGGATCCATCTGAGTTATCGAACTGCATGTCACAGCACACAGCTAAGAGTTCACTTCCAATTATGGTGTCTGCTAATTGCTCTTGACTGCTTCTTCATATCATGACTGAGGCAGGCAATGTTGGTCAGGGAAGCCAGAGGATTGTCAGTCGTTCAAAGAGATCAGAGCCATTATGTTTGACCTCTGGCATTGTAATTTTATTTCTGTGACTCTGCATGGGAACTGTCAAAGCAAAGTAACAAGACTGTCAAGCTATGGCGCCTGTGTAAAACATGCCCACCTGCCTTCCTATCCAAAGACAAATAAGATTGCCTGCTCCAACAGTATGTGAGTTGGACATTAAAATGCACAGCAGTTTCATAGTGCAGAGATGGATTTCCATACCGAATACTGTGTATTTTTAATTAGCAGACCTATAATCATCTTGTCTTATCATCTCATTACAGTTTCACTTTGCATGATTTCACTTCTCATGATTGGAAAAATGCAGTGAAGCTAAGACCCCGGCTTACTGCAGGGACAGCCAGTCCTTCAGGCTGGCCATGGGTTTAGTCATTGGGACTGTTCCCTTTTTAATTCAAGAAAGGGACACACCTTTAGGAAACTGTGATATTGTTGTTTGATGAGAAAAAAAACATTCTTTATCATGGGACAAAGAATTTCTTCTTTGAATATTATCCACTTGTCTCTGACTTTCTGAGGAACTTCAGGTAGGCTTGGTTTTCTCACTTAATCATTTCTAGTATTGCCATGCACCCTGCAGCAAATGACACATCCCAGCTGGAGGCATTTAACACCATTGCAATAGCACTGGAAGGAACAAACATCCAGCCTTGAATATAGGGAGGGCTTGGTAAAATGTCTGGAGAAGGCACCTCAACTGCTGAAGATTTGTACTTCAATGTACAAAACTCAGAAGATTAGAAGGTATCAAGAATTCGCAGGAGCGCTCATTAAGGCTGTAGCAACATAAAAGAGGAAACATTAGGAGTAAGGCAAGAGAATCTTGCTGTTCTTCTTTTATGTAGTAGGGATTTCAGTCCCTGGAGGCTGATAGGCTTCCCCATGTAGGAGTAAAAGCAAAGACAGAAGGATTTCTCTTCTCCATAATTGTCAGAGCACACCTGTGGCAACCCTCCAGGAAAAGATGGTATGAAAAAATGTGCCATTCTGCATTTAGTTAATGTTTGGAACTGGAGTAAGCACTGTGTTGGCATTGCCTGGTAATTAAACATACAGGATTTAAGAACACTGACTTGATTCTGAGGCTGCTACTTGTGAGCTGAAAAGGTTAGGAACATTTAAATACGAGCAGGTAAAATTTAAATGGTATTATTTTTCATAGTTACAGAAATAGTTTTGTGTAATACTATTTGTCAGCTTTTGATTCCTTTCTTTCTTTCCTGGTATAAAAAGTTTTGTATAACATCCTTTTCTGGTCATCACACTTTCTTGCACCAAACCATGCCAGTTCCTCAGCTCTTTCAAAATCCACCTGTCTCCACATATTCATCACCAGTGTCTTTTTTGCTATGACTGCAACCTCTTCTAATCCAGGCTCCTTTTCCAGTTTCTACTTTCTACATAAATCCATGCAGATATTTCAAAAAAACAGCCTGTTTTGTCTGCTGCTTTCACTCTCTCTGTCCCACTAGATCTCTTTACAAGATCTACCCAGACCTCTTGAAAGACTCTGATCAGATTCCCTTCATATTTTGTCTCTGCTGCAAATCCCACATTCCCACCCAGCTTAGTTTCTGCTAATTGTTCTTCTCATTTGCTGCCACTTTAACCACAGTCTAGTCTCTTGTGTCTCCCACAGTTGCTTATCTCCCTTGTTGGACTCCTTTTCCTGGGGTGACTCTGGCCCCAGTTTTTTCTGTAGGGGCAAATGTCTCTGCTCCTCAACACTAATTATTGCTTACATTTCGATAACATCTATTGGCCAGATAAGAAATCATTATGTTGAATGAGATATACTTACTAAAGGAAAGCCTATCTCTAGTTGAGGTCTCAGTAAACACTTCGGAACCACCTAAGAGCCATGGCATAAAAACATTTCCAGCTCTGTCTTCCATCGCAGTTTTGATGATTAATGACAGCAAACTATTTCTGTGTTATCTTTGTTTGCACAACTGGAATTTGTAGTTACATTTTTAACTCAGCCCTTGCAAATACTGAGAAGTTGAATGCTCAGTGAAATACACTGTGTTTGGCTGTTTATGTGTAGATATTTGAACATTTCTGCACTGTATATTTTGTGAATGGGCTACACAAACAATTTTACTAATTCTGCGGGACTTTCTTTTAACTATAGAGCCTAATGTATTTAAGCTGCTGCAGGACAACACTGTTTTATTCTCTGTAGACAACTTTATTCTTTGTCTTGTCATTTTTATTGTTCTAGTGGTAGTGAATAAAACCCTGCATCTGTTCCTCAGGAAGGACTTAATCCAAAGCTCATTGAATGCATTGGAAGAGCCTCCATTGGGCTTTGGATCAAGCTCTTTAGTTCACAAACAAATGCTCTTTGTGAGAATATGCTATTCAAGTATTGTACAGAAGAGTTACAGAGGTTCCCTATTTCTAAAATAATGATTGTTCTTTAAATCTTTTTTGCTGTGCCTGTTTAGTTGGAGGAACAATATACAACTGTACATAATTGTTGAAGTATTGTAGCTTGTGATTATCTTGCCCCAGCAGTTGATATAAATATTGAATATGTAATGCTGTGGTAACAAGTAGTGCTATATTTATATGGCTCTTCCTATGCAAGCAGTAATTCAGAAAATATATAGAGATACGCTTCCTGCCCCTGAGGATGTTCAGGCTCAATCAGGCAAGCCGGACACGGGCAAGCCATCTTTCAGGACTGCCTCATGTTGATGTTATTGATGAAGCAGACTTGAAAGAGGGATTTGTAGAATAAAAGAGGGATACTACTGAATGGGATTTTTTTCTGTGCTTAGGAAAAGGAACAGACTGAAAGGAGACACAAAGCCCACAGTAGAGGAAAGAAACAGGGGCTATTGTGGAAGAGGGTACAAAGAGACTAAGATAAGGCAGGAATAATCAAAGCAGAAACATTAGCTGGTGTAAGACTGTAAAGAGCTTTAAGTGAAACCTTACAGCTCCAGATTTGCAATGACTGCATTTTCCACAAGAAGGAGAGAGAGCCATGAGTCATTTATGCAGCGGTATTCCCATGAGCTGCAATAAAAAAAAAATTTCTTCCTTACAACATTACAGGTACTGAATACTTCTTTGGATTTCTTGTGAAGGGGAACTAACAGTTCCAGTGAACCAAAGAGAACACGATGCCAGTGAAACTTCGCTGGTTTTGCAACTGCAGAACACAGTAACTTCTTCAATGTGGGTGTAGATTACACAAACAGTTACTACTGGGTATTACTCCTGTGACAGAATTGCTTGCAATAAAATACACTACACTGTGTACTAAGTGCTGGCAGGGCTATTCACATAGTTTGTAAGCCGATGATGACTGAAACAGTTTATGGAGCCAGTACTAAAACATTACTCACTCAAGGAGTCACATTTAATTCAGTGAGATTACTCATGTAGCTAGTTGCTGATAGAGATCTTGCCAAACTATTCTACCACCTAATAGATGTGTGTAAATGAGTCTGTTAGTCAGCTGAATAACTTCAGAAAATATTTTTTAAGTTCATACTACATTAGTATTTGAACTCCTTAACCACAGCTGAGGTCCCGTTATGTTCTGTGAACACCCACTAACAGGCAGTAGCTGTCCTAAAATTCATCAACTCATATAAACAAATAAGGGAAAGTGACTTGCCTTCAGTCACATCACATGTCATCAGCAACGCCAGGAATAGAACAGGGATCTCCAGTCAGTTCCCTACTGGCAGCTCCCAGCCTCTGTAACACTCAAAATTTCATTCCCGTACTGAATATAAAGCATTTATGAATGTGACCTCCAAACTTCCCACAGCTCTTCTGCTAACTGACTGATGGATCTCTGCATTCATTAGTTTTATAAATGCACAGAGAATACACAGAAGTACCATTTTCATCTCACATGCATTACTGCAAGCCGGTGCATTCCCTCATCCAGTTCATCTGCATGTTATTCTGCAGTCAGAGAAATAACAAGAACTACAAGGAAAGGAAGAAAAATCTAATCACAAAATTTCTGACAGCTAATCTAAGACACTTAAAAATCTGCAGCCCAAGCAAAACTCATTTTTCATACTCAGAGAAATTCATTGTGAAGGCTACGAGATCAGGCATCACCTTTCAGGACTCCATTTCATTTTATAAATGTTATAAAAGTGCCTGGCATATCCAGCATCATTATCACAGTTATTTTCCTTCCTTTCTTTATCCTGCACTGCTCTCGGCACCTTACGGAGTTCATAGAGAACAAGAACAGTGTGCTGGGCTGTAAAACAGCAGCCTGAAAGAATTTCTTCCTAATAGGAAGAGGTATCCCCTTTGAATTATTCTCCATGTGAAGGTTCACTGCATAACAATAAAAAAATATGCCTCATTGAAACTGGGCTCCAATGTACTGACAAAGTCCCAAAGCAAAGACTGGGTAACTCCTCTGTCTCCTGAATAAAGCTATGGCTTCGCTCTCTTCTCTCCCCATTTCTCTCTTCTCTCCTCCAAACATCTTTGTCTTTCATTTCCTTCTCTTTATCTCCCCATCCTGAGCCACCCCTTCCTTACTCCAGGCACTCTTCGTTGGCAATGGCTCTGTCCTCTTTCTGCCCATGGAAGAGGACGCATTTGTACAGAGGCAGACTGTGAACTAGGTCAGCTTATGTGGCAGAGAAAAAAAGAGTAGAAATAAGAGCCTTTTTGTATAATAACAAGGTCTCACATAAGCATATGGCCCAGTTGTCAGAGGTGTTGAGTGTCTGCGGTTCCCATTGACTTCAGTGCCACTAGTCCTCTTGTCCACAGGCTATGTACATAGAGAAACCTCCTCAGTTTCGCAGCCCCCTACAAGCAGAAGTTCAGATACACCGTTGCACTTCCTTGAGCTTTCCCAAGGACATCACACTAATCTCAGGACCTGTTTTTGTTGGTTTTTCCTACATGTTCAGCACAGCCTTGGGATGTACATTGGTCAGTTGTTGGGGGAAGAATGAGGTAATACTGGGGGTGACATATCCCTTTTCAGTTCACAGGAACTGTCATTTGAGAGTTAAAAATAACTACTCTTGTTGACAAATATTGGGTTAATGTGGCTGATCTTTATACTCTTCCCACTTTTAGAGTTTTTAGGACAATATCAACTAATCTTCCAATTCATTATTTAGGTAAAGTTATTTTAACTTCATAGTAAAAATTAGGGAAGGCTGCACTCTGGCAAAGATTAATTCCTTCTTCCCCCTAGCTGAAGCCCCCTGTAATGCTGTAAAAAAATTACAGAGCGTTAACAAAATACATCATTAAACAAAACTTTAAGACCTAGTTTTCCTCTGCTGTTGTAACTGTTGGAAATGCAAATTAGAAGCAATAGGCAAAACTCATTAAAATATACACAGTAAAATCACATTTTATTTCCTCTGTGGTATATTAGTCATGTGCTACCTAATTGGTACTAAGTAAATGCATCCCTGTCATAAGAAAAAAAAAAAAAAAAACAAAATTCAAATAGTATCGGTGTCATTTGTGATATTGCTTTATCTAATGGAACAAAGTCTGTGCTGTAGTCATGCAGTTCAGTCCAATCCTGTACGAGGGAAGTAAGCAGGAGAGGAGCAGAAGATAACTGTTGGAAAAAAAGGGCAGAGGGGTGGGAACCCAGGAAGAGGAGCTCCCCCTTTGGCAGTGTAACGTCTTTGGTTGCTATGAATATCACAGATTTTTTCTACAGTGCAGTATTGCCACTCTCCAAAACTTGAGGCCTTCAAAAAGCATGAGACTGGTCTATGCTTATTTTAATTATATTTCTGAGGCCTGAAGGGGACCTTTCTGCATGGTTCTGAAGTTTTCTGCAACTAAAAAGGACTAATTTATTTTCTTCCCTCCCTTCCTCATGATAAGTGGCTTCTTCTGTTTCTAGCAGCTGAGGTTTCTAAAAACCCAACAAACAGAATCAGACCTGTGAAACATCCAAAAGGGATGCAACCCCTATGCTCCTCTTCCTCTTTCTCTCCTCCCCAGCCCTACATTGCCATTTGGATGGCATACCTGTCTGTGGGATTATGGACTCTTACACCTGTGGGGCAGGCTGGTGGGTGTGAGCAGCGATGCACGTCCGTGCACAGTTGGTTCAGTCAGGTGTGGAAGGTGCAGCTATCCTTTGCTCCCTGCCCACTCCCTGCAAACAGGCTAAACAGAGCTGTACTGTGGTTCTAGCACATGCCCTGCACAGCTGCATCTTGTCCTAGAACGACAGAGAGTAGGAGTCCTGTCTTTGGGCAGGTAACTGAATTGCAGACATTCCTGGGAACATTCCTGGGTGGTGCAGCTGAAATACCCCTGCTCAGAGCTCGTCTCCCTTCCTGCTTCCCGTGCCAGATGCTAGTGGCAAGTAAAAAATATGCATTAAAAAAGTCCATCCTTAATCCAGAGAATTGACAGCAAAGTATGAAAGAAAGAAAACATATGGCTGCAGACAAGGAGAATGGCAAACAGTTCCCTGGGTCAAAGACCTTGGTGGGGTTTTGTCTGTACCATACTTTATGTGCTTTCAAATACATACATCTGCAAAGAGGGCCATGGCCACATATAGTCAATTAGTAAGATAGCTTCTTACTTACATTAATAGCAGCAGCTTACAGGTGTGCAGTTATGTATGTATGCATCTATGTCCTTATACCATTAGCTTTTATTATAAGCCTTTTTCACTATCACAGCATTCAGGTAGCAATGTACCTGTGTGTGAGCATCTGTATCCTTGAGTTCTCACCCGAGGATGCAGCTGCTGAATTATCAAAAGCAATGTGTAACCTCCCATTTAAAACACTGGCACCTGAAGAGTGGAGGGTGGCAAATGTGACACTAAACTTCCATGCAGACTCTGGAGAACGAGAGGTTTGCAAATGTCGTGCCTGTACTGTGCAAACAGAGAGATGCTAATTGGGTTAGAACTAAAGGACACCTGGATTAATGCAATCTATCTGAGAAGAGTCAACATTGCTTTTGTGAAGTCCTGCCTTAAGCAATCCTCTTGGAGGTCTCTGAAAGGGTCAACAAAAATGTGGATAAGGGTGATCTAATTTCCATATCTGACTGGATTTCTAAAAGGCTCTTGACAAAGGTTTTTAAAGAGACTAAGCAGCGATAGCAACAAGAGGGAAAGCCCTGGTATAGCTCAGTAATTGCTTAGAGGATAAAATGCAAAGTACAGGAATAAATGACAAGTTGTCACAATGGAGGGAGGTGCTGGATGGTATGGGGTTCTCTAAGGGTCAGTGCTGGGATGTTTGCTGTTCAGTGTACTCATCTCTTACTCGGGGATGGAGTGAAATAGCAAAGTTCATCAGTGGTATTAATTTACTAAGTCAGTAATAAGAAGAAAGACCGTGAAGAACTACATAAGGATATTATGAGGCTGACTGGGCAACAGAAGAAATTCAGTGTAGGCAAATGTGAAATGATGCATATGGAGAAACAATCCTGTAAAATGGTGGGCTCTGAGCTGGCCATTGCAGGAGTGAAATCTCAGGGTTATGACAGGCAGTTCCACAGAAACATCAGCTCTGTGCTCAAGAATTCCTCCTAAAATACTGTTAGGAGAAAAGCATCATTGTGCCACTATGTGAATCCATGGTTTGCCCACATCTTAAATATTGTGTATTTCTTCATCTCAAAAAGGATCTATTAGATCAGGACAATGTTCAAGGGGGCATCAAGAATAAGAGGTAGAGAACAATGTATGGACAGAGGCCCTCATGCGCAACCTGCAACTCTTCAGCCAGGAGAAGGAATGATGTAGAAGGATTACAGTGGAGGTCTGCAAACCCATGAGCAGCTTGAAGAGAGGGTTAGGACCTGTTCCTCATCTCCATCACTGGAGCTGCGGGGGTAGTTAAGTTCGTATTGAAACCAAAAATAAAAGGCAGAGGTTCTACACAGGGCGGGTGGCAGACCAATGAAAATCCTCGCCAGAGCCTGCAGTGAACCCTGCAAGTGCATTTGGGTTCCAGGGGACACTGAAGAAGCCCATGGAAGGCGGCTCCGCTGTATATATTAAAAAACAAAAACAAAAACAAAAACAAAAACAAAACCCAAACCACACCAATAAACCGAAAAAGAAAAAAAAAAAAAAAAAAGCCAACCAACAGCAAAACCAACCCGAAACCCACGGCTCAGGAAACCCCCGGAGCTCCCGCTTTGCACATCCCCCGGGAGGCGGGCCGCGGGGCCGCGCTGCTTCCCGCCGGGGCTCGGCCCCCCCCGCCCCGGGGCTCGGCTCCGTCTCCTCCCGCCCTCCGCGGGCATCCGTAACAGGAGAGGGCTGCAGCCCGGCGGTAACCCGAGCGCGGCGGGACGCAGGGGGAACGCGCGGAGCCTCCGCTGGGGCGCGGCGTCCCGCGGGACGGGACCGGGCGGGGCGGGACGGGGCGGGACGGGGCGGGCGGCGGCTTTGCCCCCCTCTTCCTGGCGTCGGCGAAGGGGGCGGGCGGGGAGAGAAAGGGGGAGGAGGAGGAGGAGGAAGAAGGGGGACCCAACGTGCAGGGGCTGCGCGCCGAGCTGCGCGCCGGAGGAGCGGGAGCGCTTTGGAGAGGTACCAGGGGTGCGCCTGTGTCCGTGCGTCCTTCTGTCGGTCGGTCTGTCTGTCGGTCTGTCTGTCTGTCTGTGTGAGCGCGGCTCCGGATGCGGAGGGAAGGGAGGCGGCGGTGGCTGCGGCTCCGGCAACTTGTCTGGCCCTTGGAGGGCTGCGGGCGGGAGGGGCGGGCGGGGGGGACGACAAGGTGGAAATTGGGGGGGGAGGAGGAAGCAAAGCGGGGGCGGGGGGTGCAAGGGGGAATCGGTAGAGATGCGATGAGGGGCAGGGAAAAGGCGAGGAAGGAAGATGGAATCGCAGGGAGGGAGAGGCGAGGAGGGGAAGGGAGAATGAAAATGCGGGGAGGGGAAGGGAAGAGGGAAGGGGGGATGCTGGGGGGGGCTGCCCTTGCCCTCTCCCACCCGGCGAGGTGTGCCCGGCAGCCCGGCGCCTGCGGGACCCCCCACGAGTGCACACCCCCCTGGGGCGGGAGGGGCCGCGGAGGGCCGGGGGGTGCTGGACGGGGCGGGGGGGGCCCGGGTACAGCAAGCCGGGTCTGTGCGTGCATCCCCCCGATGTCCGCAGGTGGAGGGGCGGCTCTTCCCGGTTTGGGGGTCCGGGGGGGGTCTTTGCATCCCTCCCCGGGGGGGCGGCCGCTGTGGGGGGGAGCCGGCCGGGCTGGGGGGAGCGGGGAGGGCTGAAAGCCGGGGTGGCGGCGTGGAGGGGGTTTGGTAAGATCCTGAGAAACCCGTGACGTAATTATTTTTTAATCAGCATGTTTTTTTTATGGCCATCTCAATTTTTCCTGGACACCCCTTTTTGAACCGAAAATCTCCTGTATCTTTGTTCCAAGTCTTTCTATTTTTAGATCCCCCAGTAACAGTGAAGCATGAGTTTTAAATATTTTATTTCCCTTTATTTGGCTTCTGCTTAGGACCACTGCAGTGTAAACTTCTCAGACATTGGTGTCTCTTCCTAAAAAGTTATTGAAATTATTACTGAGGTGGGCAGGCAGGCAACTGCTGTGGGTATCAGTGTTTGAGTTCCTGATAACATTAATGATTAACCATAAAAAGCAGTCATCATACTAAAGTTTGTTTTTTATCTTAAGATGAATCGCCTGTCAGCTCTCAGAAGATGTACATTAGGGCAATAAGTACCAGCCTAATGTTAGAAGAGAGAGAGCAGATCTCCCAATTGTGATTTTACCAATGAAATAAATATGTTCTTTTATTTTGAGCTGTGATTAACAGTTCAATGTTGTAATGATATCCTCTGATTCTAGCATCGTCTCATAGCTCTGGTATGTCAATTTGTATTCACGCTGTGTAAGTGTTTTGCAGAGGTTTTGCGTGTCTGACAGGGATTTATTTCACTTTCACAATTACATTTTCTGGTCTCACCAGCCTCAGGAACCAAAGGAAGGTATATATACATCGGTATCTGTGGTAGTACATGACTTCTTTTTCCTGTGAAGTGGAAGCTATTTCATATATTTTTAGATCATAGATTTTATGTCCCTGCACACAGCAGAGGATGAAGTTATAGCTGAAATTGTGTTCATTTAAGTGTATTTATTTTTAAGTATTTCTGATTGGTCAGTATTGAGTGTTGGTTTTTATTAATTTCATTTTCATTTTATATCTGAATGCCAGTCCATTTGCTGCCCTTCGATAGCCTCTACCAAAGTAAGTTTGCACAAATTTAATGTTACATACAGATATTGGCTTTAGATAACTGGTACATTGTTTTTTGCATTAGTTTTCAAGCACCTGTCCAAAGAGTACAGGTTCCATGTGAGCTCTTAGGGAAATTAAACCATATTTATAGATGTCTTATAATAGTGCCAATAAGAAGTAGCTTTTGTGGCAGCTGATGGTTATTTTCCTTCTCTGTGGATGTGCAGCTTCTGTACTAAGGGATGTGTGCATAACTTCCCAATCCTTTTAAATTACTCAAAATTCCTGTTGACTTCAGCCAGAGTTTTGGCTAAGTGAAGAATGCAGGGTCGTATAGCTTACAGCCTGAGAAGTATACCCAGCAGAATCCTGAGCAGTTTGATGTATGCTTTGATCATGGGATAAGTTAATTCACGCCTGGTTTGTTTTGTGTAAACTGTATAACTCACTTTTGCTACTGGAAACACCTGCTGATTTAGCAAGCTCTATTGATACTGCATTTATAGCAAGACATGAAGAGCTACATAATGCAACATCTAGAACTGTCCCTATTATTACCATCCACAGCGTGATTTTTCTCTCATTGCCGTGCTGCAGTACTGGTTCTCAGGCAGTTCTGACTTCAACTAACCAGCAGTTAGTTCATTTGTGGCTGTGGGGTAAACAGGTTTGTTCAAGCTGCCAAAATTGTCTCTCTCTCTTTTTTTCCACCCCCTTTAAAAAAATAAAAAGCTTTGGTGGCTGCCTCTCCTAGCAATCTGCTGAAGGAGCACATCTTGGTTCTCATGTGCGCCCTGTTGTTTGGCTGCTTAAAGTCCGTCTTAAATTCTGTGTTACTTTGATACATTGCTTGCTTCCCATTTCTAGGCTGATTCTTTGTTTCGATGCCAAAAGTTAATGAATAGACCCTAGCAAAGTTCTGGACTCAGAATTCATTGAGAAGAAGTCCTTTCCAATACTCCTACCCACTAGGAGCAACTCCATTGAAGTGGATATGGTACTCTTGGCATTCAAATTATGTGAGCAAAAAAAGCTGGTCTGCTTATTTATGATGATACTCACTTACCTGAGTATTGCATTTGTCCTGTAGAGGGTTGTTCTTTAATTGACGGCTGACCTAGACCGCTGGAGTACAGCTCTATAAAATTAAGTTTAATTATGAAATATAACAGCAGCACTGAATGAATGCCAGCAAATGCAGTTATATCTATAATTTATGTAATTCTTTTTGATCCATGTGCCAAAATGGTACTCTCTTTCTTCTGCATCTCCAAAATTTTAAGTTTTTTCTGCTTAAATAATTGTAAGACTTTGGGTTGCATTGCTCTGGTAAATTAGTATTGCACATCAGTCTGTTTCATCCTTGTGAAGGATAAATACTAATTACTTGTGGCAAGATGAATGCAGGTGAACCAAGTCTATACTCTATGAACTCTCCTATCTGGAATTCTGCTGCTGCTAAGAATATACTTCACCATACAGCTTGATGGAGAGTGAGAATGCTTCTGCGGTTTAGTCTTCAATGAGGAAGCAAACCTTACAGTCTTCGTCTATCCTGGGGTAGGTCAATTAGAGTTGATTTTCATCTCAGCCATCTAAAAAGGAGATGTGCAGTTTGAGTTGGTAGAGTGAACTACCTCTGTGGTCCAAGAAATGCGGAACGTGCTTCCAGAGAGTCAATCATCTAACTTATCTCAGATTGGGAAGATTTTTTTAAATAGCCTAATGGTAACCTGTCATCATAGCCATCATGGTTGACTGCAGGAATCTAGATGTTTACTAACATGGCATCTCAGGGCCCTTCCAATACTGTTTTCTGTGATCAACTGAGAATCATGGTAAATCAGTACTGACATGTGTACAAAGCTTTAAGAAAGCACACAGTAACTTTAGGACATCACAAACGTATCTCACTCCTTCCTGAAAAAGAAATCTCAATCCTCAGTGCAGAAGTTTCCCAGCTGTAAAATGGAACTCTGGTTTCCTCCTTTTTCTTCTCTACATTGGAAGATCTTCAGAGCTGTTTTACAATCTGCGCCCAAGCACGGTGTGTTGAAACTAATTTCAGCTGCTATTGGAAGACCCATTCTATTTTATAAAAAAATCATATTGTAACTACTGTTCAAAATTATATACTACAGAAATCTAGATTTTGTCATTCCTTTTCTTATCTCCCAAATAATCATATTCACAATACTGTGTTGTGCTGGTATTATGACAAAATGAACAAAAAAGAGGATACATTTTTTGTATTAAAATTACAGGTTAGCAATATAAATTATGGACTTATTTTTGGTGATGAACAATCTTCAGTGATCCATTACAATTGTAAATCATGCCATCCTTAATTTTAAAAGGAGATCCTTTGACTTAAGTTTATAATTAAAGAGAGTTCAGAGTTTTACTTTTTGTTTATTTGATGACAGTAAGGTACTGGGTTTACAGGAGAAAGCAGAACTGTGTCTTTAGAGTAATTCTTCAGAAATGTGGTAAAAATACTTAAGAGTAACAAGACTCAAGTGTTTTATCGCTTGATATGATACTTACATGCAATGTACTGCAAAAGTGAGAATTTTCCCTAGGTATTGTTTAGTAGAAAGAATGATTTCTTTAATCCCTTATTAATAAGAGAGAAAAACAGTAATGCATTTATGATACAGCAAATTCCCTCCAAAACATATATACATTTTCAGAAGGGTTAGGAATATTGCTTTAAAAGACCTGCATAAGTACTTGGGAAAGCTTTGGTATGTGCTAGTGAATCACAAAAGCGTGCCCTGTTCATTTTAGAATTTTTTCTCCAGCTTTATCTAATTGACTGAAGATGAATCATGATCCAGGGGGAAAGGATGCTTTCAAAGATCTGGATTTTTTTTTCCGGAATCCGTTGATTCCACTGATGTCTTTTGTGGCTCTAGGCATCGTAATTTCCCTCTTCTCCCATTTTCTTGGTGTTAAAAAGGAAAAAGAGCAGAAAACTTCCTGTATGTAACTTGCTAAATTCACATCACTGTGTGTACTTTGGAAGGAAAGGGTTATCCATGTATTACCAGCTTTTTTCTACATGTTTTTGTATTGCTCTATATAACATCTGTTTGTATAATGTATGCATGAGCCAGGAAAACTTTTTAAGGGTATAGCGGGTATAGTATTACCAGTAAAAGATGGCTTATATCTGTGTCATTTATTCCCTTTCTAGCAGCTAAAGTTTACCAGTTTACTAAAGTAGTGAGAAAAACTATCTCCTGCCTTGATAATTGCAAAATACCTTTAAGCTAGTGACACATTAGGACTGTACTGACTTAAATAGAAAAAAAACCCACCAAAACCACAAACACCACTGCCTCTGTCACTGAACAACTTAGTAAGTGTGACAATTCTGCTCACTGGGCCTGGGTGCAAAGGCAAATGCACATGAGGACATATGTTATCTTCCTTCCTGACAGTTCTTCTCAGGGACTGATATATCACAGCTGTTATTTTTTATCTGGTAAATCCAAGAATTCAAGTAGACATCTTGTGCCTCATTATTTGGGGCAGTGACACCAGCATTGTTTGAAGTGAGCTTTGTAACAGCCATTTTTTCCCCAGTACTCCAAGGAAAAATACAGCTCCATCTGTATATACACTTGGAGTGCCCTATTTCTGTGTCTTGTTGTATGTTGGGCAAGATTAGTAGTGCCAGTTGAGAATAATTCCCTAATAGGATGGCTATTACACAACCCAGATCCATCCACCTTTGAAAAAATTTCACTTTTAAGAAGGTCTCTTTTTTTTTTTTTTTTAATAACTCTTCTTGAGTTATTAAAACTTCAGGAAGACATTAGACCAGAAATAGGAACCAGCTGACATGTACACCCATATTAGTATCCTGCACCAAACCTCACTGTCAAACTAATTAAATTGGTATAAATCTATTAATAAAGGTTCCAGGTTTGCCACAAGTAAAGAAGAAAAGATTATTATTGTTAAAGCAGGTGAGGTTTAACCATCAATTTTTGTACAAACCTTTTGCCTCTCTAATTTCTGCTATTAGGAATTCATCACAGCGCTCCTGTAGCTTTGTAAGAAAGACAATGCAAAGCCAATTGTAAATCTTTAAATATTTTTCTATAAACTTTCGTCATAAATAGGTCATTTTATTTCCAATTTTAGAGTTTCCCATTAGCTGCTACCTTGCCCCAGGAGTGAGTGCAAGAAAAGGTTTTTGCCTGTGATGCTCTTGAGAACCCACATGTTGGTATGGGAACTACTATCAATAAACCCACAGAGTCACTTAACCTGATTTTAAAACAGTTAAAGTATATGCAAGGTGAAGAGGCTATTGTGGTTTGTGCCATAGTTTGATGTTCCAGCTGCCCCTGTGTTTTCAAGACGCATTTTACTGGCATGGCTTGTTCTCACTGAGGAGAGGAGGACTGTGGCCAGCCAAAGTCTCAAGGAAGGGCTGAAGGACCGGGTGTGAGAGGAGGAAATGCAAAGACAAAAGTTCAAATGAGTTCAGGTCTCGACGCCATATTGTTTCAACTATTCACAGCCTGTGGCTGGGACAGGGACACACCAGGGCAAGTTCCCAGCAGTGTTGTTCTGACACAGCTTGACTGAGCTCGGCAGAGCAGTGAGAGCAACCCAGCCCTTCGTTGTTCCTTGCTCCTGCTGCTGGTTGCAATCATCAAAAAGAAAAATCAGCCAAAGTTGTGGTCTGATTCTTTTAAGTCTTTTCCCTTTCTCTGCATAGTTTCAATATTTTCAAACTATTTATGGCAATTCTGTATTTTTCTGTTGTGAAAGCAGCAGATATACTGAATATGGCTTAATAAAAAAAAAATCAACTGTTTTGGTCATTTAGTCAGATCTAAAGGGTAGCATAGAAGAACCTGTGCTGGCTTTAGCTGCTGTTATTTCATCTGATAGAGCCTGAGTCTGTCCTGCATCCATTTGATGCTCCCAGTCTCCACAATGTTTCCTGTCACTATCTTTGGGCTGCCTGTAGTTTGTACTTTCACTTACACTCTTCTGGTTCAGTTCCTGGCTTTGTTTAATTTAGACGTTTCAGAGACATATTAGCTTCCTTCACATATCTTCTTGCCAATGCAAGCTTGTTCTTCTCTGATTCTTGAGTCCATTTGAGTCGCCTCTGAATCTGTGGTGAACAGCAGCTCTGAGGAAGCAGAGCAGCAGCCAGGCTTCTGGGGAGTTTTTTGGAATTTGGGTTGTTCCACCTGAAATGCTTTAGAAGAAGAGCCAGCAGAGACTGAAGAAGTGCCCATTCTCCTGAAAGTGAGGCCTTTTAACAACGTTTTTGGTGGGCACGCTCAACATACCTATCCCGTTGCCTGCTTGGCTTTCTGGGGTGGTATATCTGTAAGGCCCGGATTTATGCTCATTGTGGTGTATAAAATGTGTTTATCAATTTCGTTAATGAGAACAGAGATGGCATGGTACAGCGGATCAGAATGTATATTGTCAAAGATTTCTAGGGAATAGCTCTCACTTTAAAATAAAAATACCTTTTAATTAGTCGACATTTTTGACCAGGGTATATTTTAAGCCCTCAAACTTCTTGAAAATCTTTTTCCATCTAATTAATTTAGAGATAGCAGTGGGGAGCTCAGGTAATTTTGAAATTTCTAGGAGGATTAGCCTTGGGGAAAAAAATTCACATTTGGAGTTGTTGCTAGAAAGCTGACAACAGTTACTGGCATATTTAGAGAGTCCTGGAGACAGTTTGGGAAACTATTAGCACATAAGCAGGACTTCCCAGAATTTAGCTTTGAGTGGCAGTTTATTGCACAGAGGTTTTGCTGATTTCTTGGAGCTGGGTGAAGGTATGATGGTGGCCAATGTCATGGTTGGATCCCAAGTAATGTTTGGCGATTGAGCGACACTGGGATTGACTGGTACATAAACCAGTCTTTCAGAATTAGCTGTGCTGAAAAGAAGAGCCTGCGACAGAATTACTGTTTCTTGTAGGGGGTTTCTTGCTCATGTCTTTTTGTTAGATGTCATCAGATGCCTTCTGCTCTAAATAATATGTTTTTAGGCAATTTTGCCTCTCATTCATTCCCCAGGCCTCTCCATAATTCAGGGCTTTCATCTGTATAGCAGCAACTATTCGACAGCAGAATTCCTTTGTTCTCCTCTGCTGCTTGTGGGATATGTGGGAAACCCAGAAGTTCAGCTCTCAGGCATGTCTTGCCTACTGTTCTTGTTGACTCTGGCAAGTCAGTGTATCCTGCTGGCCTGGGTAAAGGACGTGACTTCTCTGTGATGAGCTGGATAGTATAGGATTTGTATTAAACCATCTCCTGCTGAAAACCTGTTTTCTTTCTGGAAGAAAAGGATGATAGGACTGTTCTCTTGCATGCTCCAAGACTCTGGATTATCGCAAGCTTTTTAAAGGGAAATCAAGCCAACACTCTATGTTCTCGACAGTGTGAACTGTCAAAGACGGGACTTTCCAAGACAGGCCAAGAGGATATTGCCAACTGATCACCAGCTGCCTGGGATGTGGATCTGTGGGGCAGAGGAGCATGTGCATGATATTTTTTAAGCATTCCTCTTCCTGTGCCTGTGGGACATGTTTCTGCAGAATGGAGAATAAAACTGGGAACCTGCAGGTGCAGATGTTACGGTGTGTCTGTCATCATGTTAGGCACTGGTAAGCAACCCAGAGGCAAAAAACCACAAAAATATATAAAAAAGTCTTGTCACATCAACAACTCAGTTTCTATTAAAAATAGTGGTGAGTATGGAAGGAGAGTGAGAGGAGGTTACTTACGCCAGTGTTCATTAAGTCGAGAGCCAGATGGCATTTAAAGCTGGGGCCAAGTTGCATTGGCCAGAAGTATTCATCTGCAGATGAGAGAATCCAAGATAATTAAAGACCAAAGCACTTCTCCCAATGCAACACGTGCCACCTTTGCCGTCACGTTAGTCTCATGACACGGGGACAGCACTCACGCTAGGGTGCATGGTCTCCAGAGGATGGCAGGGTTGGGCTCAGGTTGTGCCCCTCTCTCCTTTTCATGGGAGGGGTTGATTCTTCAGTGCTTTACTCATTGCAGACGCTTACACTTCTGCAGAAGCAGCATGAAATATCAGACCAGAGGTCTCTGCTCACACCTCCTCTTAGAGGGTTTGGGTCCTCCAGGCACAGGTGTAGCTGATGGTCCAGACTTGGGGAGTGAACATCTGAACACCAAAAAGTCAAGTTGACTCTGCGGGTGCTCTGCCAGCTCTTTCAGCTACGTGCTCTTAGGTGGTGAGGACATGTGAGTTTAGTAGGAGTGTAACAGCATTGCACAGTGGGATGGCTGTATTTTATGGATGGGGACTGACTCTGTACTTAAAAGGCCTGCATGTATGTGTGTGTTTTGCCCAACATCCCGCTGGCATCAGCCGTCTGTCAGAGAGCAGCTGCATTGGGAAATGCATCATGCCATTTAAATCTTTTTTCTAGCTGGTGGATCTAATGAATACTTTCGTTTCCTGGGGAGGCAGAAGGGAGGGGGAGAAATAAAAAAGGAGACACTGCAGAGCTTGCAGTGGCAAATGTGAGTTTGAAATAGGATACATGAACTTTTTGAAGAAGAAAAGGTGACCCACTTTCATGGCAAGACGACTTCACTGTACTAGGCAGGATGCCAGGATTTTGTAGTGACTTGATGATTTCATTCCTCTAGAACGTGGTGGTGGGCTTCAGTACCAGAGGAAATCCATTGTGGAGGGTCATGCTGACAAAATTTCTAAGGCTCCTCCTAGTGAGGACCTTGAGCATTTTAAGTAGCTGGGCAGTATGGAAACAGGCCTCTACTGCGCTGTTGCATTTCATGTTTGGGACTAGATGCTGGGTGATACGGTTAGCTTTGGGTTCATGAAACAGATTTTGTGTGTATATTCTGTTGCTGGACATCAGAGAGCTCCAAAACAGCAAGCAGTAATAATTCATGCTGTAGAACAGTATTCGAAGTTTACTTTTTCTAGTAAATTCAGATTTACTTGGATTATGTGGGCTTGATATGGAGCTTGCTGTAGATGATGTAAATTTCTCCACAGAAAAAAAGTCTCATAAGGATACTAAAAACAAATTCTTCTCTTCTTCAGCTTACAAGAAGCCCTAAGGAATGAATAAAGTCCTTTCTTATTTAACTGAAGAGCAGCTTCACTGGTAACAAGTTTTGGCTTGTTAACTGTAATTTTTTTTTTAAATCTTTAAAGTTTCAGAATGTTTCCTGGGCTGAAGAGTTAAAAACTAACAAAAACATTTAGATTTAGAGTGTATTGTAAGATCAGAAGAGTCTGAAAGAATGACTTCTCTGGAGCCTTTGTTGTTCTTGTTGTTCAAACTCTGAGGTTTATAACCTTCTCTGAAAAGCTCTGATAAAAGCCACCCCTCCTCCAAAACACCAAATCATTCAAACCCAAGGCCCAAGCTTTCAGTAATGCCAATGGGTATAGTTTGGCAAGAGGAGACCCTGTGATTTTCCTCTCTGCTAACAAACAGATGAACAGAGAAATATATTATTAGTCTCTCTCAGTATTTCATGCAGTCTGTGACAGTGTTGCCAGAGTTTCTTTGGTTTGGCTGTTACAAAGGTAACAACAAAAAAATAATTGTCCTTGGAGTTGCAGGGCAGGGTCCTACTTCTCCTGAAGTCTGTGATGGGAAGGAGATGCGGAGATGGGGGGTAACATCATTCCCCTGGAGCAGGCGGCTCTGCTCAGAGGACTGACTGGGGGAGTCAGCTTGGCCAGGGCAATGGCGTTGGCTCATGTCCTTGCTCAGCGGGAGCAAGCAGCTCTTGCACGAGTGTATTTTCCATTCTGGGTTGCCTTTGCACTGCCTCCTTTTTCCTTTCTGAATGCCAAAATCCCCAGTCTCTTATTCTGCAGGGCAAGCTGTCCCCTCCCTCCACCTTTAGCCTATTTCTTGTCTTGCAGCCACCTCAAAACTTTTCTTCTTTCAGCATTTTATGAGTTTCTCTCTGAAGCGTTTGCTGGCACTGGGTGTCAAAGACCTAAACAAGAGTAACGTGTACGTATCCTAAATCCTTCCCAGCTCTGGTCACTGTCCAATTTCTGTAAGGTTGAGAAGAAGCTTGATTCATTTTGTTTGGGGAAGCACTCTGAGTGTTCTGTTGATACTGGAGGTTTCCTGATCACATAAGCTGTGTGTTTAAAAAGTAAAGTGGTATGTGACAGGAGCAGTAGGAGAAACCACGAGAAGGTTATCAGCTGAACCAAATTCTGCTGCCAGCTGTGCACCAGCAAATGTTAGTAACTGCCCCAGCTGCTGGAGAGTTAATACAGATCTGGTGGTGCGGCAGAGAAAAAGATTTTGAGTCTTGTCACCATGAGAGTCCTTCAGTCTGATTCACCGCAGAATTATTCGTGTTGTACCTTAGACTGTCCTGACTGAATTACATTTTTGCTCCTGAGATACTGCCTACATTTACAAAAGCCTTCCTGGAATGCAATTACCAGGCAAGCCTTTTCACTTTGCTGATACATCCTGTATCTGCATTTTCAACGTCACATATGTATACATGGAATGCATAACACTCATCCAGAACATGAAGCCAGGAGGAGACCTTGAAGGCTTGACCTTACTCCCGATCGCTTCCCACAGTGCTGCTTCCCCTCACAAAGGGTAGAGCAGGGGCAGTGCCCTGGCTTTGGGGAGGAACGCCTCAGGATCTCACCTGACACAAGCTTCTGCGGGGCTTAATGCAAACAGCCAAAAAGCACAATCCATCTGTGCCTTTTTGTTTCTTTCTGGAGTGTTACTTTCTCTGAAACAGCTGTGAGTTACTGCATTACTGTTGATTATTTCAAAAAAGAGCAGAGCTTTCCAAGCAAGAGCAGCAGTTGGCTTTTTCACCATCAGTGGAAGTTACCAAGAGAAGTAACATCAGAAAGCTGCATCAGAAATAGCTTTTCACTAGAGAAAACTTCTTAAAGGAAATTAGTAAGAGTAAAGATTTTATTTTTGTTCTTAAATTCTTGCTCTCGCGTGTCACAGTATTGTTGCTGCAAGCCGAACAATTTAGTTCCAGCACCTTTTAACAACCAATATTAAAAAGATATTTAGCAATCCCTGTTAGTCCAGGCTCATAGTGGGAATGCTGCCCATGTGCTGTTATTTTCTTCTTCCTTGTGGTGGTAAATTTGGCACTCTGTCAGAATGGAGTAATTTCTTGCTACTCGCTACTTCTGTTAATGTTATTTGGTGAAGTCACCTATGCCTTTTCTCACTTTAAAATCCAAATTGCTCTGGTCTTGTGTTTATACATTGCCTGGATCTTCTGTGAGCGTTGTGTGGGTATTTTTACTGAGGTCGGTGGGATTTCTCATTTCTTATGTGACCGTGGCTTTTGCCTCTCCTTTGCCTTTCATATATATGTGGCTTTTTTTTTTTTTATAAAATTAAGTCAACCTGCTGGGATCAAACTCATTGCATTGAAGGAAAAAATGTGAGATGTTTCCTGCAAACAATTGATGACAAACTCATTGTACTAAAGCTTGTTGAAGAGGAACTTTTTTTTTTTTTTTCTGGAAGGTGAGAATAAAGGAATTTCCTCCTCCACCCTTGTGTTGTTGAGCTGCAAAGTGATATTGTTAAGAGGGAAAAAAGTAGCAAGGCTTTAGTTTTCCTCAGGATATTATCATGTGATTTTAGTGAAAACTTCTAAAGATACAACTGTCACTCTAAAGGTTTCAGCAATTCCATTTAGAATTGAAAAATTAGTTCTTTGCTTGTTTTTAATTTAAAGCATAGTTAATTTAGTTAATTTCCACAAAAGACATGTCCTTCTGAAGATTCAGCAACTCCTCTGGCTCATTTATAGTTCAGTGAGAATGAAATGTTTTTTACGGTGCTCTTTATGAAGCGTTTTGATAATTATTCCAGCAGATAACTTGAGTTTGCTCTGGCAAAACACTGAAGCCATGTAGAGTGTGGCAGAGTCTTGTGTTTTTTCTGAGGAATACGACTACAACTCAGTTTTGTCAGTCAGTAGCAATTACATATTTAGCATTTTGGCTTTTTGTTAGACGCTTCTTAACAAAGTAAAGCATTGTTGGCACCTGACACCTGGTGCAAGAAATTTATTCCTGGTCCAGCCTGACTTCCATGGATGGAATGGGAAAATGCTCATTAAGGGTGGTAGACGGGTGGGGTATATTCAATTTCTGTGTTTATCAGGCAAGATGCCTAAACTCAGGTTTGACACTAGCCTTTTATAGTTTGTGTTTAAGTTACTTTTATTGAAGCACATGCTTAGCAGCAGGGTCTGAATCCTGTGATGTCCTGTTCATTTATTTTACTTTATCAGACTGTGAGTAGGCCCACCATCCCACCTTTTCCTGTTTTCCTTGGTACCCGTGGGATTTCCCACAGACATAAGCTGTTGCAGGAATGCAGATCCCAAGCGCTTGTTCCGACATTTCTCTCAAAACTCAAATTGTCTTTAATTTATTTCCCTGATGGTCTAGTTCCTGTTACCACTCAAGTGAAATAGCAGGGATAGATTAATGCTGCTCTGAATATTATTAATAGTTCATCATTGCATCCCTAATTAAGATTGGAAATTGGATTTAAGTAATTACATAAACCCGTTATAAGATACAGTCTCTGTCCCAATACCTTAAGTAGACAAAATAGAGAATAAAGAAAGCGGATACAGCTTGTTGCTCAGTAGACAGCATTGCTACTGACAAACTCTGCCAAGTCACAGCAAAGAACAAGATAATCTTGCCTCTTTGCATACTAGTTCCAGTAAAATTCAAACAAGAAAATTTTTTAGTGGTTGTGACTGACAGGCTGAAGTTTCTACAAGTCTTGGTTTGACTCTAGGTAGCAAGTCAGCTTCTCTGCCGTGGATCAGGAGGAGAAAGATGTAAAATGTGGGGTAGGTTCTTAATTTCAGCCTTCTAGGTTAACTCTCACTGTTTCTGGACATACTTTTAGAAGACATAACTGTATCCCCCCTGCATGACCAGCTGGTCAGAGAAGTTAGAAGGAGCCCTCAAAGGTTACCAGCTTTTTTTCCGTTGCATCAGGGCAGGATCAGGCGTATTGCTTATTGCTTATCCAGATTTGTGCATTGCTAGAACTGGGTATTCCTTGGTGGTAGGTGGAACAAATGTTAATAGTTTCAAACGGGTAGTGTTTTTGGTGGTTCTGGACTTGTGTTACTCCACCCTGAAACTGTCATAAGATGAAGCCTGGGAAGTGGTTGGAGGAAACAGCGAGGCAGAGTCAGGGCAAAAGGAAGCTCTCACGGTCTGAGACTGGGATGATGTCAGGAAGAATAATTGTTTTGTACTCTTAATTGCTAGCTTGAATCATGCAACCCCAGTTGACATGGGTGGGGAAGTAATGAGAATGTGGTGTGCCGCAGCTGCAGTGACTCATGGGGCAGTAGTCACCTGCCTGCTCCCTGATTTTTGGCTACCATGAAAGGTGCAAGGATGATAAAAGCAGGTAGTGTGGGCTGATCCAAAGCCCCTTCAATTTGTTAGCTTGGACCATGGCTCAGTTGACATATGTGGTGATAATCAACGCAGAATAGGAGTTCATGGCTTTATCCCGTTTCAGTGGAGCTGTGGTAGGGCAAGCTTTCAAATCTGCAGTAGCATCTCTAGAGGCACATGGATAACAAACTTACAAGACCTTGTACTTACAGCTTTTCTAAAGCATGTCTGTTGTCTACCTGATGCTTTGATCTGTTGAAGAGGAGTTTAAAGGAATATGGTTGGTTTTAGTGTAGAAGTTGTAGAACATCACCTATATCCTGCAAAAATATTAACATATGCAAATAAAAACAAACAAAGGTTAGCCTTTTACATATGTTATATTATCAAGTTGGTGTATTTTAGTTGCCTTATTTGCCTGTACCAATAGGTTGACTAAAATGGACTAAATACTGAAGTATGGGGATTTGGGGGCTGAATCAGAGATGATTAAGCCAGAGCAATTTTCAAGGGATTCTGCAGGAGGAGGGTACAAGGGTTACTTAATTTCAAAGTAACTTTCCCCTTAATTTCCTTGTTAGATGCTAACTGTCCCAAAATGTGAGTGGCTTCTAGCTCCTTCCCAAACATTTGACTTCTGTGTTAACTCATCATTTTCATAAAGTTGACCACAGGAAGTAGGTTTGTAAAGGGGTCTCCATGTTGATGCAGCTCTTTTCATACAGCTGTTTTTACTTGTGTGCCTGCTGTTGAGTACCGACTGGTTTTTCTTAGTTGGAGGGGTGCAGATGAGTATTTTGATTTGAAAGCATGTGTGCGTGGTGCACCATTTTGCTGGGTCTTCAGAACACTCATGTAATTGGAAAGGGATGTGTATGCCAAACATTTGGTTAGCAGCATTTATAGCTTTCTTGATTTAATACCCATTTCAACATGTTCTTTAAAGCCTGTTTCATACTAAAGAGTTGCCTAACAAACTGTGCCTATGGTTTCTCCTACTCCAGAAGGGTTTCCAGCAGTCTTGCCAGGCAGTGGAGGCTGTGCAGGAACAATGAAGCCAGCAAAAAGTTTTCTGTCAATTTCAGGTAGATTTGGATTTAATTGCCATTCTGCTACAGATCGCATGACTGATTTAAGATACGAAGCTGAAATTAGAGGCAGGGGAAGAGAGACAGAGGTGACCTGGTCTAAAATCTGACTAGGGCCACTCCACTGCTGCTTTTGATCAATCTGTCGGTGCTCTAGATCAGAAAATAAGGCTGATCAAGTTTATAGGAAGAATCTAAAGCCAGGAGGAAATGTTGTGTCATATGACCCTTACTATTTTTTAGTCAATTAAGATAACTCACTGGAAAATTTTTGAAATTTCCCTAGTGATGCATAACTGGGACAGTATTGAATGTGCAGGGGAAAAAAAAAATCTTAAAGGTTGACATCTGTCAGCAGAAGCTAAATGGAAAATATGTGGGACAGCACTGCACAAAAGTGATTGAAAATCCCAGGGGTACAGCGGTGAACGACACAAGTTTGAATCAGTAAGGGCTTATAAACACGTTGTAGCTTCAGCGGCTATCTCGGTTAGGGAAATAATGCAGTGATGGAGAGGTTTCTACTCAAATACGGTTGCATTTGCCTTGAAACTTAAGGCTTTTTATCAGCAACTTCAACTCCAATTAGATTTAATCCTCTGTGGTTTGGAAATTTCACCATTGTCATGCATACATTTTCCAACTCGGAATCTTACTAGCCCTTGATGCATCCATTACTTGCCAGCAGTTCTTCACATTTTTTCCATATGGAAATTATCCTTGAAATCAGATCTGAGTTCGTGTTCACTTGAATTTCAAATTATTCTCCATAGTTCAATTGGTAAAGAGTATCTTGGTCAGAATCCATTTGTAATAAAACCTTGATTTGGTCTGGTTACCATTAACTTGGAGTCTTTCTGATTAGTGAATTACCTTCTGTCGCTCGTTTTTACACACTGATTTCTTACCGTGTACACCCTCCGGCTTCACGTGGCAGCACTTTTGTTGGTGATACAACTTAAGTCTATAAGTGCTGCTAACATACTCCTTGCTCAGCCAACTAATTAGCATGACTTTGGCAAGCTGCCTGAGGTCTTTGGGTCTGAATTAACTCACCTGAACACACTGCTTAAAACTAGAACATCACTTAAATATCAGTGTAGGGGTAGACTTGAACAACTGGGTGACGAAGGAAGGAGAAGGTCTAAGAGAAAGGCATTAGCATGGCAGAAATGCTTTCTTCCTCAAGTCAACATTTTTAAAGAGAGCAGTATGTTGTCAACAGCCAGCTCTTCTCAAAACGTGCTTTGCAATTGTTGTTTCTTCATCTGCAGAAGGCAGAAAATAAGATCTGGACTGAGCTGCGCTTCCTTACACTTCTGCGTGCATTTAAAACTTATCCCTCAGGTCCAGTATTGGCCAAGTTTTAATCTTTGGGATTGAAGCTCACACCTTCTTCCCCAAGCACGTTTTGTCATCTCAAGCAGTCAAGGGATAGCTCATAGCAATGAAAAATGACTTGCACAGGATGGGAGGGAATGTCACACACCCCAGATGAGCTGCATCTCGGGGGGGAGGAAGGCAGTCAAGAAATGCAGCCTGAGCACGCTGTCCAGCCTTACGCCTATCAGAAATGCTCACATGTGCTACCCAGGGTGAAACAGATCAACAGATGGTCCATAATCCACATTCTCTACAAAAATGATCGTGTATGTCTCCTAATCCGTTAATGAGCAATAATAACATGTTTCTTTTGCTGTTCATAGGACTCTGATTGTGCCTTCTGGCAAGCATGAACAGACCCCCTCTGCTTTCCTCTCTCCCTCTCTAATGCTGCCTTTATGCAAAGTCAGAAAGGGAAGAGCCATGGTGTGCCACGAACAGAGGCAGTGCCCGAGAACCAACAGGAATTCTTGCTGTTGCTCTGTGAAACTTTTGTAAGTTTACAAGTATTTCTCTTTGCCTTTAAGCATTCTCTAGGTCTTGTGGAGCAGACAGGAACCTTTGCCATGTATAATAAAAGATTCTTCAGGTCAAATTTTGCTGTCGGTTGTGCTGCCATGACCCCAGCCAGCATCCAGCCTCACCACGCAAACTCAATGAGCAGCCCTGTCGGGGAGGCACTGACAAGAGCAGGTCTAACATAACTGTCCTATTTTGTCATGAATGCTGCTGCAACACTGATAGTACACATGGAAAACCACTGTCCTGTCAGAATTCTGATTTTTATGCTGTTTACCCCATAGGGGAGGCAAGCGCGAGTCTGTTCCACCTCAAGAGCAGAGCTCTAGAGGGATTCTAACAAATGCTGTATCTGCCGGTGTCATGGTCAAGTTTTGACCATGTATATGTTCTGGAATAAGGATGCAAAACCAGACATGCCAAGGAGGGTGAGAGTGCACGGTCCATATTTTATAATTTTTTTTTTTCCAAGTGGGTGGGAGTTTTTCTAAAATGTGGGAGGTTTCAGCGTGCACAGATAGGAGTGGGAGAGGCAGAGTGAGAGGTCTGCAGCCTGCCGCTTTCCACAGTGAATTGGTACTGAGGCTTATTTCCAGCATATACTTATTTTCAGTGTGTTAAGGAACAGTAGTTTGCACAGGTTTTGGAAGAGAGAGACAAAAAGAAGATTTCCATCTGAAGATAAGGACAGCTGGGCAAACCTTCAGATGAGACTGTCATAAACTTTGCAGTCCTTAAGACCTAATCGCTAATCCAAAAACCACTTCATATTTAGCCAAGACAAAAATTGGAGGTAGCACCCTCTCCTACTTGGCTTTTTTCTTCCACTGTGTTACCAAATAACTCTTCACATACATACTGCGTGGTGTGGGGTTTTTTTATTCCCCTGTGTGTACTCATCTTTTTAAGGACAGTATCTGTGATTCTCAGGTTCACCCTGGAAGTCATCTGCTCTGACTGCAGGGAAGTCTAGCACAAAGAGCATGTATGGGAACCATAGCTGAGCGTGGAAATGGCCATGACAGATAACTGAACATAGACCACCATCCCAGGAGGAGTGTCTGGGAGGAAGGTTAACAGCTGGAGAAGGGATGGTTGAATTATGGAAATGCAAGTGCTCCCATGGGGGATATTTCCTCACTGGAAGAGGCCAACAAAGTTTGGAAATAGGGCTGGTTGGCAATACTTTGGCTACCTGAGTAGAGCAAGGAGTAATGAAGCCATGGTCATTGTGTGTAAGAGTTTCAAGGGGGCTGTGGAAACGTAAATGAGAGTAGACATTTGAGTTGGAAAAATCTGGAGCCAGCTCAGAAACCACAGCCAGAGGTTCTTGTCTACCGCGATGCAAACAGCACCTGCCTGCTCCAAACATCCACTTCCAGTAATGCAAAGGAAGAGGTTAGTCCCACAGCCCCTGCCTCTCTCCTCCGCAACAAAAGTTAGGGGGGAGCTTATTCAGCTGCTTGATAATGCAACAGAACTTGGACCACTGTCGGAGGTTTCATCTGTTTTAGTAATTTATTGCATAATTAACTTAATATCGTGTTCTGCACTGAAGATACGGCTGTCAAGACATTGCTTAATTACATTAATATCATGTCCTGCACCAAGGCTGTGGCTGTCGCGGCACAGCCAGCATCCCAGCTGGAGGAACGAGCAAGGGACCAGTAGCTGAGGGGTCGAAGCCCTGTGCTGATGTGCCCTTGTCAGTCTGAGTTTGCCCTTGGACCCAAAAGAAAGCCTCTTCCCAGCCTATTGTGACCTCATGCTGAGCTGTGCTCTGGTGGGAACCCTTTGAACCTTCTCCCACATCCCTGGTGACCACTGGGGCTGGGGTGGGCTGAATGGGAAGTGAGCCTTCCTCCCCAGGGACGCGTCTGGGTTCTACATTTAGCCTCGGCCCCGGGCAGACTTCTTGCTCTCGCTTACCTGAACGGCTCACGCATCTGCCCCAGCAAATGCAGAGGTTTACACCGTGACCTGACCCTAGGATGCTCTTTTAAAACTGCTGTTTTATTGCTAGTGCAATGCTTTTCTTCCCCAGTCTCTTGCAACTACCAGCCGTGCAGTTGCACAGAGATGCCAAAGCAGAGCCTGGCCATCTATCCTTTTGTTCTCCCTCTGCAATCTCTTTGGCTCTTCAGCCACAGGTGAAGGACTGAGCATTCATGTCCTGGTTTCAGCTGGGATAGAGTTAATTTTCTTTTTAGTAGCTGGTATAGCACTGTGTTTTGGATTTAGGATGAGAATTATGTTGGTAACACCCTGATGTTCTGGTTGTTGCTGAGTAGAGTTTACACCAGTCAAGGACTTTTCAGCTTCCCGTGCTCTGCCAAGTGCAGAAGAAGCTGGGAGGGGGCACAGCCAGGACAGCTGACCCAGACTGGCCAAAGAGCTATTCCATACCATATGATGTCATGCTCAGTATATAAGCCGGGGGAAGAAGAAGGGGGAGACGTTCGGAGTGATGGCGTTTGTCTTCCCAAGTAACCGTTACATGTGATGGAGCCCTGCTTTACTGGGGATGGCTGAACACCTGCCTGCCCATGGGAAGTAGTGAAGGAATTCCTTGTTTTGCTTTGTTTGCGTGCACGGTTTTTGCTTTACCTGTTAAACTGTTTTTATCTCAACCCATGAGTTTTCTCACTTTTACTCTTCTGATTGCCTCCCCCATCCTACCAGGCGGGAGTGAGCGAGTGGCTGTGTGGGGCTTAGTTGCTGGCTGGGGTTAAACCACGACAATTCAAAAGAGCCAGCAGGAACTTAATTTATGTCTAATCTTCTGCCACCATTCACCTAGTTCAGTTGCACACCCTTGCAAAGTTCATCTGCAGCAGTAGGTCAAACCCATATTCCTTAATAGTGGGAAACTGAAAGCAAACACATCCTGCCTCAGTTATTGAAAGATTTAAAACGAAGATGTCCCAAATGTGATTTCATTTGTAAGTAGAGCAATTTTATTCTGCTTTTGGGTTTGTTCTTTTTTTTTAAAGGAAGTAAATATTTAAACAGTTTCTGCATCTGAAGTAAAAATTTTATGACCAACATTAGCATGTGTGCAGTTTTGAGTGAATTGGACCTAAAAATAAGCAGTGTTCCTTTCCCTGGGGTAGATTTGGTGGGCACAGTGTTACTCACTGTTATACCACTTCAGTGGATTTCCTCAGACCTGACGAAAATACTTCCAAGTCGTAAGTTTTAATTTATTCTGTTAAAAGTGTACAGATTTAAGCGGCAGTTGTTGCCTCCTGAAAACAGCTTTGCTCCTGTTTTCTAATTTTTTTTTTTTTTAATTAATTTGATTCACTTGTGGCAGTGGCAAGTATTAATGGGATTTCTTTTTAATTAAAGCGAGAGCATATGAATCCCAGAGGGTAGATCCTGCTTTTGTTGAAAACTGCCCTCATACAAATAGGATGCTGTTCCATTAACAGTGCTGCAAGAAATAGATTTGAGGATTATCAGCAAGGCACGATGATAGCACAGGCCTGTTCTAAAAATGTCTGAGATTGAGAGAGGCCCTTCTCCATCTTGATGTGCCTTTTATGAGAGAAGATAAAGGCAACTAAATATAGCGAGGACAGTAGCTGTAGCCGTTGATGAGGGAAGAAAAGAAAATTAAAGCTCATGATCTTTGTTATTTGGGAGAACTTAAGTGCTAGGGTATCTTTTCAGTCCCAAACTAAATGTAAACCTGTGCCAAGCTTGAGCCTCTCGTTCTTGTCCCCTGGACTTACATGTATGTTTGTATGATGTTTAGAGTCGAAACTTCAGGATTGAGTGCTTAGAAAGCACATTTTAAAAGCGAAGTACTGTATCAGGTGTTTTTTCTCCTCTCCCTAAAAATATCTTCGCTTCATTTTGGAGAGGAAGAGAGGCAAGAAACAGGTGAGCCCAGAGCCAGAGCAACCTGCCCAGCTTCCCTGCTTATCAACTCTTGTGTCTGTGACCTGTTCCACAACCCTGGAGATCAGCAGAAACACTGAATAAAGCCCTCACCCTAGTTCAATTAATGGCGGATACCCCGTCAACTGCCCTGTGACTGGAATATCACCTGTTGCATTTCCTTGGGTATTTTGTTGTTATTACCATGTGCCTTTATATGGTGCTGTGTACCACTTATATTATTCAGCTCTGATTCCCAGAAGAAGGCCTATTCTAAGCTTAAAAAAAAAATAATTTTGTTTGATTAGAAGAAGGCCTATTCTAAGCTTAAAAGAAATAATACTTTTGTTTGATTAGATAAAAAGGAAAAAATCAGCTTACATATATGGGAAAATGCAAGATTAAACCTGTCAGAGGAAATTATATTATGTTTTTGTTAGGCTCAAAGAAATGTGTTTTGTATTGTGCAAATACAAAACAGTTTGCTCTCTTCCTGCACAGCTTGCCATCTTTTTTCTTTCTTTTTTTTCATAAAGGTTAGGACTTAGAAAACGCATGTTCTCTGGAACATTTTTATTTTACTAGTTACAGGTTAAATAAATCTAGAAATACTTATCTCAGATGCCCTTTTTCTCAGGGACTCTGGCAAAATTAAGAAATACAGTGATTGGCAATCTGACTTTCTTGTAAAATCCCAATTGCTTAGTCTTTGCAAGTCCCAAATATTTTGTAAATTACTTTGATAGTGAAATAAGTAAAGATAAGTGACGTCTGTCTGAACCTCATCAACTTCAGGAGCTTGGTTAGGGAGGAAGCGAGATGAGAGATATTTCAGGTTTGATTTTTAAAAACTAAAATCTGATCCATGAGGCTCTGCAAAAGCAAAATGAAATCTTCTTCTGTGTATCCCACTTTTAATTCAGCAGCAAGAACAAAATGAAAAACTGTTAACTAGGCGCCTTCCGTGCCTTGAGAACAGTAAGATTGTGTTTACTTTTTATCTATCACTACTGTGACTACTCCATGTGCCATTAGTGGTCTTTCTTCCTAATCTAAATTTCCTACACCTGCTTCTTCACCAAAATGCCAGACAGTCCTTAAAAAAACCTTACATGAACACAGGCTTGATGGGGGGAGAAAATCAGTAATTGCTGAGTCATGCCTCATTCTCCTGCAGTCCCAGCTGCTAACCTGTTCTTACTAATCAAGCAATAGAGGCTCTCATCTCTGCGTGTTTAGATATTTGCACAGCACTGCATATTTTATGATGGAAATCCCATGTGAGTTACTGGTTTTTTTAATCACCCTATCTCGTCTGTGGTTAATGGCTTGGTTGGAGTTTACAGAAACACACAGATACAGAAGAGACAGTACAGCACGAAGAGTTTACATTTGGCCAGCTTGGCATGCTGCTGTAATTAAGTATTGCTGTAATTTATCCAGCATCATCTACTGCAGAATCTGACCTGAGCAAGAAAAGTCACTGACCATGATGGCTAACCTTTTAATTGCAGGCAGACCATATATGACCTTGCTGATGTTTCTCAGTGCTTGCAGCGAGCGGGACACAGCATGGTCACTCCCACCCCCAAACAGCCCCCTGTGCAATGGGAGACCCCAAGAAAAGTGATGCACAGGCTTTGTGTGGCAGGTTTAGAAGAGATGAGCTTGGCATCTAATACACCTGAGGCCCCCGAGATAACTAAGCTATATATGTCCTTCGGCAGCTGAAAAGCCTTCAGTGCAACATGGGGAGCCTCTTGGGGGAGTCACGACTATAAACCTGGAATAGGGAAAAATGCTGCAAAGCCAGTGACCACAGTCTGAAATGAAAGCAAACCTAGAACTTTTCATGAAAAATTCAAAGTTAACCTGGTGTGCACAAGTATTTTTAAACTTCTTTGCATTCTTTTAGTGAAATACTAGTTTGTCTTGTCATTGCCAAGTGTCCCTCGAACAGATGAAATCGCACCGTGCTCCTGATTCAAGGCTACATGAACTGCGGGCAACTTGTCACATAGGCAAATGATGAACACACTGGAGATTTTCGGTGTGCTTATGGAGCAAAATTTAGCAGCAAAATATTATCATTATGTTAGTCAATGAGACAGACCTCCCAGATAATTCCTGCTCATTACCTCTGTCTTACTCAATCCAGGGGGAAAGCTTTGTTAAAATTCAGTATTATGCACTGTTTAGAGGTGGGAATTGCTGTTGGGGTACTTTGAACACAAGCCCTGTCATGCACGTTTTGTATTGTTCTTTGAAATAGGAGACCCAGAGCTATGGCACATGGCTAAGATCTCTAAATTGACTTAAAGATACAGCCAGAAGGAATTCTTGAAATACATTTGAGAGCAAAAATAGGTCAAGACAAAATGTTTTGCCTTTGGGTTTTCCACTAATCATTTGGTTGCATGTGTTTAATATTATAAACCTGATTTTATTCCATAGTACTACCTTTACAGCTTCTGGGTCACAGTCTGCTTTTGCATACGGCATTCTCAGCTCTTATTAGCATGCTTGAGAGCTGTGCATTTTGGTTTTGGAGGGCTAAACTTGGCCATACAGAGACCACTGACATCTACACACTGTTGATTTTTGGGTGTTTGCGAAGTAGTCCTAATGCACATGAAGATTTTCCTGTCATTTAAAGCATATTAAAATTGTATGTATTGCAGAAAATTTTATTTCTGGTTAGGAACAAATAGGGTATTTTTAAATAGAACAGAATAACTTGTCATTGAGGTGACCTTAAAGATGAAACCTCCTCCACTTTATTGTAGCAGGTAAGTTTGGACTCTTCATGTGGAACATGTTTTCTTAGTTGCTTTCCATGTGCCCCCAGGATTTACAACCTGATTATTACACTAGATTTACACCTATGAATTGTAAAGTCCATTAAATTGTTCAATGTTCTCTTATTCTTACATTGCTCAAAAATGCAGCAATGGAAGTGTCTCCTTAGGCAGGACTTAATTGCCTGTAGGGTTGGGTTGCTTTATTTTTTTTTTTCAGATAGGTTTTATAAGTCTGTCAGAGCAAACTGTTGGATTTGTGCAAGAATGTTAATGGATCTTTTGCCTTTGAGTAGTTTTCAACAAATACAACACCTGTTCTTGGCAAACCAAGAGCAGTGCTTTCCCAGTGCCTGCTTCCAGGGGAGTGGAGCAGTTTTGAAAGGGCCCTTAAATCTCTTACAAATTCAGCATTGACTAAATGCCATCAACAGTTAGAGCAGTTGCTAGTATAGTCTACTTAACCTACAGCTGGCCCTTTCTGCAAAAGATGGGGTTCACGGCAGGTCAAGTGGATTGAATAGGGAGAGCTTGAATGTTTCTGATTCACCAGGGGGAATGGTCAAGATTGGCCCCCAAGCACAGGTGGTTCAAGCAAGAGTATGCCTCCTCAGAGGCACTCATGGCACTGTACAGCTAACGTCTCCCCTTCAATGGGTGAATGGCCCTGCCAATTTGCACCCTGCCATCCAGGGGGACCACAGACTCTTTCCCTGTCACACATCTCAAGGTACACTGGTCAAAGAACAAAATGCAGGGATCCCACCCCTCTGTTCTGTGTGCATGTCCGCCCCTTCTATCTTTTGAGTTAGGTGACAGGAGATGCTTATGTGGTCTTTCACATGCCCAGATATGCATCTAAAATGTGTCAGGGGTAAGAATACAATGAGAAGAGGTGAGACAAGTTTATTAAGGTGAGCAGCTTAGTGTTAATCACAAGAGGATCATGTCCTGCCACATAACTGGAAGTCTGTCCATCGCATCACCAAAATGTAGATGTACTTTGTTGTATGAGCAAATATGCATCCTCTCTGCATGACAGAGTGCACATTACGTGATGCATACTGTTCTGGGCTTGTAAGTGAGGAGGGTTCAGGGCCAAGTGAGGCTAAAGGTTGTACTTTGCATGTTTGCATGGTACCTAGGTACATGGGAGCTGCTTCCCAGACAGAACATCAGAACATAGGAGTTATCGCCATGTCATGGTGCTTACCAGCACTAAAGATTCACACAGGACAGGCAGAAACATAAGTGAAATATCTCTGTATTACAAATGGCCATTGCAGAAGTGGTTTTTGGTTGCACATTGCTTTGGCAGTACGAGGGACTATTGTGGCAGGAATCACTGGAAATTTCCAGGATCTTTTGAAGTTAAGAGTTTTTTGGCTATTGTGCTTCATTGAAGGATTGTTATATGTGTCAGAGGCAGCATAAAATAAGTTACAATGATAACAGGGTCTAGAGGGGATGAAAGGAACTGCCAGGACTAAGATTTCGTAGTAAGATAATAGCTTAAGCAGTGCAAGAGACATCAAGGTATATATACTTAGAGACCTCTGTAAAGCAAATTCAGTCTTCTAAAATGAGACCTGATGGGCTAGTAGGAACACTACTTTTTGCAGATTGGGGGTGGTACACTGGCTCTCTTTTGGCCACCTTTTCCAGAAAGACACGGGGAATGGTGGTGTACTGGAGAGCTCTGGGAGGAGGCCTACTTGCTAGCAGTGCTTCATCCAACAAGAAGGAGAAGTTTACTGAATTTGAGTAACACCAGAGTTAAACATTGTTTTGCCATATTCAGAGTATCACTTTTAGAGAAGCTCATCTTACCATGTCTTGTGAAGATCAAACAGGCAAGAATGATGCTGCCAATCAGACACTGAAATACTTAGAAACTTCAAAAATACTTTCAATTGCTATCAGAGGGCTCAAGCAAAGGAGAGGTGGAAGGTTGTCTAGATGGCTTGATGCAACCTTTTAATCCTCTGGAATCTCTTCCATGAGCATCTTTAGCTTTCTTGTTATTGTCTGTATCATATTTTTTTTACTATAAAGGTGTCTGACTCTGGAAGAATCTAAGTGAGAGCACAAAATACCATGCTGAGCTATCAAACCAAATTACCAGGCTTTTAATTCATGCAGGATGGTCCTCCCCAGGGAACTTTTCAGGCAAGGCAGCCGGATCACAGCCAGCCTTTTATTTCAGCCTTTGTTGTCAGCACAGAGCACACCTTTCTGCATTTCAAGATTGTGGTTTATTTACAGATTTACAGAAGCATTTTCCCTTGAAAATCATTGGATAGAAAATCAGGGAGCAAATGTTTCCATTATCTCATTATCCTAGAGGAAGGAGATACTCACAAGCGTCTGTGTATCTGCTAGCACAAGTTGGAGCTGAGCTTCCTGCTTCCTCCTGATCAGAAGAGGTATACGTTATGCAAGATTTAAAAGTGTATTAAAAAATAGCTCACTTCCTTCCAGGTAAAGCATTTGAATAAAGTGTGCCAGAAGAAAAGATAAAATCATTTACAAAAGCTACTTACATACCAGCACTGAAGCATGGAAGTTTCAGAGGCTCCTCAATTACCTGTGCCTTGTTGAAAGGACCCTCAAAGCAAGGGAGACATTTTGAGGAATATAGATCAGAGTCCGTCCTTGTGGATGTTCTTCTGAGACACAAAGATTTAGACCATTCCTGTCTCCCACTCCATTCACTGGGAGGTGGTGCTGTGCTTCAGTCACTCACTTTTGCTTCCCTTGCAGTTCCAAGTGGGGTTTGCTTTGAAGCAGACACTCCATCATCAAAGAGTATGGTCTAAGGCAGACAGAAATTGTAAAATGAGACAGGAGGAAAATCAGGAGATAGAAGAGAGTCAGTTTCATACCACTTTCAGCTTCAGCAAGAGTGGATGAAAACACTTGGGCAGGCAGGAAGGATCAGCAGTGCACTTCAAGGACAGGCAGAAGGTTTCTCCCATCTTTTTTGGACTTAGCTTTACTTTCTCCTCCTAAGGCAGTGTTGCTAAGATAGGGATTGGAAGTGGAGCAGAGAAAATGAGGTGAAGTTTTCTTAGATATAAATATTATATTGATATGACCCAAGAGACGAAGAGAGAAAAAAATAAAAAATGAGAAAGTATTTTCCAAGCACAACTGGCGAGTTTGTGAGAAACAGTGAACTTTGTTATTTAGGCTTCTTAATTTAATTGAGTCAAGATCCTAAACATATCTGGGAATATGCATAAATGTTTTTCTGAAGGATCACTTCATTTTAGTCATACTGTTCTGTGTCTTCAGAGAAGTAATGGTCTCAAGAAGACCCACCCCTTTCCTAGGATACTTTTTGCACTAAACATCTATGAATGAGCTGAATATAAAGTCACAATTCAGATTTTTATGCACACAGTTACTCTTTTAAGTAAGAACTTTTGTCTCATACGTAACTTCACATAATTTTCAAGAACGTCCTCTTCTCTTCTTCATACCAGTTATCCCCCTGAATATATACTTTTTTAAAACAGCATGTGCTTCTTCCTTAAAGGCCAACTGCACCTGGCAGAGCACAGGAAGCTGAAAAGTCCTTGACTAGTGTAAACTCTGCTCAGCAAAAAACAAAACATCAGTGCATTATCAACATTATTCTTATCCTAAATCCAAAACACAGCGCTCTACCAGCTACTAAAAAGAAAACTAACTCTATCCCAGCTGAAACCAGGACACATGAAAAATGTCCTTTTTGACTAATATAACTGTAATATATGCTATTAAATTCTTTTAAGGGAGCTTAAGGAATCATAGAGGATGCCAAAGGTGAAACGTAGCATGAGAGCAGTGAACAGTAGAGCAGTTGTCACTTAAGAACAGCCCTTGTGTGTCGAAATACACTTACTTTGTAATTAACCTATTAAAATGTCTTACTAACACTTTAAAAATGCTTCCCTGCTTTCTTTTCACCTTGGAGGCAGTCACACAGGTCAGTCACACGCCTGTGGATTGAGGGAAGGGCTAGCAGTTTTACACTGCGCACCCTTTGGGGAGAATTCAGTACACCCAACTGTGTTTAGCATAAGGAGGTGGGGGGGAGGAAAGACAAACCTAGACAGCAAATCATGCATGCATGCTGTTATCTAACATGGGTGGCCCTTTGGCAACCTTAACAAACCAGCATCCCCCAGGACTTGACCTCTGAAAGGAGGCAGGCAAGGGGAGGTAGGGCTGCTACTTGGATCCTCTCTTGCTTTTTCTGGTCGGTCTTCACGGCATGGCTTTTAGGATCTCACTTCAGGTGTTTATTTCATATGGAAAAAACACAGGGTGGATCTGCCCCAGGAGTGCCAGAGGCGCTCTGGAATTTATATTGCCTTTCTGAGCTTGGCTGTTTCTACTGTGTAAAATGGGGTGTGGGTTTAGCAAAGGTGCTTACGGTCTCAGCAATGCCTTTGCTTTGTTCCCACTGAAGTCAGGTGAAGTTCTGCACTCGATTTCGATGAGATAAACTATGATTAATGGATTAGGTGAAACTGGCCCATGTTGGTGCTTTTGAAAAGGACTCCTCCCATAGTGCTTCTAAGATATACCAGACAGCATCGCTTACCTCTGGCAGAGAGACCTCTGCCTGAGCAGTGAGAAAAGGCCAGTGAAATCGCAGGGATTAACAGTCCTGGTGGGGAGAGCAGCAAAGAATGAGAAAAATGGGGATGGGCTGATAGGTTCTCAGCAGGCTTGGCTGGGAGTCCTGGGGCGCAGCACTTCTTGTTTCTCCCTCAAACTGGTCTCTGTCACACCAGATGCACCCAGCCGTTCCCGCTTAAATTGGGGAAGATCCCTGTGCTTGATCAAAATTTAGCTTGCCTGCCAAGAGGAATAACAACACCTACACCTGCTGCCTGTAAACACAGGACAGAGTCCTGCACCTTCATGCAGTGCAAATAAGCAGTCTTTCCTTTGCCTGAACGTTTCTTTGATAATTGTCCTTTAAAGTAAAAGAAAATAGCTTTCCTTTTGACTCAGCAAACAAGACCTGGTTGTGCTCAACATGGGGTGATAATAGTCATTATCAAGTGTGATGAAGTGCTGTCCAAGTCCTTCATCCTGATAAGCCAGTTGTGAAAAGGTAACAACGGTGTGATAAGTGTCAGGAGGAACTGGAAAACTTACTTACCTTATGTGGCAGGCACCTTACAATTTCAAGTATCTACTGCCCCTCCTAAACAGGTGGCTGAGCAGCAGGTAAAGCATTTGTAGCATGATGCCCCAAGGCCATCCTTAACCACAGAGCAACTGCACAAGAGACTGCCATTCTTTGTGTACAGCTGATTAGGCACCATGCAGAAGAGGATATGAGCAAAACACAGGGCCACAGCATCCTGCCCCAACTCTCCCTAATGCACACATCTTCTTAAAGGCTTTGCCTTTGTCTGCTGAATGCCTGCTCTGCCTGTGAACAACACATCCCCCCTGTTCCAGTGACTTGGGCAGTGCCTAGTCGGCCTACAGCATGGATGTGCTCAGCATTGGCATCAGCTCAGTTAAATCTTCCCTGAGCCCTTTCCAGTAGTCAGGCATCCACAAAGAACTGGGATACCCCAAAATGGTGGCCTTGCTGAAAGTGGTGCCATGCTGAGTTGTGAGCAATCCTCTTTAATGAGAGGAAAGGATGCCAAGCATTTCCAACTGCACAGCAATATGATGTATAATCTAATTATGCTAATAATCCAATCTGGTTCTTCAGGGGGACATTCAAGAGTCTATTATAAGCAAGAAGATATTTTCTGGGGTTCTTTCCCACTAACATCTATGAAGGCCAGGCACAATAGGTTACGCTTCATTAGTATACTTCAGAGTAAACATTTGTGCTAATCTGTCCTCCATTTCTTTTTTTTCTGGCCATAAACAATTGTGTCCTTGGCCCCAGCAGTTATCAGGGAAAACCGCAGTGGGACTGTCAGAAAAATTTATAAAACCCACAAAAAGATATGGCTTAGCCAAGAAACATGAAGTGGGATACGTACCCCACTTTCTGTTTGGTTTTAACTTGAATTGTGCAATGGCAAATGGTTCTCTCCAGCTGTCTGGAGTTCTTTAATATCTTAGTGAAGATCACGTACAATGACAAAACTGAATGTTACGAACGCCATCTTTTAATTAGTCGTCTTGCTCCCTTTTTCCCTGCTTGTGTGCCTCCGCAGTCTGAACACCAGCCTTCATCGCTGAAGGGCAGGTGCTGCATCTGTTCCCTTTTGGCTCTTCCACACCTGTGATGCTTGCTCTCGTTCTAGCTCCCTCCATCTCCCTCCACCAGTTAATCAGAAGCTCCAGAGGGAAGCAGGGAAGGGTGTCACCAGCATGTCCACAGCATCCCAGACCCTTGAAATTGTTCTGCCATGGAGTAAGGTCTAAACCTAAGAGGAAGCTCTCGAGGAGCTGTTCTTGCAGCCTTCCTTCCCAGGAAGATTTCCATGTTTATCTTACTACAAATAAGGAAACAAGCTAGGTTCAATGACAGCCACAGAGAAGTTCTCCAAGAGAAGTACAAACAGTGACTTTGTTTCATGTGCCTTCATTTCTTGCTTATTCTCACCAGCACCATTTGAAGGCAGACATTTTATTGCTTGACTGTAATAGAAAAGTATTTCAATTAACTGTACAAAGAAGCCTTGCACTGACCTTGACTTTCCTTTGCCACAAAAGACGCAGGAGTAAAAGCACCATTAAAACCAAGCTACAACTGTTTAAAGAATAAATACAGATCAAAAAGGGAACCACAAAAACAGTTTCGGCATGGTCTCTGTCTGATGCTTTTAGCGTACATAAAATGGGGTTGGATGGTCTTTCAGGAATGGGCTTGTTTCCCAAATTAGGGCAGAAACCATTGGAGAAACAGCAAAAGCTGGGAAATGGCATCTCAGAGAGGGAAGATGGTGGCAGTAAGGTAATTTTACTGTCTCTAAAGATGCAGGTGGTTCCCTGCTGCTTGCTGCTCACTGTCTTGTTCACAGGCTGGCATTGGTAACCTGCGCTATGCATTGCAACTCATTTCTGTGGATCTGCTTCCACCAGGGGTCTGCTAAGCAACAGAAAAGTTGCATTTCTCCAGAAGTATATGCAGCATCACTAATAAGATGGGCTCCATGGAGAATACCCTGCTGGCAGGAGTGTAGAGGGGGCACAGAGGAAAACCTGTGACCTCCAGGCAGGCAACACCAGTGGGTGGACAGGAGAGGGTGTGAAAGTGTTGCTATGCCCTTGGGATAGCCTTTGGGTGGGCTTGGCACACCTCAGCACCGGGCTGTCCGTGCCTTCTTCCCACCCATCACTCTGGAACAGTACCCATGGAGCACTGAAGGGTGAGGAGGGCTCTTCAGATGAACCCCATGGAGGGAGAGACTTTCTGCCTCCAAGGTCACTCTGCCCTGTCCTGGCTTGCAACAGCTGGCTCAGGCCCTGTCTGGGCATCAGAGCTGGTGTACAGGCTTTGCAATAAATATCAAGTCACACATGCCTCCATAAAGCCCATTAACACAAGCAGCGCAGCAGTGGAAGTGCACTTCTCAAGCTTGGTCACTTGCAGTGGGTGGACCTGGAAGCACAGGAGAGACCAATTTCGTAAGAGAAATTCCTAGGTGGAGTTATGTGCTGAGAAACTTGTTCAGGCTTCAACGTTTATCTTGTTTTGATGGTATTTTTTTGGTGGTGCTCCTTAGAAACCAAATGCCTGCTTCCTTTCTGGCTCAACAAGGCACTCTTAAACAATACTAATCAAACAGTGTCAGGGTTTCCTTTTAAATGTTGCTTCTGACTCTCTTCAGAGGTGGGCTGCTATTCGCAGCCAGCACCCTGGCTAGTTATATCCAAAGGTGCTTCAGTTAGTCAAGGCATCTGTTTCCATGCAACTTTGACTCTCACTTGTCTTTTGCTTTTGTTTGCAAATCATACAAGGTAGGAAGATGAATGTTTCTGTTTTGCTTTCCTTGCCAATGGCAACAGTAATAGGAGCACATAAGGTGCTCTCCCTCTGCATGAGGGCGGGGGTCTCTGAAATAGGCTGAAGGGATGTGTGGGCAAGTGACAAGACTGCAGCTCTGCATTTAAGAGTAAGGAAGAGAAATCAGTGAACTGGTCTTTTTTTTGTTTGTAACCTTTCAATTGAAAACCAGATCACATACCTTGTATTTACCTCGTACTTTACCTGTGCTTTACAATTATTGTATTAGCTACCAGATTTAAAAATGCATGTGTTTGATTTTGAATGAGTGTATACTGCTAGCTGAATGATCAGCTGCAGGAATTTTGACTTTCATGGATTGGGTCTGTAGCACTTGTTTATTCTTGCACTTTAGAAAATACCTTGAGGTGAAATGTAGCTTATTTCCAGGGTCAAGAGTATATGTCTATATACAGCACCACCCAGTTCTGGGAAGTTTGCATCCTAGCTGAATGTTGGTGGTTGTCTGTGAAAGACAGATAAGATCAGTCTCTCTATCTGAATTGCTCTAATCTACCAGATCTTCCTTCTTTTTGTGTTATGCCCATCACTGTGAATGGCAGCTGCAAGCAGTGATAAAAAAGGTCTGCAAACAACATCATACCTCAGCCGAAAACTGTTGCATACACAGAAGCAACCTCTTGAACGACTCTGGAATTTTAGACTAATTTATCAACATCTCTCTTCACATGTACTCAAATGACAATGTTTCAGCCATAACAGTCATCTGTGGACGGCACGGCTGGTCCCAGTATCTTGCGCCAAAGGAGCCTTTGTGGCTGCGTATGAATAGCCACTCCTAGTATCCATACAGCACACCCAGCCAGCTGGATGCGGGAGCTGGTACAATAACCATATGGCTACCAGTTAAATACCAGTAGCAGATATTTTGTCTTAATGTATTGTGGCTACTCAGTGCAGGCAAAAAAGCAGCACGTAACAAATGATGCTGCAAAGGCATCATGGTATGGCATTAGTCAGGGAATTAGTCCCACTGCTGGGTTTCCAGGCAGTTGCTAATGTGTGGAGTGCTTTCATCCTTGAAAATGCACTGTATCTTAAGTGAGACTCTAGTGCAATAGCAATCTTTATCCATCCTGGCAGGGACAAAGTGAAATTTTGTGCAAGCAACATGACATTATTGTTAACAATAAGTGCATACCACTGCACCAGAAACCCGCTTGTGGGCACACACAGCAGGAACATATCTCCTTGTGCACCAATAGAGACATACACACGTGTGTGTGAGGATGCACAGCCATCTGTATGTTACTGGGTGTGTGCACCAAAGCAGCCGTCTGCCTCCTCTTCTCCCCCTGCAAAGGTTATTTTCCCAAGGTTATTTTCCCTTGTGCCCTACAGCCGTGACATCTGGCATGAGAGAAAGCTCTGACTAGCTCAGCCTCTGTCTGCTCTTGGCAGACACTCATTAAGCACAATTAATGCCACGAGGAGAAAACTTCAGTTGCCACAAAGAAAACTCTGTGCACACGTTGGAAATGCTGTAAGTGGGTGAAGCTACTTATTAGTGCTAAATAGAGGCTACTGTCTCACAGCCTCTGTCCGCTGATGGGAGCGGGAGATGTATGCACAGGCGTCCATAGTTATTGTCAGAGGTCTTTTAGTAGAAAGCCTTCAGTGTAAGAATTTCTCTAGGGGTTCAAGAGGCAGTGCAGTAACTTTTCTTAGCTTATAGCTTATCTATAAACGGTATTTCATTATAACTAATTAATGAACAGAAAATGAGGGGATTTGTACAAATCTTGTTACAAAATGTCTCCATTTTTAAAGGGATTGGGTTAAAAGGCAGAAGAAAAGAATCATTGTACTAGAGAATTAGAGGAAAAAAGTGTGCCCTAAGGCAGTTGAGTGCATTGCATGTGATGGGAAGCTGCTGTTGCTGTTGAGATTTAAATAGGATGAGACTTTGTGTATTGATAGAAAATGAAGAAATGAGCGGGGGCGGGCTAGGGCAATGCTGAGCATTCATCAAAACTCTACATAAAATACCTGACACACCTTGAGTAACGTTTAACCACAGTTGAGTAAATGGCATATTTATTAATTGAAATGACAGGGAAGAATTTGACATCTGGCTTTTATTGATGATTGCCCAGCTGATTTTTACCTCTGTGAAAACCAAGCTGCCAAGGCCGTGTGCTGTCATTGTATTCTTCTTCTTGAGACATATTTCTGCGTGGGGTGAATTCACAGATCCTCATTCCTTATCCACCAGTGGTTTGGCAGTCGTCTTTATCTGAGGATACAGCATCTCAATACGTCCTTTGGAGCCAGAGCTTGTCTTCCAAAGCCCTGAGCAGGCCACGGGCCATAAGCTGTGGCAGCTGACTGCAGGAAGGATAGGACCTAGGCAAGAAAAGACACTATTTGGCAATAAAATGAAAGATCAAAACAAGGTAGGAAGAAGCCATTAAGGAGTTAGGAAGGATGAAGCTAACACACTGAAAGTTTCTAAGATTTTGAATTGAGTGGAGCTGGTCCCAGTTCCTCAGACTTACCTAAGGTATGTTTAGAGACTATGTACTTTTTCCATATGGATGCAAAACCTACCTGCTTCAAGGAAAAGCAGATGAGTTTCAGCATAATGTTTCACACTGCCAGGTTGTTCTCCAATGAATTGTGTGATCCAACACATTATTTGGCACAAATATGCATGGTATGACTCCTGTCCCCTAGGAAAAAAGAGAAAATGTAACATAGAAGCTATAATAAAACCATACCATATGGCTGCTGAGCTTCTTCACACGGCCAGTGAACAGGAACATCTTCACATGGCCAGGGCTGCCTGGGACTTTCCAGTTGGGACTGCGTCTTTCCCTTTTTCCTCTTTCCATTCCTGGAGCTCTTGTAGTGAAAAAGTCAATGCCCATGAGGCCAAGATGTAGGTTTTATGAGAAGTTTTAAGAGGGAAGGGGAGACCAAGTGAGCAGACGAGAGCAGAAATTTTCCTCCATACCCAGCTTCCCAGCCCCAGCAGAAAGCATGCCAACGGGCGTTGTTCCGCAAGCGCCAAGACCCGCCTGCCCATGCATGAATAACCTCTGTTAAACCTTCACAAGGCCAGCGTGGATTTCTCTGCTTCACAGCTCTGAAATCAACACGGCAGAGAGCCTTTGAATGCCTGCAGATAGCGTCAGTGCTGCTCGCCCACGGCCGACGCTGTGCCAGCAGTGCCCGAGCCGTGCTCGGCCGTGCAGAGGAGGTGCTGGCAGAGGGGCCAGGGTGCAGCAGGGAGTGGGGCGCAAGGAGGGGTGGGGCTGGTGGGGCATCAGGATGTGGCAGGGGCTGGTGCTGGTAGCAGGGGCAGTGTGGTGCTGGATCCAGGGAGGCTTGGATCCATATTTATGACAATTATTTATTATTTATTGCTTTCTGGAATAAAGCTTGGCAGGGCAATGCCTGGGAACTGGTGGTCTGCGAGATGATTGATTTTGTGGCCATGGTGATATGAACTGCTCCAACACTAAGCATTGGAAAGAGCACGATGCGAAGGGAGAAGGGATTTTCTCCCCAAGTTCCCCAGTGGGTCATTGAAACTTTCTCCTGTGTAAACAAAGTGGTTGCGTGAGCATCCTCTGTTTGGTTTTTCTCTTCTGATGCCATTTCATGCAAAGGAAATGAGCTGCAAGTGTTTAGCTTGGCACTGTAACTTTGGTAATCATATCCAGGGCATAGAGTAGCATGGGCTGGTGCTTAATCATTCACTCATTAGCTTAGTGTCGTTTGAGCTTGGAAGACAAATAGAGGGTAAGAAATTGTGTCAGCCTGTCTGAGAGGAGCAGGTATAAGACAGTTTGGGAAGGACGACATACTTTCCGGGCTTCTTGGTGCCCTAGCTCGTTGCCTTTCCAGCACAGCTGTTGCTGCTGCTGCTGCTGCTACAAGTTTTGGAGGAAATGTCTATATTTGAAGTGCCCATCTGCTTGCAGCTGTTATCATCTTTTAATTGGCATAATCCTGTCACATGAGAGTAGCACAAGTGTGAGTGTCTCCTGCACTGTCACCCAACTGCCAGCACCTCCCGTGTCACACACTCTTTTTGTCTGTACACTTTCTGTATAAATAACCTTCCTTATGTACCCAGGGAGTCCCCTGAGGACTGGCTTTACTTATGTAGCCATACAAAGAGGATTTCTTCCCTCTTCATCTAGGATTACTTACCAGTCAGGACATTTCCAAAAGGGACAGGGACACATGAACACTATTGTAGACACTGCTGGTAAGATTGTACCTGGAACACCATGTGCATTTCTGGCCACTCATGCTCCAGAAATATGACTTGACACTGCAGTGAAGGCAGAGGGGTCTGCATGGACAGCAGGCAGATGAAAGCCTGACATGCAATCTGAGATTAAAGGAGCTTTACTTGTTTAGTCTAGAAAAATACAGACTGGGATATATGAGAAATTTATATATGTATCAAGGAAGGAACACCAAGAAGGGCAGCAGGTTACTAAACCAAATGGTCAGTACTGGAAAAAGAACAAACAGGGATGAACTAACCATTAGTAGATGTAGACTAGAAACTAGAAGCCAGCAGCCCTTAAGGATCAAACTAACACCTCCATGGCAACAGTGAGGACAAATTTTCTTAGCTGTTCTTAAGACAGAGCTTGAATAAGTTCATGAAGAGGACGAGCTGACATGCTTTCCTGCCACAACAGGTGATGGGACCAGATGACACAGGAGATTTTGTTTCCTTCTTACATCAGTCTATTCACAACATACATTTATTAAAGTTCCTGCTGCAATTTTGCAGTGGAGCCTGAGATACTGCAAATGGAAGGCACATTCATGGATTTGAACTGTACACAAACACTATTCAAACCATGAGCTGAACAGGTTTCATGAGGTTAGGAGGGGGATGTCTTGCCAGTGGCTTGGTAGCTGATCACCCAAGGTAAATGCAGTGCTTAGGAAACTGCAATGCCTGTTCATCCTGGGTGATGTTTGAGTTTGTTCAGTTGGAAGCTCAATCCAGTCAGACATGAACCGCCTTTTTTTTCCTTTTTACTGAGATTACTTTTCAGCCATATCACCAAACAGATAGCCAGAACCAGCATGGCCATGGAGGAGATGAGTGGGATTACAGCAGCTCCTTTAGGACTGGTTTGCACTGCTGTGTGACCGTGGCTGCCTGTCCTCCTTGCGTCAGTATCAAACCACAGTGCCAGCACCATTGTAAGTGCTGTTGGGCTAATGAAAAGGCTGTTTTTCCATGGTGATGCTACACATAATCGCTACTGTGGTTATATAAGTGCTTGTGATATTTTCTGCTAAACCACAAGAGGCTGCTCTTCTGTGATTAGTGCATAATCTCTTGTGTAGGCAGCCCAGGGACAAGTTTGGTATATTACCTAGGGAAGGACACCCTAGAAAAGCTAAGAAAGAAGGAGAACCATTAAGCAGTCAGTATCTTCCAGGACAGCCAATTTACATCCACTGCACACTACCTTCTGATGCGGATGTGTTCCCCTCATTCTTTTCATACTGGGGGTTTCAGAGGTACTGAATTAGGAAGCTATATATATATATATATAAAAATCCTGGTTACAGTGAAGAATTGAAGAGAATTTCCTTTTATATTAATTGTTTCAGGATCTTTGCCATCTTTCCCACTTGTAAAAGTGTTTGGCTTTTGGTCTTTCAGAGGTTAAAAGGTGGGCAAGCAGCAGTTGGATCTGATTTGAAAAGAATATGAGTGAGAATTCAGGATTTCCTGCTTAGGGAGAGCCATGTGAATACCAGTGAATGACCCCAGTCCAAAGCTCATTGCACTGTATAGTTAGATACTCATTTAATTCTTCATGTTTTGAGCGATGCCTTAAAAGCACAGGTTGCTGAGATCCCAGAGCTAGACTGTGGCTTGCAAAATGTCTTCTTCGTGCATTTTTGGTGGCAGGATTTGTTTGACAACATGCTGATAAGCTCTTACAGATCTTCACCAAGCCAAGCCATTTTCTGTATGATGTGAAAATTATGCATGACTCTGTATCATCACTAGTTGTATGCAGTGCACAGAATGATGTATTCAAGGCAAGTTTTGCATCCAGTGGCTGGTAAGATCTTAGTCTTCATGATCTCATGCATTCCTTCGGAGAAATGTAGTCAAAAGAGCCACACTCATGTATAGCTGCATTGCAGACCATTTGGACAGACTACCTTATTCTTACACCCTTTCTTACTGCTTTTCCTTTCAAACAGAAGGTAGAAAATTGTGGTACTCTAGTTTCTGCTGTTCATGTGAATTAATCTTTCGAGACAATGTTAGTCCAGCCCACAGTCAACTATTTAGCCTTTTTTTTTCAACCTTTTTTTTTCAGAATAAAGGCTTTTTCTCTTGATGAGATAAGCTTTTCTAAGTATTGAGAAAATTATTTTGTACTGAGCAACTTCTTGCATACACTCTTCTTGAAATACTCCTTAGGGTATTACACGTTGGAGCACCAAGTATCAGCTGATGTTGTAATCACTACACACTTTGTTTTCCCAGAGACGGCACTTTTTTGTTAGGAGGATGGACATTTAATAATAGTAGCAGTGTTGTATCCACAGAGGTTTACCAGGCAACAAGGGAGACAGGTTTTGTAGAAAGAAGCAATATCTTCTATTAGACTGACTGAAAGAAGTAAGAAGAGAGACCAATGTTTTGGGCTTAGCACCCAATCATCAGCTCACGTGCATGGTCACTTCTCTTGCTTCCACAAAGCCACAGGATGTTTTCCCGGTTTGCATACTCCAGGCTTCCCATCCAGGCCCCAGATAAAACTTCACTGTTTTTTCCAAGCTTTTTCATTTGTGTGTGGAAGTATGCTTAGCCTTTGGGATATGTGATTGGAAAAGACAAAGCTCGTCATATTGGTGACATTGCATATTTTCGGTGTACTGTCTGAGATCTTGCATAGATTGTCTGGTGATAGGGATAACTTCGAATCCAATCTTTATATCACATATAAAATGGGGATAATACAATGATGTGCAACAGAAAAGAAGAGGTAAGATGAACAAAGTGATAAATTTAAATCAGGAGATGTAGAGACTGGCTGCTTTAAAATTTCCAGCTCACTTCTTTCCAACCAGGAGGTAGGAATGGAAAACCAGGTCTTTGTTCCTGTAGGAGGACTATTGCCACAGAGAGGGAGGAGCAGTACAGTAGAACCATAATAAGAGTAGTAAAAATCATAATAATGATACTAAAAAAGCAACAAATACTAGAAATACCTGTCACTCTTTCCTGAGGAGCTCACCAGGCTGAATTCTTAGGCTTTCTTATTCAGTCTTGCAGTTCATGTTATTGCAATATCATGCACATGAAGTTTAGTAATTAGATTGAGACTAGGCAGGATTAGACTCCTAAGTACTTTTGCCCAAATGTCAGATCATCAAACCATGTATTTTGCTGTTGCCAAACCTGGCAATTACTTAAAGTCTTTGAGTGCTCATATCCAGGACTGAGAGAGCCTCTGGCTCCTAAACAGCAATGTCCCATGCCAGTCAGGCTACATTCTGTACAACAGGTACGAATCCAGTTTTCTACCTTTGTAAGGGAAAAACAGAGCACAGTGATGCATTATTTCTCACACCAGTTTTGTGTTTGCGCATTGCATATAGCATGGAAAAAACCAAAGGCATTTCAGGAAATTCCAAATATTTTGGTGTAAAATGCCAGAAGTGGTGAGCAGAGGAAGGGGAACTGAGGTCTTCCTCACACTGGTGGGACTGTATCTGCAACACACTCTGCTGCATGAGATGTGGCATTTCAGTGGAGCACTGAGAGACCAGGAAAATACAGTGAACCATTTTAATGGGGAGTAAAATGAAAAATGAAAACTGAAAATCTTTAGTATCTTTTCGTCTTGGGTTCTTTGAACACCAGAATTAAAAAAAGATACAATATGGGTACTACTTCTTTCACACACTGATTTTATGTGAAACATTCTTTTTCCTGCATTCTTCAAAGAAGAAAATAAATTAACAAGTGTCCTCATAAGCATACTTTTTGCACACAACTCACAAAATATGCTATAAACACCTTTCTGATAAAAGGCATGGTGAGATTAAGTGATTTTTGCCAAGATGTCAGAGCCTGGGATTGGATTTGATCTCATAAATTCCAGTCTAGTATTTTAGCCACATGCATTTTTCACAGCAGGAGGTTTCATCTCTTTGATGCAGTGTCTCATATTCCTTACTCATGGACAACTGGAAGACAAACAACTTTTATGGCTTCATCAGCTTAAGTAAGTTCTTAACCTTATCCAAAGGCTTTGTATTTATTGGGAAATAAAAGGAGGTGTAGAAAGGCAGCACTGGTAAATCCTGTGCTGTCAGAGTCTCACAGGAAGTCGAATGACCCTTACTTGAGAAACACAAACCACAAAATGTGGGTGTGATATTTATTGGTATGTGCTTTGCATTCTTCTGCGAGGACAGATTGCATTTTGCATCGCTACTGTAAATCCTGCCTACCTTTTCCAAGAAGATTTCAACACTAACTCTTCTGAAAACGACCCGCTGGAGAGAAACGCTGTGAGTGTTATTATTTTGACTTCTGACTGAATCCTGGAAAGCTCTCCCCTGGTGTTAATGATTTCTGGTAAGAGGGAAGAAGGATGGTCTTTCAGCCGCAGTGGGCATTCATTAGCATCAGTGTCAACAGACCCCCGCTTGGATGGCACAGTCGTATCTCTTTGTGCCTTCTGTTTGTTTGCTGTTTCTCCCTGAAAACAAGTCAACAATTGTATTAACTTTCTGATCTTGGTATGGGAATGTTTATATTAATTTCCTGACATCAGCAGGTCTGTGATCTCTCATTTAAAATCGGCTATGGGGTGAAGCTGTTTCAGTAGTCCTGTTTTTTTAATTAAAAAGAGGGGGGAAGCCCAAAATGAAAGGGGAAAAAGAGGGCTAACTTCTGCAGGAAATCAGGTTATATTGGTATGGGTGCAAGGTCACAGAAGTTCAGATTATGTCTTTTTAACTGTTTACCTATGTGAATATTTCTTAATGCAAAAGATGTAAAAACAGCTTTAATTTGTTGTTCACAGTTAATTAACTATCCTAAATATGTCTGATATATCACAGTATTATTGGCTAGCAGTTTCTGAGCTATTCAAGACCACTCAGTTCATCTGCTGGGTAAATCAAAGATCAGAAGTCTTCTTTCTAAGAAGTTTGTTTAATATTCTATATTAGGCCAAAACATTTTGTCATTAGGATTTTTCGGAGGATCTCCTAGGTTTCAGGTGCTTTGGCAGACTTAGTTCACTGTTAACTCTGTGGAATCATATCTTAGTACTTAGGTTGAGCCGTTCTGTATCTATATTCTCATTTACCTTCAGAATTAAATCCTCTGATATAGACTTCATCGTGTAGGTAATGAGCAAGGCACACAACCTTTAACAAAAAAGGAAGATATTAAGAGCCTAGAAGATGAAGATGCATGTGGACAGGCTTGTTTCCATTCTGTGGCAGTTGTTTGCATGTCTAGCCATGGGAAGCTTCAAAGGACGCGTGGAATGGCTGTTTCTCACCAAAATCCCCATGTCTACCCTTGGCCATACTTGAAGTAACTCAATGTTACTTCAGCAAAAGGCACTTCATCTATTCTGTGTTTGTAACCTAAGTCCTCCTGTAATCCATGTTAGAGTCATGTCCAGATTCTTACTCAGGAACAGGATTTTTACTTGCTCTTGTTCTGGTTGGTATAAAAAACATACTAATTGGTGACATATTTGCCATGGTACCCAGGTTTGTTCCAGCTTAAATCACTTTCAGCTACTGAAGAAATAACCAAAGTAATTTGTTGCTTCCAAAAGTGTCAAAGTTCAGGAGTGTTAAAACAAGAGGTCAAAATACAGAGAGGTGAAGGAAAAGAGAGTTGCTCCTATGACTGGTTATCAAGCAAAGCCATCTCAGTAAGCTGAGCAGAAGCCAGGGCTTTTTGTACTATGCAGTAAAGGTTGTATAGACATTGTTAAAGCCACTGCTGAGTGATGTATGTAGTATATAATTTCGATAATTTTAAACAGATCTACACTTTTACATTTTTTGAATTGGCGCCACGCCCATGTTAATGGTGTACGTGCAACAAATACAGATATAGTAGCAAACTTCTCAGCTGAGCCAGAGCTCAGTTGTGTGTTTGTTGTTTGCCAAGTACTTAGTGAAATCAGCACTTCAGTACTTGTCTAGGTTTTTTTTTTCATGGCTGTCTATCACTTCACCATCAAGGAAGACAAAATATGTATGAAGAGATATATTTTCTCAGAGAATTTTTTTTAACAAAACCACTAAGTGTGTGAGAGTGCTTCTGCTGGTATTCGTACTGCAGTAGGACTTGCAGAACTGCATTATGACTTTTCAGAACACTGAGCTGATGGGGGAGCAGTGCTGTGCACAGGCGCCTTAGTTCTCTGCTAGAAGTAGCTGTAGAGATGAGTCTTGCACAGTTCTTCCTGCATGCCTGTAATTTATTTGGGTGGGATTGCAGTGTAGAAGTACTAGAGATAAAATATTGAGGATCATTGAGTCAGATTCGAGTCGATATAAATCTAAAATTACTTCTTCTTCCTTTACCAAAGGGGGGGGAAAAAAAAGCCAGGATAAGTTAGCTACTTGATCTGTGTGGCTGGATTTGCACTGGTGATGGTTTGTGAGTACAAACAACTGCCATAAAAGAAAAGCAAACATGGCCATGGTGTGCATACAGCGTCCCGCTGTTTTCTAAGCAGCAGCAGGGTGCAGAAGAACTATTTTAGTTCATCACTGAAATGTCATAAATGTAGAAAATAACAGAGCTTTACTCTTTTACCAGGTTAATCTCTTAGAGACTAGGCCTTGATCCCTGACTGAAAAACTGGCAATCGATTAAAAAAGGAAAACTTAACCACAGGCAAGACTGCAGCATGTCATATTTCCAGTGTTGCAAAGAGCTCACTTCAGTGTATTTTGGAGAAAACCTTTCAGTCTCATTTGGGGTGGTAACTTTATTTACTGTAGTGGTTTCATTGTGAGAGTGTTTGTAGCAGCTTCTATGTGAATTTATTCAGCAAAATCGTGCCAATTGCCAAGTAGAGGTCAGGATGCTAGAGACAGGGAAGGGAATCCCTCTTGACAGGAGGAAAAGGGATTTCCTTTGAGCCAGGCTAAAAGATAATAGCAAAAATAAAAAATGCAAAGCTACAGATGGTCTCTGATAGCTGCTTCTGGACTTGTGAAGCAGAGTCAAATGACAGCTGTGGAAATACAAACAAACTCAAGATTTGCAGGGGAGGGAGCAACCCTGCCGCAATGTGCTGTCCACCATTAGCTCCTCGGAAAGGAGGAGTGGGAGGTTCAAAGGTTATCATCCTATTTATGCTAATTAAGTTTGAGCTAAGCTCTTCCCAAGAAAAAAGCCTCTTATTGAATTAGTTATTCAGTTCCTCAGGGTGCAAGTGGAATGGCTGTAACGCTGTCTTAGTCTGCTCGGGGGCCCTTGAAGAGTACAACTAAAGGATTTCTCTCAATTTAAGCATCCCTCAGATGAAAAGCAACCAGGAGACCTGAGAGATTTGCGTGCCTTTTGCTATTTAGTCTGTCTACAGAAAGGGCCAAACATGTTCAGGTACACAGCACCCTGGCAGGTCCTGTGCTTGTCCATGGAGCAGGGGCTGAGGGTAAGAACAATTTATTTTTATAATATTGTTAAACAAGCATAATTTGTAATCTTGAGAATGTGCCGTGAAGAGGAGGCAGTGACAGAGCTACCTACACAGGAAATGAAGGATCTGTAGGGGTGTGTAGTGTTTATTCCTTCATTGTGTATTTCCATGTTGCTTTTACTTGAGAGAAGTCAGAAGCAGTTACGTGAAAACATGTTGTATATGTTTATGTCTCTGCATTTATATTCATACAGCAAACATATGTCACTCTGTACCTCTGTGTGTAAGAAACTATTCTTAATAATTTTCATTTCCACAGCCCCTTCTATCCCTAGGCTTTTGAAAGGTTTATAGGTATGAATTAATTAATCAAACCTCATAGCAGTCTTAGGAGATGCATGCTAAGGTAGGTTTGCAGCCTGGGTAAGTTAAGTATTTTATTCAAGGTCATACAGCAAATCAGCATCAGATAGGAGAATGAAATCCAGATCTTCTGATCCTGAGTCCCTCTAGTTGCTTAATACCTGTTAGTTGTCTTCTAAATTGGATTTTCTTCAAGACCATTAGCTTTGAGGACTCATGAAAGTACAACAATTAACTGTAGCAGGAGAGCAGCTATGGGCAAGATGGACATCTGGAAAGTGTAAATTTAAATCAACTTGGCCTCTCGTTATTTGTACACTTATTGTCGCAGTACACTGCAGTATTCTTTTCCGTGAAAGCAGTCTACTAGTCTCTGATGACATTTAATATGGAAGAGTTACTTTGCAATTCAAAAATAGCCATTACGTTTCTTCAACCCTCTTGATTTTATCACAACTCTTAAAATATTTGGTATGGTTTTTCCTTCCAAAAATGCCAAATGCCAGAAATACCTTTAATTTTTGGAAATAGGTTTCTAGCCTCAAAAGTTGCAAAGAAATACTGAAAAATACATCTTCTAAATACTGCCCCCTGATTTGCCTCTTTCTGCCCCCTCCCAAAAGAGGCAAATCAAAATTAAAGTACTATTTGCATCATTTTGTTTTTACAACTTGCAAAACTCGCATCTCACTAGCTTTTATGATTTCTGAAGACAGATCTCTTTTATCATTCTCTCCAGACAGCACATACTTGGAAACAGAATGATCAAGGTCTGCATACTCAGCTGTTTTTCTATACAAGGATAGCTTGCATTTGTCCCTGCTAAGTCCATTTTGACTATTCCCTTTCTAATCCTTTTATCTTAAGGGATCCAAATTATACAGATTGTATAGATCACTTATCAGTCATTATGTAGTCTTTGGGATGCAGGTGGGATTTTGTGCTCTCAAAAGGGTGGCACCAGGACTTCCAAAGTGCTGGTATTTGTGCAAAGTACCCCCCCGGAATGGGCTCTCCAGGATGGTTGTGGGATCTTCTTCAGCAGAGGTTTTCGGTTTTTTAACTCTGCCTTACTATATTATAAAATTTTACTTCTGGATAAATATAAATCTGCAATATATGCGGTACTGGCTTTCACAATTAGCAAGTCTCTAAACACTGTGTTTTTTAAGAAGGTTTTCCCTTCTTTTCCTCCCTGGTGTCTTAATCAAGCATTACTGAAAAAAAAAATACTCGGGAAGTCCATGAAGTGCTTTTTTGTTCTGGTTTTAGTTTAACATAGACAGCTCTGCAGTCATAAGTTAGAGTATATCTGAGATACCCAGTATATTACCAGAAGCTGTAGATGAAAAGAAAATTTGGCCATTTGTCCAGTGGATCCCTGAAGGCATGGCATTCTTCATTGAATTGTATGCAGTGCAGAGCCATTCTAGTACTAGAGCAATGATAATAAATTTTGGGTGTTTGGATCCAAATGCATTAAGGTGTCGGAAAGCAGAAGGCCAGCATTGGCTGCAGTTCAGTCTCTGGGCTTCAATTCAAGGTATTGCCTAATCCAAAAATTAAATAGGGTGCCTGGGGAACACTCACATCAAGTGCCCATTTTCTGTCAAAAAGGTTAAAAGATTAAATACCTTTACTGTCCTTGCAGTACAATCTTGTGGTCGTGATACCAGCTCAAACAGGAATGTGTGTATTTCTGTTCTAAGTGAAGTCCATTGGGCAGGTGGCCACTTTATTGAAGTAAGTGGTGCCTTCAGCTTTCTTTCCTTCATTGCTTACTTAAAAACAGGCAGAGAAGGCTTCCCCCTCCTAAGTGATACTGCACCCCCATATGGATGAAGTCATGCCTACTATGGCTATGCCAGGCTATGAAGTCATAGCCTGCTGGCCACATACCATGCATTCGTTACACATGTGCATGGACAACTGTCTAGGATCAAGCTGGGAAGTGTTATATACAGCTGTGCTCAGAAGGTGCAAATTCCACAGGACTTTCTCTGGGTTGTGCTAGGACGCTTTGAGACCTCAAGTATGGCAACGATGCAGAAGCAGTCCATAGCCCCCGGTTTACTATTCTGCCTTGTACATGTTGAAAACAAAAAATAAAGTTTAATGTAAATATTTGTTTCTGTAAGTTATTTGCTTTTCTCTATTGCAATGAGCTAATTTAGTCAAGCCAGTGATAAATTTTACATTACCTTTGCACTCTTGTACATTAATATTTATTAAATCATATTTATTAGACAGCCAATGAGAGTACACCATTGACCTTTCTGGAGGAAAGTATTTCATCTCTACTCTTAGGTAAACCTGTGGTCCAACCAAAAGTGCCATTTAGCATTTTATACTTGGAAGACTGTCCAGCTCACCTTGGACTTGCATGAAAGCTGTAGTCGACATGCAGGCTTACAGCCTGCTCTTGCTGAAGTCAACGGCAAAACTCTCCTTGGTTTGAACTGGAGCAGGGCTGAGTGTACAAAGATAATGTGACAGTAGTTTGCAGATACTATTTATAGTGATACCAAAAATGGAGAAGCTTTGCCAAAACTTTATTGCTAGGGGCTTTGGAGTTAGCACAGATACGATTAGTGAAAAGGCAGGGCCACTGCTAGTCTCTTGGTACATAGCAGAACTGTTATAAGACTAATTACGGGCACATTCAGGCAGTACAGTATTACTAGTAATTGGATTTAATGAATGCTGCTTATTTAAAAAGCTGTAATTTGTGCTCAGCCCTTAAGAAGTGAGGAGGAACTGCAGGAACATAAATTCCCTAAAGCAGAGGCACAGCCTTTCCAGGTGTGTGACTAAAGGACATCATAAGCCTTACCAGAAACAAATAAAGACTGTAAATCATTAAAGTTTTGCAGTTGCTCTGTCAGGTTTGGCATTCTGAATTTTACTGAACTGTTGAGTGCTGTGTGTTTGCACTAAATCGTTTTGAATTTAAGATCAGATAAAACTGAAAAGGCCTTATTGGTAAAGGTAGATGCTATCCTTTAATCTCATTGGATGCATTTTGCTTGGCTGTGTTGTTTATACATACAGCTGTTTGTTCTAGCATCTCTAGATTTTAGTACATTATTAGGTGATGTGGAAAAGGCAAGATTTCAAAGAAATACTCAAGTTATGATTACATGCAAATAATCTGTTGCTAGCTGATGGTTCCCAGATTCCAACTACCACCAATTAACTTTGGCACTGAAAGCAAATAAATTTTCATACCTAACCAAAACTGTTCTCATCATGTCTTCAGTGATTCAGATGAATTAACTCATGGCTTGTTCTCTTCAGAGTACAGAGCTGATATAATTTCCTGGCATTTTTCAGGGAGGAGGCTCTTGAGAGTGATATCTAACATAACTCTCCAGCCCTCATAAGAATCTGTGTTCCCAGCCAAACAAACAGTCCCGTGCAGTGAAGAATAATCATCTTGTCATACAACTGAAGTGGTGTTTCAGACCAGTAATTTGTCTTGGTAACAGGTAAATACAAAAACATCCTAGGAGGAGCTGACTTGCACTTAACATTATGCGGTAGCGGAAGATGACTCTGATTGCATAGATTTGGATCAGGTACTGCCAGTCCTTTTCTCAGCATACAAGGTCCTAGCAAAGCACCTCAGTGTCCAACAGAGTAAACAGAAGAAAGGGCAATGAATGCCCAGCATAGCTCGATGTACTTGCTTGCACATAAGTGGTTCTGTCCTCTCTCTACTGCCAGGTTTTTGGTTCTGTTCTGAGTGTTGGAATAGTTAGTATTTCTCTGAAACGCTTCAGTTCATGCAATTGAAGGAGCATAGAAGAATTTCAGCTTGCTTTAGAAATAATTAAAGAAAAGTTTCTAGCTTTTTCTGGTTGCAGAGAAAAGCTTGAAAAAAAGTCAGACCTCTGAGAGCTTAAAAAGCATGAGGAAAACAAAAAGGACTATGTAGCTACATTTTTGTGCTTTTAAATGACATTTCTTCGCTTTCTGGGACTTTAGTAATGATGTATGAACAAATGGAATTAGTTTTATTGCTGTATGATTAGAGAGGTTTAGTACCATCAAGTGCCAGCAATACCTGTTTGTGCACATTATTATAGTAACATGGGTCATTTTATCTCTGCTATTGGTAATCACTCTGCTACAAACTGCACTTAAACCACTTCTAGCTTGTTGTTTCTGTTGCTACGTGATGGCCATAATTCCACCATTCAAAATTGCTCCCTGTTCTCTTCAACTTGCATTTTCCTGTTAGTCTTTAGTTTTTTAGTGTTGACCCTATGCAACACAGGTCTGCCCAAGGTATAGAAGCACTCACTGCCCTTTGTTTTTCATATGACCAATGAGCAAACAATTACATTTTTAACAGATTAAAGTGGAGGCTTGTGGGAGTGGGATTTGAATGGTTGTCCTTTAAGGATTCGGGGGTGATGTTTCCAGGCTGCATGTTCAGCAGAAGACATTTTCCGTTTTTCTTGAAAACTACAAATGTTATTTGTTAAGCACTTCCATTTTTGTTAAAAAAAAAAAAGAAAAGAATTCCTAAACAACTACTGTTTTCTTGTACATTCCATATCTTGGAACTTAAACTTCATAAGAATTAGAATTTTAAAACAAGATTTTTAATGGGGTTGGAAAGCAAAAATACAAGCAAGCATACTTTAAATGAAAGATAATTAACTGACTGGAAGAGGGAAGGTCCCATACTGAAGTCTTACAGTGTTTATCTGGTTGCCCTTGAGCAGCCCAGCAATTTCAAAACGAGAAATCTTGTTCCAAAACTAAAGAAATGCAAATGACCAAAACACATTAATTTGAATTAATAAATCTGGAACCCCAATATCTAATTTACAGAAGCATCTTCTAACAACAACAAGGCCTGACTCTTTGTGTAGTTCCTTACTTTCTATATTGTAATAATACTCCCTGCTAATTTTTAGCAGTATAATTTAAACTGTGTGCTTCAGAAGCTAAACCTGTATTTCTCCCAAGGCCTTAATGCCCTTTGACTTTTCTAATTATTTCCTTCACTGTAAAATGTATCTGCTTTGATACTGAGCATCATTGTTGGCCAAATGAGAAAAATTGTCCTCAGTATACCAGCATCGGTCAGCTTAGAGATTGCTAGGTGATTTTTGAATGCGACATCAGAGCAAATCCAGGGAATAGTCTAGGCACCAAAGCATGAATTTTGCTGATACTAATAAAAATCAGGAAACCAGAACCCAAGAAATGGGAGCTCCAGACATCCATAGAACTTACTACAAACATCAAAAAAATGCTTAACATGCTGCAGAATATCATTCATTCATCTCACTTGAGCTCAGCCTGGATTTAGGATTTAAGTCTTAACACCCTGCATGTAGGAATCCCAATCACTTGTCCACCAGTGAGGCAGAAAGGAAATAATGGTGGCAGCAGACCCTAGAAATGATGGAAGAATGGAAAAAACAGAAACAAAGGGAGGAGAAAATGAGGGATAAACAGACCCATCCATCCAGGAACAGAAGGTATAGGAAGGCCTTATATGTAATAGAGGTCCCAGTACCCTCAGTGTTAAGAGACTGGAGAAGGCAAAAGAAAGGTACTTGATCAACTGGGGGAAAGAAGGAATGATGGTATCAGCAGGATCCCTGGCTGGTAACCAGAAGCTGGCCAGCAGAAGTGTCTTAATCTGTTTTGAGCTGACCACCATGTTCACTGTCCTCATTCAATGAGAAAGACTTTCAGCCCCCCCCCCCCTCAAGACAGTTATAACTATATGTTTAAGCATGCTACTGTGTACCTTCACTGCCGTTTTCTGGCAGTAATAAGAACCAGATTCTGATGATTTGTTCATAATTTATTCTGGGACCATTTTGGTATAAATTCTAAGTAATTAAAACTTGGTTCCAGTTACCATTAGAAGATCCTTGCTCATTTTGTGCTGGGAAAGCATACCTGGACTTAAGGACAAAAAATGGAGCTTTTGCTGAAGTCAATTTTTTATCATAATTCCTGGAAGAAGAACTTGTTCAAGCCATGGCAGTCATCAGGAAAAAAAGTTCATGAGCAAAGTCACAATAAAATACATCATTAATCATAACCCACCCACATCCAGGCACCATATCACCCAACACTTCATTGGAGGAAGGAACAGTACTGTTGATATTCATGAGTCATTATATTCATGGGCTATAAGGTTTAAAGAGTCAGCTGTGATCACGGCATGACTGGCATTGTGACATAGGCCATTGGATTTCCCTAAATTGACTTCTGTTTGGATTAGAGCTTATCTTTTAGAAAAACATCCAGTTTTGATTCCGCATGTCCTGCAAAGGAGCATTCATCACAGCCCATATTAAATTGTTCCCTTCATTAATTATACTCACAGCTAACAGCTTCCTGTTAGAAGACATGCACTGTTTTACTCTGTCTCCCTGAACACTCCCCAGTGCAGACAGAAATGTCTTGTGCTCCTTTCTCCTCTGAGGAGTTGGCTTTGTCTGAAGATTGTTGACTGATTGCTTTTTTTCCTTGTATAACCTGTGGGCTTGGAAGAAGGTCTGATTTATGGCTTTAGTTGCAGTCTGTCTAACCATTTAAAAAACCTTCTCAGTGTCTTCCTTCAATGTCTCACCATTGTTGTGATGCCAACACACACCTGTGGCTAGGAATAGTAATGTTGATGGCATATGCATGGCCTCCACTTTTCGTCTATACTACTTTCACCTTGTTGTCACCTGATACTGTACCCTACCTTCCTATGTCCACCTTTTTGCCTAGCTCTGGTTGGAGACTGTGGCAAGGTTATTATTGCTGTGTTAAAACTAGGATAGTGTCTAGGACATTGAGATCCACATCTGGGCTGTGCCTGGAGCTTCTGAGCATTAATCAGATTTCCGGATGAAATGGTCAAGGTGAAGTGTCTTGGTCAGAGTTCTTTTTGCAGTTTTGGCGTAGTTTGGGGCTGTACTTACATTACTACAAAACCGAAATGTGTGTTGACATCAGAGACTTGCATCCTCATCCTTTGGGTTGGATGAAGACCTTTGGCAGTCATGTGCATCCCTTGCTGAAGAATAGGCAGGTTTAGGGGTGAACCCAGCAGCCACGTGGACGCCAGCTTGTGTTACTAACCCAGAATGGTACTTCTGCCAAACCCAGGAACGAGGTTTCTGTGTATGAACCAGAGTGGCGACAGGATGCAACATGCGGGTGTGAGTCTGGGTGAGCTTGACTTTGAAGACATACCCCTAATTATGCTACAGGTTTCAGCAGTGCTTCTGTAATAGCTGGCTGTCACATCACCTCACAAAGCTATGATGTTTTCTTTATCCTTTTTGAGACCACACTAATTGGTAAGAAGATGTCAGTGCTAACGCATGGATAAGCACATTAGCCAGGCTGTTACTTAGTCAGTTGCTGAGATGTTCACAGTTCCCTAATTGAAGGCATTTATTACCTTTGGGTAAATTCTGCTTAGCTGACCTACTCAGTGAAGCTCTGTCCAGATGTGGTTTTGGAAGTTATCAGCAGACATAAAATTAAATACTTTTTTATGCATGTCTATACAGAGTCCAAAGTTAGAAGGTGTAGACAAGCAAGATGGTGCCCATTGAGCAAAGTACCAGGGAACTATGAAAACCATTTCTGGGTGGAAGAACAACATGCTCTTTCCATGTCCTGACAAAACAGCCCAGAGGTCCCACCCAGGTCCCACCTAGGTCAAGCTGAATTCTGCTTTTGCGAGCTGGGTACTTCACCTCCTAGTCAACGATGTAAATAATGATCATCCTTGATTTGGAGAAATGTCAGCCCTTGGACTGTGGTGTGAGTGTTTTAAATTCAGCCATTGGCAAACTTTTGAAGTAGTCTGGGTAACTTTCCTATGGAGGTTGTAATGAAAATTACGTAGCACTGTACACCTTTCCATTCAGAATCTGAGATTCTCAAACTTTAGAAGTTATGTTACTGATCAGATTGGCCTTCTGGCATATATTTTGTTTTTCCCCTTGATGGGACCTTGACAAATCCCAAATTTGCAAAATTGAACACCTGAAATTCAGCATTCAAATCTGAGTATATAGTATGTACAGTAGTATGTACAGTAATGTCTAGAGGTATCAGCCCCAGAAATCACTTTTTAAGGTGTCAGGAACTGAATCTGGGAATTTAACTTTAAGCACCAGGGTTCCAGCATTTTTGTTTTAAGGGCCTGGTCTGCAGTGTTTGTGGTTCCAAAAAACAATGATCTCTGCTTTCAATACATCTGGAGCTGGTCCAGCTCTCTGCTGTTGTCCATGTGCAAGCTGCTGCTCACCATTCCAGAAGAGAGGCTGTTTCCCACGTTCATCCCACTTGCAAAGAGCAAAACAACTTCGTTTTCTTCAAGTGGCTTTTTTACAGTGAGTGACTTTTTAACGGTACATTTGTATCCTTGTATTCACAGAACTGTTGAAAGTTCATGGTGATTTTGAAGTGGTGCTATGATTATGGGTTTAATTTTATTTACCTTTTAATACTAGACCTACTAAGAGGATTTTTTTTTTCACCTGTGATGTAAGAAATGTTAAACACTATCTGATGAAAATGCATTTGTTATTTATAGGTAAATCCAATTATTCAGTTAGTTAATGGATCTTAAAAAAAGCTGTAAGGAATGGTCATTCGTATATTTACCAGCAACTGACTGCTACTTTGCCCCATTAAAAACATCCATTCTGATTAATTGACTGGTGGGCATTCAGCTTTATGAAAAGAAAACCGGACGTGTTAGTATAGCTTTATCTTACGTGTTGTAGATAACAGACAAATCAGTGCTTATTGAGCCACCCTGTAATTGCATTAGTCTGTAAACTTCTGGTGGCCTGATTTCCTGTCTTATTCAACTGAATGAGAATAGTTGGCGACATGCTTGGATACTTGCACTTGTAGATTAGAGATTTCCTTTTTTGGAGGTCTGTTTTACTGGCTTGTTTTTTCATTAAAAATGAGACATGGTTTTGGTCTGTTGTTATTTTTTGTTCTGCTAGAAAACTGTAATGCATTAAAGTCCTGCATGTAAAAAAACGTTCGTTTGTTCTAAGCTAAGTTTATTTATAGCTCACAGATCTCACATGATCAGGACTGCCAGCTTTAAGTCATCATAAAGAATACGAATTGAGTTCTCAGATTAGCTGTTGTATTTATTTTTCTAGTTATGATAACTTATTTAGGTCCCTGCCTTATTTTGAGTGTGTCAATTTTAATAAATGATGTTCAGCTCGTAGAGTACACACAACTCTTCTGTCTGTCATTTAGTGCGTTGCAAAGCACATAAAAAGAAAAATAAAATGTATTTTTATCCTCCTCATAAAAGTTCTTTTTGAACAAGCAAGTTCTTGTTAACCTGTCAGTCAGAAAGGGAAACCACCAAAACTAACATGTAAATGGGGGGAAAAGTGCTGCATTGTTTTTGTTGTGTGAAAATCAGCTTGAGATTTTTCCCAGCATCCTGAGTTCCTAAGCTCCTGCATCAAAACAGAGAAGCCACCTAAGGGCAATAAAGTTAGACAAGTGCTTAAGCATGTTTTGGGAGCCTACGGCAAGGGGAAGGAGTTTTGGGCAAGGGGAAGGAGTTTTGAATGGGATGCCACAAGCGCGTGTGGCTGCTTCAGCTGGCAGCTGCCACTGCCCCGGCCCCTTTTCCTGGCCCTGCGGCTGCTCCTGAGAAAGTGAACAGCTAAGGTTTGTCCCAAATCTGCTGCATGACCAGAGAATCCTGTTCAGAGAAGAGCTAGGCAAACACCAAACACAGACATTTGTACTCCAAACCTCAGGCTTTCAGCCTGAAAGTGATTACAGTGCCAGTACTTTTACAGTAACTGTTAATAATGCAAAAGAAATGTTGGCATTAACCCTTTACTGCAAGCTAAACCGCTGTTTACTAACCAGTCGGTCAAAAAAGTGGCAATGAGAAATAAAAGTGAAGCTAATACTTGGTCTAAAGTTGTGACCATAGAAAGGCAGACAGTGCCAGAGACTCCATGGAGTCCTCCGGGGTTACGCTGTTGCCCTTTTCCATGGGTATCTGTTCAGCTACAGAAGGAGAAAGGATCAATATAAAACCCTAAAAAGGACTGATGCCACCACGGGCATTTAGTTTTCCTCTGGTGGACAGAGGACAGCTGTCATGAGAAATTTCTCATAAGCCCCACACTGCGTTTTACTGAGAACCATCTTGTCCTCCCTATGGTTATCTGTGTGCAGGAAGGTGGGAGGAGGCTTCAAAATGGGCAATTTTTTTCTGAGTTTCATGCTAGAGTAATAATCTAAGAAGAGAGGCATGAGTCATGTGGTTTCCCCCTTTGATGGCTATCTTTTACTTGGTGGTGCTCCACAAGTAATTCACAGGATGGTAATCCAGCCCTTCCTGCCTGAGTTTGAAGCTGCTCTGCCTCTCCCCCTGGGCCATGTTACAATTTTGTGGTGAAATTTTGGCCCAGTTTACCCTACTGCAGGAAAGGACCTCCCTGCACTGGAGGGAGAGGAGGTGTTGGCACAGAGCAATTCACCAGCAGCTCCCAGGTAAAATGGAGCAGAGACATCTCCAAGCCTTTACAGCATCTCAGGTGCAGTCTCATACCTAAGGTGTTAGTGCCCAGGTGTCTAATTCACAAGTTTGGTTCCTTGCCATGAGTCAGACATTTGACACATTGCTTACACTTGTTATTTTTTCAAGCATTCCCGTTTTAGGTTGTCCCAGTTTGGTGCCTGCCTTACAGAATCAGGGGCTGAACCTCCACACACTTGGTGAAATGACTAGGAGAGTGGTCTCCTAAGAAAGGAAGGCATTTTAAAAAATACTGATTTAGATGATTTTGTAAAATGGAGATAATTTCCTGGCATGTTGTGAAGCACCTGGGTGCCTACCGTGTGGTTTGAGGTCTTTGTGTGGCAGGACTAGAGATATGCAAGATGTTGTTCTGTCCATCATCCCTGTAACAGTAAAAGAAATACAGATGGGCTTTATGGGTTTCTTCTTGTGCCTACTCTTTCCAGATTGCATCCTTTAATACATGAAATTGCAGTGCCATCCCATGTTTCTCCAGCTGCCTCTGTGCAGACTGTTACATTAATCATACAGAAACACAGGTTGGGAAGACACTTCAAGCTGGGCAGCCTTTCCCAGACCTAGAATTAGCCATGATGTAACATGTACTGGCAAATGCATAGATACACGAGATGAAGATCAGCATAAAGTCATCCTCTGGCCCCACAGTGAGTTACCACAGTGGGGGCTGCTCCTTCTGTTTCCCTCTAGCTATATAAAAATGCCAGGAAGAGGAAGAGATGAGTTCCTTCCCCGTGCATGTATGATCACTGTGACTCCCAGGTATATTGCTGCTGGGGAGAGCTTTTCACTGTGCCTAAAGACAGCTGCAGACGGTGGACACGGTCTAGTGCAGTATTTGCAATTGCTTTCCAAGACCTTGCATCCTTGTCATTGTTAGAGCCTTGATTTGCTCAGCAGCTGGTTTGAGCCCAAGAAATCATTATGGGTTGATTTTATTGTTACTGTTGTTGTAATAGGAGGAGTGAATTAAAAACAAATGTCTTAGTGTTGATGTTTGCCTAGAGTGTGAGACAGCACATTGTTTTCGAGACTGATATGTTACCCCAGATTGTAGCTGAACACTTGAAAATGCAAAGCAGGAGGACTGCTGGGCAGTTGATGAGCTGTGTTTCAGCATTGCATTCAGAGTGGGACCCATACACAGAACCTCAGCAGAAGTCAGCTTGGGCAGAGACAGGATGAGCAGCCTCAAACCACAGGGATCTTGCTATTACAAGATGCTACATGGGAAGAATGTGGCTTTTTGCACTTAGCATGTCCTCTTTTACCAAGATGTGAGCAGCTGGTGGATGGAGGAAGCCAAAGGAGGAAGAGAGACAGCTGACACTGAAGAGAAAGGTTGAGGAAAACCAAAGACCAACAGAAGGAAGAAAAAACATTCTGGAAAAAAGTCAGAAAAGAGAAATTGCGGACATGCATATTTATGTGGGTAATAATCATTGCCAGTTCTGCAGTCTCCAAGAGGCAGCAGCTCCCGTTTCTCCCTCAGCAGTGATGGAGCAGAAAATGTCTCTGCCAGACCTCTCCCACAAAGCCACTGTGATGCTCAAGGCTGCCCAACAGAAAGTTCCTTTTAAGTGACAGAAATGGTGGGAGGTCTCGTGTCATGGATTGTTGTCTCAGGGTCTGGTGCACAGCTGGCAAGTCATCTGTCAGTGGTGAACATCTCCATTAATAAATGTAGCTTGAAGATGCCACTGCTTACAGCAGTGCACCAAGTGCTTGTGCCCCACACAGATGTGGCAGAACACCTGGAGGGTAGACTTCAGCAGCTAGGGAGCCACCATATTTCTTCTCATCTGTTGCTTCTAGCAGTGTCGACTGCTGCAATTGCATTTGCTAGATCTTGCAAATGGAGGTAATGAGGATTAGAAGTACAGGGAGAGCATCAGAATGAACATTGGGTGTTCACAATGTGTGTTCAAGTGTGTTCACAACCACTGCAATGTCTTTTTATCTTGTCAAAGAGATGTAGACAAGTCTTAGTGTGAAGGAAAATCAACTCTGTTTAAGAAAAAAAGAAAAAAAGGAAAGGGAGATAGACAGTTGCCCCAGATAGTTCTGAGGTTAGTAAACTGATTCAACCAACAGCACAGTATTTGTATGGTAAGATTTGAAGTCTGTCAATACCTAACTCTTTGTAAATTCTGTATCTAGGGCCTAATTCATGCAGTCTATGTTGAATCTCTAGTGAAAAGAAACTGACAAATAGGGCAACACAGTCCAGTTGGGTATCAGCAACAGTCCTATGAGCTGTCTGCATTTCACATAAGAGTGGAGACTTACAGAGAGCTCTTTGCCATCAGTCCTTAAGTAAGGAGAAATAAATTTGCAAGAGAATAATTTCAAAAAAATAAAAATCATTTCATCAAGAAATGACATTGTAATGTTCTTACACAATAAAAATTCTATGAATTAATCATTTAGCACACAAATAAAAGATATCTGTAGCCCTCTCTTTAACAAGATTTTGGTATCATACGTATTTTATTTAAATTGATTTTTCCTTTAAAATGCACATGACTTTCATAGTGTCAGATACACTTCAGGATTATATATGTACAATCCTGTATGCACAAGTGTTGACTTTCAGAGTTCCTAACCTTTGCTTCTGATTATGTGAACTCTGAGCCTCTGCCTTGTCCTAGGACAAGTTGTGCTGCTTGGAAATTTCTTCTCTTTGTGTGGTTTTTCAGCCCCAATATGGAAAAGCTCCTTCAGCATTCTCCTTCACCTCCCTCTCCAAAGCACGAAAGGCAGTTCAGATATTTCCAACCCAGCATTTTTTTTTAATAAGAAAATATTATTGCATCAGGAGGAGTATGCTTATAGTGGAACATGGTGCTTTTTTCAGTGCATTTACTGTTGGCAAGCTCATTCCTGTTTTCTCCTGTTCAGCTTTATACTTGAATCTTGTGTCTCAGAATGCAGTGGAATTTCAGGGGGTCCTGTAGCCCCAGAATTCATGTTTCAGTTTCATCTGCCAAGAGAAACTGATTAATTGCACTGATGAATTAATTGAAGAATGAACTAAGTTTTAACGCTGCATTTATGTAGGATGTTGTACTGCAATCATATACACTTTTGCACACTGCCATCAATTCAGTGAAGCTTAATTTTATGGCGGGGAGCATTATAAGAAATTTATAAGGACTAGGAAGATGTCAGTGCCTTGACACAAGCTTATTGGTAAGAAACTACTGAAAATTTTTAAATAATTTCCTCTAAATACTAGAAAATCACTGCAACTAGGGAATGCATGTTCATGTTTCTTCTGTAATGAAAGATACCTTAATATTTCCTGATATGCCCTTGCTCATTTGATAAGCAGCACAGTGCTCATCTTTCTCTGTATGCCTGGAGTCTTGCTGGATGGCATCATCCTCTATTGGTGTTAGATGTATGCCTAAGATTTAAGCTGTGACCAGCAGACATCTTACTTGTGTTTCCTTTTCCCACACCTTTCTGGAGTCATAGGAAAGCAAGATTATGGATTTCTGAAGGGTTTTAGTGAAATGAACTTAAGCTGGGTTTTCAGACCAGGAATAGCCTGCCTGTACCTCCTAAGATATGTATGGCTGTTTTTCAAGGAAAATGCAGTTCTTTGAATCCTGGACTCCTGTAAAGTTTAGCCTCAGAAGTTGCTGCCTGTCACAGGAGATACTTAACATCAGTCAGCCAGTCAGCATCATCTTGCCACTGCAGGATTCCCTCTGAACACCCAACTCTGCTGGTACTGGCTTATGGTGAGGGGCAGGGGGCTAAGGGTTGGGGGAGGGAGGAAGTCAGGGAAAAGCAGTCTGGACGGTCTTTTCCCTGCCATAAAGACATTTTATTGTTTAATAAACAGAGCTCCTACCAATAAAAACAGCTACACTATTAATAAAACAAATCAATTGTAATAGAACAAACTTAGGTGTGTTTTGACATTTGCCAATATTAAGTATAGAAGAAATGACAGCTGAGTAATTACAGCAAAAGCAGCATTAAATGCAACTTGAAATATACACATCTTTTCTAAGCTTGGGTCTGTTTGACATTTGGTAGTCGTGATTCTTGGTTTGTAATAGGCTAGTCATATCCAGTTTACGTTGATAAGTTGTCCTGTGCTTCTTACTGGTCTCCTTTAGGTAGATGGCAGATAGCAGTGGGTACTGTTATTGCAACCAAGTGTTCTTTTCTTTCCAGACTGCTGGGATTTCTCCTTTCTAATTTTCTCTCTATATGTTTAGTTAAAGTACTGTGTCTGTTCAAAGCTACAGCAACCCTGTCTGCAACGTTCTCAGGTTATGCTTAGAGGAACTTGCTGTAAGTCTGTTTTATTTAACATATTCAACAGAGGGTAATGGGAGGCTCTCCTGGTAATGTCTGACTTTCTTCTGAAACTCCGGGTAAACTGCAGACAGCCTGAAGGCTGACTTCAGACCTCTAGCTCCCTCAAAATTCAGTAGGTTTTCTATAAACATGGGAAAAGATTTGACTCCACTGAAGAAATCCTGACTCCCATAACCCTGAACTATCCTCTCTGTTTTGCATTTGCAGGATATGTAACTCTTCAAGATGGCACCTGAGTTAAAAAGCTCAGATTTAGGCTGAATGAACAGAAATTAACAGGCATAACTCCGACTTGCAAGACTGGGAGTTACCTAAGCATTTTGTTCTGTTTTAAAACAAACGTTTTTCTGTTATCTTTTTCAAAATTCCCAAGGATCTTTGTTTCCAGTCACCTTATCTAAACAAATCAAAACAAATGCTGTGCATGCTACCACAATAAGTGGCTTGTTTTAACGCCGGTGGTTGTGCGGTGAGTTTTTTTGTCTTGTCTTTTGTGTCTGCCTGAGAAACAGCCTCAGCATGTAGGATGACAGGTCATCTCAAGTGCTAACAATATTTAAAATCAGTCCAGAGGAAGCTTCTTCAAATCACCTTGCATTTATGGAGAGGCAAGAGCCTGCACAGGACCGTTCCCATTGGGCAGCTGAGAGGGGACTGCTCAGTTACCCCTTTGGTGTCCATGCCCACCTAACACATGGGAGCACGAGCAGCTGAAGATGGCTTGCAGCAAGGCAAAGTGGGTTCCTACTCTTATTGCGAGTGCCTGTCAGGCCAGCTTGAGTTACCTCAACTTTAACACTAAGGAGAAGCTCACCTGCTTGCATACCTCTCCAGCGAGGGATGCTGAAAGGAGCTTTAGACTTTAAACCTCAGAAAAGCAGAGGTGAAAATTTTACTGTGAGGGGGCTATAGTACGTGGCCACAGGAATCACACCGGATGGCAGTGGTTGCATCTGCTGTCACAGGTTGTGGAGTGGAGTTTTCACCCACCTCAGCACCCACCACAAAAGCGTGTAGATAAGCCAGTGCTTTTGAGAGGTACTGAAAAAGCAGAGAAAAGATGAGAGGAAGTCTTTGCAACAAACATAAGCAATTTGTCATTTCCGATTCCTTTTTTTCTTGCGGGAATAGATAAGGAGATGAACAGCCAAATATTAACTGTAAGCATATGAGGAAAACAAGTGGGATGCTGTATGACCTTTCTCACTTGTTTTTCTAGCCATCTTCTTTTCGTGAAATCTTGCACTGTCAGCCGATTGTCATTTATGACTCCAGCCCTTGTAATTTCGACAAGGTATTTTATGTTTGCTGTGCTGGGAGTAGTAACCATGCCACGTGCTGTTTTCTCTCTGAATGGAGAATGCCCCCGCGCCCCAGTTTTCAGAGCAGTCAAGTGTGAACACATCTTTTAAGAAGTTTTACCTGTTCATCTTGGGAAATAAGAAGGATGAAGACCATTTTTAGCCTTGGAAATGAATTTCAATCCAAGTAACATCAAGAGAGGGCCTCCAGGTATTCTTTGAGTTGGCTTGAAAACACTCTTGGTTTTCACCAGGGTTACAGGTTTCTGAGGTGTGAGTCCTACTTACATTACCCAATCCAGCTGCTAGCATGAGTACATGTTCATGCAAGCATGAGTATACACCGGAAGCATTTTCTTTCTGAAGAAGCTGTAGTCTTGCTCCATCATGAGACGACATAGTCCTGACAGCAAGTGGTGGCAGAGCCTGGCACTGGTGCCTTCCCCTGTGAAAGTGGGCAGCCGCAAGCAACCGTGCTACACCTCCCCACTGTGAGCCGCCCCAGAAAATGCAAAGCACTAGTGAAGTGTAAGAGCCCTCTGCTCCCTCACCAAGGTTTAATGTGACAATTTCCTCTTGAAAATTTATTTTGGTGGCCATCCTTGGGTAATTCATGCTGAGCAGTTATGCTCTTGCTGCTATGGCAGCAGACGAGACTTTGTCTGAAATGCAGGTGTTGGGTGGGAAGGTGTTGAACCTTGCTCTGGAAAGGAGAGGTTTGAGGTGTGAGTGAGTTGTCTATGCAGGCTATCCTCAGAAATTGGTTTTATTTCTGTCTCATCCCAGTTGTCCTTATAAGAAGAACAGCAGCTCTGGTTACAGCACCAGGGGAAATTAAACTGACAGAGCCAATTTGTTCTCATAAAATAAATAGAAGTGGCCTCTGGGTTTAAAGTGTGTGATTTCCGTGAAAGGAGGAGGAAGAACAATTAAGATTGCTCACCAGATTAAATTCTTTGTAATTGCTGGTTATCAAACAGCCACTCCAACATGAGGAAGTATCCAAGAAAACTATTTATTTTTTGAAATTATTTGTTGCAAGAAAGAATTCTGTCAGATAGACTTCCCTGGCTGCTATGAGCCCTCTCTGCCAAAAATTGAAAATTGGCTTGTGAGCAGGCGTCACTGACCACCATCAAGGGGGGATGAGCACCTGCACAGAAAACTGCCTTGCCTCTCTGACCTGTGCTCCCTGCATCTCCTCGCACCGTGTGGGGCCATGCAGAGAAGTCAGAAATGTTTTACCTGGAGAGAAGGCTGCAGAATGGAGCAGTTCACAGAAAAGCCAACAACCAGTGGCAGGGCTGGCTATAAAAGCCTTACCTGTACCTGAGTTGTTTTGCTCTGGATCCCTTGCACATGAAATCCTCCAGTGTTCACCGCCCATATTTATTTCTCTGCTGGCTTGATAGAGTAGATTTGTAGAGGAGATACTAGAAATGAGGAGATCCTTAAAATGTTTAGTAAACGTTAGCAGTTGCATGCTCAGGCATCAGTTTTGCTTCCAGCAGCCAGCCTTGCGGGGCACTTTTCATTTTACAGTCCCAGACAGAAAGACCGGTGGAGATAATATAGTTTGAAGATAGCGAGCTGAAATGGTGACTCTGGTCCCGTAGGACCTTCCTTCGTGTGCAGGCAACTTTGCTGTGATACAGAGGAGAGAGAGAACACTTTCTCTAACGAGATACGTGCTGTGAAAAGACTGTTGGTACAGAAGGAGGTGAGGGAATACTTCTGGTATTTGTTTTTTCTTCTGCTATTGCACATGTTGAATTTAGTGGTCATATAAGGGTGCTAGTCCAACAGGCAGAGAAAGTCAGGCAAGGTGTTTATTCTCTGAACAGGAAAGGGATGAACAAGAGGATTTGTTTGGTTTACCTTAAGCTTGCATACTCTTTCCATAACGAGGAGCACCTCTTTTTTTTTTTTTCTCCAAGCATATGTTTCAAGAATAGAATTAGTGCTTTGCAACAGGTTGTAACGATGACCCTGTGGTTCAAGTGGTGCACTTATCTCCATCATGGGAAGGTCTTTGGGCTGATAGGGAAGCATCTGTGTCCTGAGGTAGCTGAAAGGGCTTGAGTTTATATGACCACTATAGTTTTGTTGCTGCTTAATCAGGAGGTATAACACTGCAAATCTCTGTTTCTGCCACATTTTTCAAGAACTCATGGTCCCTGCTTTGTTTAACCATAACCACAAGTTGCAACCAGCAGCTAAAATCTGAGACGGCTTCTTCCAGAAATGCTCATAGCATAGACTGTGCCCCACATTCAGTGCCTCATCACGTATCTTGAAGGTTCACAAAGGAGGGCTTCTTTGAATTAAAGAAGTTTCCCAAAGTCACAAGGCCCTTGCAGAAAACATGGTGCCACCTACATCTTTTTCTTTGACTGGTTGAGCTCTTGCTTACACATCTCATCTACATCTACAGATGGCCTCCTGGCATGGACATAAGCAGTCTTGTGGCCAGTTAGAGTCTTTCTCATTGATAAGTTTAATTCAGCACTAAAACTGCATATAACCTTCCATTCTGAGAGACAAATCTGGCTGCAGACCCGAGGATCCTCAGATCTGCAGCCAAAAATAGGAGCTGCCTGCCTTACACCAGCTTTTCCTATACAGATTTAGCCACAAAATTCAGCGTCCTTGGCTTTAATGTGCATTTGTGCTGCAAATTTGGAAGATTAGAGGCCTGAAACAAGTAAATCACTTTGAAATGCTCTTTTTTTTCTCAGATACTGATTTCAGCATCACTCTGTTTTATAATCTTGCCCTTGATGTCTCCAGGAGATGATATTTGCTCATTGTTCGGTGGATTGGTGATACTCATACAGACTCTCCATGACATGGCAATCTTTGTACTTACTGCCTTTCAGTATGGCATGATGTAGAGGACCCAGGGCCCAGGGACTTACTGCTTACAGTTGTGCAAGAGAGGTGGTTTAAAATGCAGACATGTCAAGAACCTTGCACTTCAAGAATTTGCGAGCTATCATTTTAAAGTATTCTTGGACCACTTTGAGATAGACTTCTGGCATTTTTATTTGTTTCTTCATCATTCAGCCATTTCAAGTTTCTGTTCAAGCTTTTCATTTCAAACAAGAGTACTAGAATTTTTTTTTAAATAAACTTGAGGTTATATTGCAAGGGACTAAGGCTTGAATGAAAAAAAAGGCAAAAACAAAACCCAGCTTATTAAAGTTAGTGGTAATGGTGGGTCTGAATTCCTGAGGGGGAAAAGGTTCGTTGTTTATTTGAGGCCAGCTCTAGCAGAAGATGTTGGAACAGTGTGCATCTGCTGCCTTTGCTACTAAGCTACGCTGCTATATTGTACACAAGATCTTCATTACCAACAGCCCAGTTCATTCTTGCAACATACCAATATGTTAAGGAAATGTTGGTATTCCTGTTTTCCAGAACTAATTGGTATGAGAAACAGATGATTTTCGAAAAAGCTATTTTCTAGTGCAACTCTTTTAGGTTTCAATGAAAACCGAACATTTGCATGTCAAGTGGGCAACTCTTGTGATTCTGTAGTAAGCGTCTTGAGCACCATCTCCTGCACACCTGGGTAGTGCTCCAGTTACAGCTCTGTCCTCCAGGGCATGTGGGGCTTTAGACAGTTGGTGGCAGAGAGAGTACATAAGATAAATATCTTGTGACCTTCTGCTCCTTCAGTGACCACAGGTGAAGCAGGGTTACCTGAACTTCATATTTAATCAATAAGGAGCTATACAAATTTTGTTTTAAGTTCATACAGTTTAATACAGAATTTAATTTCTCTGTGGGGCATTTATCCCTCATCATAGTGTAGAATTCTTCGATGATCCAAGGGAAAAAAAAAAAACAACTAATATGGGAAGAGTTACAACTGTGTATTATAATATCTGCCCCTTGTCCAGACAGTACGAGAGGTGGTATATGAAAGCACACAGTATCTCCTGTCACTTGAGGCTCACCAAAGCCACTCTTAGATTTATTTTAGGACTGGGACGTTGACTGTCTTGTCTTTTTTTTCCTATGAGAGCCTTATTTCCATTCTGTTTTTATAGATTGATTCAACAGGTGACAAGGAGCTTCTTACCTACCATTTTAAACCTGTAGAGGCTTGACTTGCCTCATTTAATGTGGCTTAGGCAGATGGTCAGCATCAGATGAAGTGAGCTACCACTGCCTTCAAGTGTTCTCACATCAAAAATGCCACTGCTGTTCTTTTTCATCATTGGTGGTATAGGATGGCTGTGCCTTCCCTTTGCTCATGCTCTAGAAGTAGTGAGAAAGCAAATTAGTATCTTACATAATTCTTCAGGTGAGTAAAATATGCTATTCCAACACTTAAGCTATGTCATCTATAGCAACACATGTAAGGTGACACTAAATTCAAGCCATTTTAACCCAAAGTCCAGAGGGCCTTTGCAGGGGATGCCTGGTAAGCATGGCTCATGTTTTTAGCTTTAACTATCAAGCCTCCAGGAAACCTAATCCAGGGCTACTCAAATGTCACTAATCCACAGGCAGCAGTGATGAACAAGTACTGTGCTGTAGAAAACATTGCACTTTTTTTGCCAGTCACTCTGCCTTCTAATTTTTTTTTTTACGTTCCCTGTCTTCAGTTGTTTTCCATGTGGCTGACGTGTTTCCTACAGGCTGGAGACCACTGCCCTGACCTGAGTCTTCTGAAGCAGAATGTTACCAAAGATGCCCTAAGCACTTCGGTTAATGTGTAACCCTCTCCTGCGGAAAGAATATAGTCAATCCTTTTTTTGTTTCCTAGTAGGTAAAAAATACTTCAAATTACTGCTTGGAGCTTGTGTCTTGCACAGCAGCCCTTCATGTAATTGCTCCTTTCTAGTACAAAGCCAGCCACATGCTGTGTCGTTGGCCTGTGCTTCCCCTTCCCCCCCTGAAAAAGAAAAAAAAAACCACAACAGTAAACCCCTGCTTATGGTAGCTGGAAACAGGTCTTTGGGTCTGTTGCCAACATGATGCTTTTGAAGGGATCTCTAAGGAGGTGGGTCCCTTACAGGTTAAGTGAAGTCATGCTCTTTTTGAGTAGTGTGAACTGGCATTTTCCTTTTAAAACAGCCTCTTTGTGCGAATGGGCTGAGGGTGTGGGCTGCCTCTGTGGTTTTTTTTTTAAAACCAGCCCTCCCTCAGCCTATGACATCACAGTCCTGTAACGACCTAGGGAAGGAATTTGAGTTAATGAGCCAAAAAAAGTGAAGGCTCTTGTGGAAAACATTTTTTGGGTTTGCTTCAGAGTTTACAAGAACAGAGAGAAAGGATAAGCCAAGATTTCTGACCTGTGACTTGTATCTTCATTGAGCCTTTATCATTTGATAGTGGGAGGATTATTTAATATACCATTTTTCCTTGTGATGGCTGTGGAATTAATCGCTCTGTGGCTGGTCTGTTCATTGTAAACAGCAGGCAGAGCTTTCTGAAATTTACAACTTTCTACTTGTGTGTAATACAGTAGAATATTGGCTCTAGGGAGAAAAGATACTTTTGTATATCCCGTACATGTGATAACTAGGAAAACCACCCACATGTTCAGTGTCTCTATTGTTTAAGTAGCACTAGCAAAGTCTTTTAGCTGAATTCTTTAATTGTTCCGGGGGGTATGTTTCCCACCAGTCGAGTGTGTTACCCTTCTTGACACTGTAAAGCAAACTTCAGTTGATAAAGAGGCTTTAAGGGTGTCTGTTCAGCTTCACCTTCTAGGTGTTTCACACTGAAGGAAATTAAGCATAGTACTGTGAGCAGTCACACTGAGCAGCAACAGCATTCCTGGTTTCTATGGCATTTGATGCACACTGTGACACTTAGTTGATACCTCTATGCATGCACCAGGATAGCACATTCTTTAGCTCCTGAGAAATGAGGAAGGATATTTTAAGGTAAAGTATCTGAAAGCTAAGACAACATGATCTTTCCTTCTAGCCTGTGCTTTGGTTTCTATGTACACAAACTCCATAGCTGAAGTCTCGTGTAGTCACTTCAAATACTGAAAACTGAGTTACGGCTAGTGTAATGGGCTAATAAACAATACTCTTTTGAGCAGATCTGGTAAAGCCATTTTTGTCTCCTCTAAAGCGACTTGACTCAGAATGTGTCAAAATTCTGTTTCTACAGAAATGTGAGGTAACGGGGAGCCTTTTTACGACTGTTTGAAATACCTCCAAGCAAGCATTTCCTATCAGGTAGCAAATTGTCTGAGAAATACAGATGACAGCAACCCTTTATGTAACAGCTTACTTGGCATTAATGAGCTTGCCAACATTAAATTAATTACCCAATATTTATTTCATTTTTCTGAATTAGGAAAAAAAAGAACCCACAGCTGAAGGACTGGTGCAATTGGACTTTTCAAGCAGAGCTGTTTGAGCTGGAATAGCCAGTTCAGTTATCACCATTTTCCCCCACCATTATCTTAATTCTCCACTTGCTGAAAGAGCAAGTGATGAATGCCTTAATCAAATAATATCCTAATGTAGTCCAGATGTGCTGTAGGTCATTTAATCAGTGGCTTTTCAGCAGGAAAAGGAGGAATAATGAGTCTTTGGTAGGAAGAGGGGAGGGGAGCAGGGGCAGAGGGACGGAAAGTAGTAGGTGCTGAAAGGGAATGTCTTATTCCCCGGGATTTCTCAACTGCCTTTTTCCCAAATAAGGAATTAGAAAAAAATCCTATCCAAGTCTCACTTTCAATGAAATAGTCTCCTGCACGAGATAGTGAGATGACTGTACTGCTTAGTGTTACGAGCAAAGCTTGGATGAAGTTGCTAACTGCTCACAACGCCTGACTCACATGGTAGGTCATATTTATAGCCTGGGGACAACAATGGCATGTGGAGAATTTAGCAACATCCTCCTTTTTAGCATTTGGCCTCTTACTAGCAAAGCTGTTCTGTAGACCCTGTAGTCTGACTCCTTTTTCTGTTAAATATTACTTATTTGCTGGCTGTTTGTTGAAATGGTGTGTCAAAGTCCCCTGATCATCTTGGCTACATTGGCCTCATCGTTGAATGGTAGTGGTTTTCATTTTGTGGGTGTGTGTCTTTGAATGGGTATTTTTCTACATGCACCATCCAGAAAATTAAATTATGTGCATGCCCTTAGAGGAAGAGCCGTGCGAATTGCAGTCCACTAGAGTTACAAGGTTTTGACTCTTGTGTAAAACCTCTAGCTTGTAGCCCAAATGCTGTTTTCACCGTGGCATGTTTCTAGAAAAGGGGACTGGAGTGAAAGCATTTTTCCATGGTGGTTTCCTGATGGGCTCTGAGTGTGGTGACACACTGGAGAGCGTGACTCAGGGGAGGTGATGTGCCAGGCTCTTGTTGGAAGTGGCTTCTCTCCCCACTTGTGTGCGTAACACAGCTGTTGGCAGAGACTTCTGTTATATCCTTTGATCACCATCGTATTTTCCCCCTCTACACTTACATAATTCAAGTGATTTTTGAGCTAGGACTAGGCTAGATTTCCTCTAAGTTTTCCTGTGATAATGTTCCAATGGTCTGCTTTTGCCTGAGTCTGGAGGTAACAGTGTAAAATACATTTTGGGTAAAACTGAATATAAATTGGGACCTTTTTAAGCCACTACGTGCACTCTCTTTATAGAGAGTTTTAAGGGGTCTCTATCTTTAAAATAACCCCATTTCCTTGAAAAATGGGGAAGGCGGCAATCCATAGAGTGCTCAAGCCAGCTGGCTGGTTCAGCCCTGGTACTCTAACCCTCCCAAGGCTCACTGCCTGCAGTGAAATAAACATTGTCCTGTTCTTTGTACTCCAGGCAGAGCAGGCTACCATCAGGTGAGATGTGGTGCACCATGTACAGTTACCTAGGCATACCTTTGTTTAAGGAGATCTTGCTGTGATGGGTCTTAACCTAATGGATGAGAGCAGCCGTAACAAGTCCTTCTGATGCAAAGCATCAATAATAATTCTTAACCTTCTTCAGCTCTCAAAGAGAAATATGTGTTTAGTCTTTTTTTCACATTTCTGAACATCACTTTTTCCTTTAGCTCTCTCTGCAGCACCACTCCTAACTGTCAAACTCCAGTAGATCTTGAACAGCTATGACCTTTAGAAGTGCAGCAAGTATTAATTAGGCTTTAGGAAATAGTTAAAAGCAGTATGATTTCCAGCAGTTGGCATTTGTGAAGCAGAGAAGTGAAAGAAAGTACAAAATAATCTATCTTAGGCTTTGTTTGCAAAGGTTTGTAGGTGCTTGCTTCAGTTAAAGCATTCAGTTCCTACTATATGGCCCTTGAAAGTAAGTGGTGAAAGAGCTCCAGCATAGAAAGATCGTGTATCTTTGTTCAGAAAATGTAGTTTAGGCCATTTACAGAACTGTATCAGCCAGTGGAAGAATCTGTATCATCAGAAGACTTTAATACTATAATACATCTCAGAAAGCCTACTTGTGCACTTTTGGAAGGTTTATCTCTGTTCCTCCAATGTATTAAAACAGTTTTCATAGCAGCCGTAAGATCTGCTTGGAGAACGAGTGAACTGTGTGGCCTTTTGTCTCCATTTACTGCCTTCCTCCTGCCCCTGCTTAACCCGAATTCCTTCCTCAGGAGGTCCCTTTCTTATGCACCAAAATGATTAATATGCCAGTATTTTTCTCTAGATCTCACATTTACAGAGGTTGGTTGTAGCTCCGTTCTTTAGATGGAACAGGAATCCTCTGCCCCCAATGAAAAGACTAAGGAATTTTGGAAATCCCCTTGTCTCATTGTTTTTCCGTGCAAATGACCGTAAAAGTCATCCTTTCCTTGTGCTGACATTATCTAGATGGGTTAAAGAGTATTAAAAGCAAGGCTTAGTTTAGCGTCCTTTCCCCTCCCCACTGGGATTAGATCGTGATTTACCAGAGCAATTGTTCCATCCTCAATGTGTGTTGGGCAGATTTCAACTGCAGCATTTTGTGAAACTGTGGGGTTTTTGTACATACGTTCAGAAGCAGTGTTCTGCTCAACTCAGCATCTATATTGGGCACCCTGTTAAGCTGAACATTTTTCTGGCCTTATTCAATTGGGATTTCTCCACTTCGACTTAACATCAAACCAGAGGCTGAACGTGAGGGAGTGCTACTAACAACAGAGCCATGAGCTCTGAGCTCAGATCCACTGGCACCAGCTGTGGGGAGCCTATCCAGCTGGACTCTGCAAATGCAACAGTTCATGGTACAGGACCTCATCTGTGACCTTCAGTAGTGAAGAAGAAATTCTCCTTCTGTTCCTTGAGGATTGTATCATACCTTGTATTCCCTGCCAGGTAGTGGACAATTTTCTAACTGTGCAATGCTCCTTATGTGTTAGTTGGATCCAGTGCTCTTCATTTCCTCCACGAAACCATTGCACTTCCTTAGGTAGCACTGGGGACTGCTTCAGGAGATCGTATTTACCATTTTAAGTGACTTTGCAGCACATGCTCTGTAAATCAAATATCCCAGCTGTTGTAAGCATTCATTCTTGTTTCAGCAAAGACAGATCTTAGAGACAAGCCATGGAAAAGTAAGCCTTAGGAAAAATGTGTAACAAAGTTAAAAAGTACTAACCATCTGTGATGTTGTGGTTGATTAATACACTAATATATTTGTATTGACCTTGAGTCTAGTGCTACTTCTCTGCAGCATTGGTTTATTTCCCATGCCCTCACACTGAGTGTACTGTCCTAGTCATTCTGTCCTGGGGACCCGAATGAAGCAATAGAAGAAACAATACTTAACTGTGCATTTTTCTTTTTGAGATAGAAATCAATTTGGAAGTGAAAGGAGCATCAGGAGTGGGATTTGAACTGATGAGAGTGATGTGAGAGTTGAAAAACACATTTTTCTGGATGAAATGCCTTCTTATGCGTGCATTTACTGCTCTAATTCAGTTGCACTTTCAGGCTGACCTACGTTACAGGAAGCTAACATTGCAGAGAGCAAGAGAATGGTCTTTTGAATGCAGGTTCTTGTACCTGAAATCATATTATTACCAATTTACCGATCTCTTTGGTACTAGAAGCTCCTGGTTGTCCCCATGTGTGTGAAATGCTGTTCTGGAACTCTTCAGGACATCCTCTTGTCTGGATGCTGATAGAAAATGATGGGGGTGGAGTGTGGCAGTACCAAACGGTGCTGCAGTTTCTGAATGAAAGTTTAATCACAGCTTCCTGTAATTTCAGGTTTGCTTCTTGATGACTGTAGAACTGAACAGAGCTTTCACAGCAAAGCTAACCAGCCCCACACACTGTAGTACCTGAGTCTACACCACTTGAATATATACTGCTTTCCCTAGTGCCAGCTATGTAACCATCATATAGTAATAACCTCTGTGATGTTTTTTCTTCATCAGAGGAGATATTTCTTTTCATTCAGAAGTTCGCAGCCTTTTGCCCCTAAATATTCTTTTCCGTATGAATCACTTTGTCTATGCAGGTACTTCATGCAATTACAGCTCTTTGCAGGAATGAAAATATTTAATAAAAAATAGTAAGGGTTTCAGGTTGTTGGATTTTTTACAACAGCTGCACAAGCATTTGATTTAAAGCAGGAAGATATCTGTTTTTCTTGCCTCTGTAGCAGTAATTGAAATCCAGTCATTAAGGTTGCAAATTCTCCACAGAGAGACCAGATCTATATTTTCAGGGAGTAAGAGAAAATAACTGGCATAAGTGATCAGGTGGCTTCCTACCTGTAGAAGACCTCTTCCAATTTACGTACCTTCGAGTCAATGGGAAGTAGTAAGGGTTATTCCAAAGGTGGATCCTGGCTTGCCCAGGAGAAGCGTCAGCTGTTTGTCTTTGAGAGCACAGAAAATACTGGAGCAATAGAGATGTTTGGAAAAATACAGTATCATTCATTACGTGCTCATCATTAAAATATCCTACCATACAGTATATGCTCATCATTAAAGTATTCATAATTTTTAAGCCATTTTTCCCCATCCTTAATTGATTACAGCAGCAAAAGAAGATTGGACTTTGATTTGATAAAAGAAGCTTTATAGTGTATCACATGGGGAAGCTGAAGCCTGTGGCTCAGCTGGAATGAAAAAGAATATTGCAAAGCCTTTCACATGCTTTCTGGGCAAATGCAATCACAACTCCTTCTCTAAAACAGACAAAAAAAAGGACAAACGGAAAACCACTCAGAAAATGTCACACAGCAAGGTCTCCAAGTAGCCACTCATTTGGGCACTGGATCCCCACATCCCTTATTACTATCTGTATTCCAGAAGAGCCCTCCACTGCTTCTTAGGGGGAGGTAGTATGAAGTTGCATCGATTTTTTAGACTGTACTCTTGTGATTTCTGAAGTGCCTAGAAGGAGATAAGCCAGAGTTTCATAAAGAAAATTTGCCTATTTTACTGTCTGGCTACCTTAGTGAAGTCACTGAAGAACGCAGATAGCTGCTCACGGAGAATGTCACTTGTGACACTCAATGCCAATACATTTTAGTCATCGGAAATGGTTTCCGTCTGTGTATTGAAGACACTGTGTACTGCACTGTGAGAGGAACAGACCAGGTTTTGCTTTTTGTGTGCAAGCAGGATTATGAATGGAACTATTCAAGGGAGTGCCAGCATGTGCCTGATATGTCTTAAATTCAGTAAAATTTGGCAACAGGATTTGGGGATATTTTTTTCTGAAACTTGAATTTTATCCAATTTCTTTAAGTGAAAAATTGTAATCTTCTTGGACAACACTTTCGATAGTATTTTTAAAACCCTTACGATTCAGTATCAAAATATTGTATGGAAAAATGGGACCTTTTCACACAGGAGCAAGAAGACACCACTTTGGTTTGGGGCTTTTTTTTTTTTTTTTTTAATGAAAAGACATGGTTCCTGTAGGTAGTGTGAGTAGAAATTCCCTTCCCTTCCTTGAGCCCTCCATCATCAGCTGCATCCCTTTTCTTCTCCAGTTCCAGGATCTTTTTGAAGAGTTTTTGTCTTCTGGTGCTTTCCCTTAGTTCACCAGAACAGGAAATTTCCAAAACACAAAGTGTTTGGCACATTTCTTCAGACTGCTTTCTGCAAAGGCTCCTACCTGCAGCAGTCTTGTCCCTCCAGTGATGAGGGGGATCACTACATTTTTGGAGGTGGACGGCGGGGCAGCTGCCGTGGGAGGGAGGGAGCGCGCCAGCTGGTGTGAGACAGGAGCTGTCACGGTAGTTTGGGCTGTTGTTCCCGTCTGGGACGGGGTAAGATGGTGGCATGTTTCTGAGCACCTGTTGTGTGGTAGTGAATATGAGGTGTGAGGGATGGGTGCTAGCACCTTGTACAGCTCTGCTTTTGCTTTTCTTACTCATCAAGAACTGTAACACTTCCATGTCATACCGTTCTTCTACAGAAAACAACTTCTCTAGAGAAATACTTGCTGTTGCTACCACAAGTGGAGCAATACCTTTGTCGGCTAGGGGTTTTCCTGCTGGGCAGGGTGGCTGTCTGGAAGCACATAGGTGCAGATGACTTTTGTATCTTTGCAGTGCTTGGGACTGGCTCCATCTGTGACACAGATGGTGACTGCGTTCTTCAAAAGGATGAGCTGAATGAAAGCAGCCTCTCTCTTGAAGGTTTGCCAGATTCAACCCCCTAGCAAATCCATCATTTGGTTCCGTCTCCTTTGCAAAGAGACATTGGAGAGGCAGGCCAAGACAATAGGTGAAGAGGGAGAAGATGATTGACATCAGCAGGGAGGTGTAGATTAGCGAGTCAACCACGTGCAAATGTGATTTTAAATTACTTTATTGTACTAAAACTGCTAGGGGCATGGCAGGCCCAAGAGTTAGATCAGAGAGCAGAGGGGATCGGGTTGAACAAAGCACTGACTCAGTGATCAGGCAGTGGGAGGAGAAGCGGGTGCAGTGCAGGACATCTCCCAAGGAAAATGAAATTTGAAGAAATGGGAAGCTGACAGTGCTAATGACACCAGGAGACCAACAGCATCAAAAGCTGTCCTGAGACTTGGCTGGAGTGTTTGGTAGAAGCTCACAATGACGAAATTGTACTTTAAATTTTTTAAACTATGAAATATTTTTAGTTGTTTAATCTTTTCACCTCTTTCCCCCCCTCCTCGCCCTGTGCTGTTGCTTCAGAAGAATGTCGATGTGGTTCAGAAGAATTGCCTCCCACTTGTTGTCATATGCATTTTGTGTTGCATCAAACAAAGGAAGGCACTGCCAGTACATTTGCTGGGTCTTGCTAGTAGCACACCCACATTTTTTTCCTCCTAAAAGAGCTGATTGCCCAAACAGTTACACTTTTGTAGATGAAGAATTCAACCAAGGAGGAAATATGCTAATAAATCTCTAAGCTGCTAATAACTGCGGTTTACTAAAGTGCAGCAGCATTGTAGAAATGACACTAATTACCCCATTGCATCTTGACTTAAACAGAAATGAATGCGCATTCAGAGACTGTGTAAATGTAACAGTAACTTCTGGAAAATCTGGGTCTAGATGAGCAGTGTATGGGAATCACTGTGAATGCCGTATTGCTGACTACAATTAGGATTGAATGCAGCCCTTTTCCCATTTACAGGCCTTTGTAATGGTGCAGGCTTTGAAAAGCCTCCTCCCTGTAGGCGGCAAATACAAAGCTGTTGGTACATATTACCGAGGAGCAAAAGGAGCCCGCTGGCAGGCTCGCCTCCTTCTGCTAAACAGCTGAGGCAGGGGGTCTGTGTGTGTCCCACCACCCTCCTCCTCCAAGCCTCCTCCCACCCATGGTGTCATCATTCCAGTGTGTGCCATTTATTTTCCCAGACCCAGCCAGTTATCCTGGACAGGCTTTGTGGCCTGGACTGTCCTGAAAAGCTTTATTTTGTCAGCTGCTTCCATGCTTCTCAGTTATCTTCTTCAGGTAATTCATCAGTGGCTTGACTTCTGCTTCTCACAGGAGTGTCTGGAGCATACTCTCATTGCCATGACCTCAAAAAGTTGTCCCAGATTCTGCCAGAATGTGTTGAGGGAAAAACTGGGTGGGTTTATAAATCGTACTTTTTTCCTCCTCTACCATTCCTCCCTAGCTTCTCTGCCCTGCTGGAAGCCCTCCTCCTTGCTCAGTCACTAATCCCCAGTGAAGAAAGGCTCCCTCCCATAAGTAGCAATGTTTCCTCCTAGGTTTTACTGCATAATTGTCTGTCTTACTACATAATTACATGTGCCACACTAATTGCACAGACACATGCACTTTCAGAATTACGTACTGACATAAATGCGTGCCCTGATTAGACAGTTACATGTATATGCCTTAATTGTGAGCCATGGATTGCAGCTATGATGAGAGGATGGGCTCTAACTCGTTAAGAAATTGGTAAAATACTGCACCTGTGGTTCTGTTCCCTAAATTGAATACCCAAACGTGGTATGATCTGAAATGGTTCATACATTAAAGCAGTGATAGAAGTACACATGCTTTAGTGAATGGAATCTCTGGGATAATCAGGGGCACATTCCCAGCTGCATGGCATGGAGGTACTAGAAGCATAGGACTGGGGGGCCCTTCGGCTCCGGTTCGCCTCTGCAGGGAGATGTGTTTTAGTGGCTGGGGTGCACAGATTCATTACCTGATTTTCTGCATCCATTGAAGATGTGTTCTTGCAGCTACAGAGGACATGTAGTTAGCTACCAATGTCACTAGTGGCTTTGATCTGTCTGATTAGAAGCAAATGTTAGCAGAAGCATAATGGCATACTCATGGTTTGTGTGAAAGGGGACAGTCAGCAATCCTGCACTGATGCTTATGTCCCTTTGCACAGACTGCTCCAGGTAGCAACATCCTCTGTTTTGCACCAGAAAGTCAGGCAGGGGAGATTTAAACCCAAATATCAGAAAGGAATTGCAGTTGTAGTCCTGTCAGCTGAATACCTGTTGTGTCATGATACCTGGAGCTCTGCAGGCAAATCAAGAGCAATTCTCATGCTTTCAGGTTAAAAGAAAGTTTATTCTTTCATTCCTGCTGTGCCCACTCAAAAAGTAAGGACTTTTTATACTAGTTGTTCTGTATTTGTTTGCAGAGCATCTGATTTCTTGAATATATCTTTAATAGGACTAAAGAAGAAACTGGCCACATTTAGATATTTAAATGGTGAAAAATTTAATATGCTTTAAGAAAAACACTTCTAGAAACTTCAGTTGAAGAATTTCTAGCTTCAACAAAAAGTGAAATACAAGTAGAACCAGTGAAGTATGTCAAGTAAAATATATAGACAAAAGCAGGTTGTTTGTTTTTAAAAGTTTTTCCCAGTGTTTAAGCACAATTAAGAAGAAAATATCTAATGGATGAAGCCAACATTGTCTTCAACTGTGTACAACTACATAATTAGACAGAAAACTCTTTCAAAGTGCTTTTAGAAAGAGAGCTCTTCTGGCTGTCTGGCTATAATTCCTTAAGGTGTGTCAAAATGCAGTTGACTGCCTATATAAACCCAGAGGCAACATGATTGTTCAGGTCACTGCTAAGTTCCGTTGTGCTCCTAGCTGATCATCTTCTGCTGCAGTGTGTATTAATAGCATGCAGGATAAGGGACAGCAAGGGCCAGGGGTGACTAGCAGACAACAGTGCCCTTGTTGGGTGGCCGTTGAGTTTACAGGGTTTGATCAGTGTTGTTTGCTTCCCAAGCCCACACCTCACGCATAGAAACACATGTGGAAAGGGAGCCAGAGACCTCAGATATTAAGCTTCTGTTTTGAAATGCTAGTCAAAATGAATAGATGTGTCACTTTTGGTTTTCAGGTGTTAGGAAGAGTTAGCAAGTTCTTTTTGAATAATGATGTTGAAAATGTCCTTTTCTTTTGGTGTTTCCCTTTTTTGCCTTTCAGCAGTAAAGAATTATTGAGAAATTCATTAACAAGTTACCAGCTTTATCAAAAGTTCCTTCAGACTTTACTCAGAGGAAGTTCAGTAGCTGCTTGATGGGTGAAATCTGCCCATACCAGAACATAAATAGTGTTTCTTTCTATACCCTTCTTGAGAGCAGAGGCAACACATCAGGGAGAAATACGAATCCAGTGCATCTGCACAGCAGATCAAAGCAGTGGGAGGAGACCATGACTCTGGTCCCTGTCATGCTCCTTGTGGTGGTCTTCATGCCATGGGAGTTGCAAACACTTCCTATCTCCCAGGTCCAGTTGCGTGAGGGTTTCCATGTGGGCTGGAGAAAGACCCCGTGTCTTTCCAGCACTGTGTAATTCTACCCTGTGTTTAATGACCAGGATTGATCCACTGAGAAATGAATGTTCCCTGCTGTTGCCACGTCCTTTTTCCTAACTTGGGATGAATCGCCTACTCTTCCTGCATGTTAGCATCTGTTTCTGCAAAACAGGGACAGTAATACTTTTCATCTGTATAAGCATTATGAGGTTTCCTTTAGGTTCGGAAAGCATTTTTAAAATGCCAAGATGATACATGTTGTGTGCTGCATGTGCAAACCTTTGAAGAACCTAAACTGCCAAGCCATTAATAACTTGGAAATCCAAAGCTCATTTTTAGTGGCAAACCAGGACACAGGTGTGAAATAATGACAAAGTGAGGATGGTAAGCAGATGCGAGATACTTAAATGAAAGTTTGTTGGTTTAGTGCCTTGTCCAGCTTATGGTAAGGTAAATTTCTATTATTTTTTGTGTTAGTGATTTGCCTTGCCTTCCCACACTCTGAGGGGCTGCTTTAATCTCAAGTTTAAGAAGTTATAGGATTTGCTTTCCAGATGGTGTTTACTCTGCATAAAATAAAATGTTGCTTTTTAGGACTTCATCATAGTTTTGTTCTCTTTGATTTTAGAAATCTTCCAGAATTCCTGAGGATGACATCAGGTTGAGAAAAAACAGAGACCAAAACTGTGCCAATTTCTTGGAGCCAGCTACTGTGCTTGCTACAAAGGAAGAGAAAATGGAAATCGAAGTTCCAGTTTCTGAACATAAAAGCATCACGACAGTGGCTTCACCACATCCTGTAGACAATCCAACCCACTTCTTTTCCCCTGCTGCCAGCCACAATGGACTTAAGGACAGGCACGAATCTCTGGACAGTGAAGTTGCTAAAGAGATCAGATACCTAGATGAAGTGCTGGAAGCAAATTGCTGCGATTCTGCTGCAGATAATACCTTTAATGGGACATGTTCCCCTGAACCAAGTGCAGTCTTCATTATGGATGGCTCAGGAGCATCTGTTAATGTCAATAATGATTCAGTACCCAGTGAAAGGGAAGAAAATGTAGCCGACAAGCAGGCACCCTTGGTAGTTGAACCACGTGAAGCTAGCATAACAGATGAGAACCTGAAATCTAATGGTGATTCCTTGGGTGGACTGAAGGAAGACACTAAGGAAAGTCTGAAGGTGCCAGGAAGTCCCACTTCTTCAAACAGTTCTAGGAGATCCTCTAAGGATGGAGAAACAACTCTTACAACCCTTAAGAAAGAGGCTAAGTTTGAACTACGAGCCTTCCATGAAGACAAAAAGCCCTCAAAGCTCTTTGAAGATGAGGAAGAGAAGGAGAAATACAAGGTCCGCAAAGTGAGACCATCAGAGGAAATGATGGAACTTGAAAAGGAAAGAAGGGAACTCATTAGAAGCCAGGCCGTCAAGAAAAACCCCAACATTGCCGCCAAATGGTGGAACCCTCCCCAAGAGAAGACCCTGGAGGATCAACTGGATGAAGAGCATCTGGAGTCCCACAAGAAGTACAAGGAGCGCAAGGAGAGACAGCAGCAGCAAGGTGCAACACCAACATCCCCCAAGCAGATCAGCTGCTCCTTTGTACCACCAGAGCCAGTCAATATCAAGAAAGAGGACATTGTCACAGAGCAAATTGACTTCTCAGCTGCCAGAAAGCAGTTCCAGCTGATGGAGCATTCAGGTCCATCTCAGGGTCAGGCCCCACCAAGGCGGTCAGGAACACCCAAAATGTTCTCCATCAAACCATTCTACAAAAGCCTCAATTCTCCATATGTAGACAGGCCACTGTCCTCCATGACAAGACCTGTTTCAGTGTGTGGGCAAACAGGACAGCTTGAGGGTAACAATGCTACTGTTGTCAAAGCACAGAAGGTCTCCTGTACCTCAGAAGATGATACAAGTGCTCAGACTACCACTGCTGACCCAGTAAGAGAGTTACCGTGCAGTGATAGCCCCAGAGCCGGACAGGCCTCAAAACTATGGGCGGAGGATGGAGAATTCATGAGTGCGAGAGCGGTCTTCACAGTGGTGAAAGATGATGGACAGGGCGTGCTAGACCAGTTCCCAAAGTCAGCCAGCGCCTCTTCCCCTCCAGAGGAGCTTGACTCTGGTTTGGATGACTTGTCTGTCAGGTCTCAGGATACCACTGTCTTGGAGACCCTTTCCAATGACTTCAGCATGGATAACATCAGCGACAGTGGTGCCTCCAATGAGACCATGAGCGCCCTGCAGGAAAGCTCACTGGCTGATTTCTCCCTGCCACAGACCCCGCAGGCTGACACTCCAGCGGAGTGCAGGGGCGAAGGCATCTCCAAGTCATTCAGCGACCCGGGCTGTGACTCTCTCTCCTCCACCTTGGCAGACTCCATGCTGATCGATGACCAGCTGGAGTACCACGCTGGCCTGCTGGTTCAAAATGCCATCCAACAAGCCATAGCTGAGCAAGTGGATAAAGCAAACTGCAAGGAAGAAGAAATTCCAGCAGAGAAGGAGATCTTGGTCAAAGAGCAGCCAGCCACCACCAGGCCAGCTCCAGCCTCCAAGGAGCAGCAGAACCCAATGTTCGAGCCACCCCAGGTGTCTTCACCTGTTCAAGAAAAAAGGGATACCATACCAAAGACTTCAAAAGAGGAAGACTCAGGACTCAGGGAAGGGAAGAGTTTGCAGCAGTCACCTGTGTACTCAGCCAGCCAGCCATTCCTTGTGGAGGAAAATAGACACGAAGTCAGCTATTTCAGCAAGTATTCAGAGGCAGCTGAGCTGAGGAGCACTGCCTCCATCCTGGCCACGCAGGAGCCTGAAGTGACCGTGGGCCCTTACAAGTTACGATCGAGGAAGCAGAGGACTTTGTCGATGATAGAAGAAGAGATCAGGGCTGCCCAGGAACGAGAAGAGGAGCTGAAGAGGCAGCGGCAAGGTCTGCAGGTGGCACCGAGCCCTATTATGAAGAGCGCACCACCCATGCCCACCAGAACTGTGTCTTACAAAACTGCACCAGGTAGGAGCCCAAAGCATCAGCTGGGAAGTAAAATGTGACTGAAGGGTCAGGTCAGATTCAGTTTTATGTAATTTTTCAGTGAATATGTCATTTTGCAGGGGGCAGAAGGGTTGTCATGACTTCATCTGCCTGGAAACTGGAGGCAGGAGGAGGGCAAGGGACAACCCAACTTTCTGTCTGTGAGCACGCCTGAAGATGTTTTTGGTTTTCCCAAATGTAGGGCAGAAGTAACTTATGTACGATGCTGATGGTCAGTGGAAAACCCTGCGCTCTATTTATCCCCTGCCACATTGTAGCGTGACATTTCTATCACTGTGCTGCGCAGACCACCTACTGAAATTTAGGATCATCACAAGGCAGGACAGCAGCATTTTTTGCAGCTGTGTGGCTACTTGAAAGACAAACATACAAAGCATTTTTAACAGGCTTTCTGTTCTCTTGCACATCATTAAGGAAATGCAAAGGTAGAGGGGATTTACAGATTTGGGGGTTTTGCATCAGATTTCTTTTTGTGTGTGTCTGGTTTGCTTTCTGTTTTCAGGTATTTCTTGGTCTTCTTAATGAAGTTTGTTTGGTAAAAAGATCTCCAGAGCTGTGAGTTGCGGTGTATTTCAGCTGGTGTCATTCACTACTGAACTAAACAGGCATCACAAACAAAATGTTCACAAAACAAATAGATTCACTACAAGTCCTCCTCTGACTGATCGGCTTCTGAGTCCTTGTGGTGGCATTCACAGCAGTTACAGCATATCACTCTCCTCCTTCCCCTTTTCAAACAATAAAATCAATCACTCATGCCTTCTTAATATAACATAAAAGAAGAAATCTACAAAAAAATAGAAACACATGCCAGGCTTATTTCTGTGTAGTGATTTTTATGAGTATAGACCTACTTATGCTTTGCAAGTGCTTAGAATTTTTTATTAACAGTGATCATTGTGAAGAACTATTAATTTTACCCAGAGTACTTAAATTCCATCCTTATTTCCACTGGTGTAAATCTGAGCCAATGACGCTTCCAGAAATTGTGCAGGGTGATCCTTTTCTTCTGAAAGTCATGGCAAACTTCAATATGGTCTGGATTCAGTCCATTACCCAGTCTGATTGTGAACTTGGAGTGTTATGCAGCACATAAATAGCTAATAATTAGTTTTGTTTCTTCTGCAAAGATGATGATTTTAACCTGTGTTTCTTGCCAAAAAATGTAGCAGATGTCGATAATTTCTTTGAAATGCTATAGTTATTACTCCTACAGAGCAGCGTTTTTGATAGAGACTCAACTGAGGTGTTTTGAGCAATGTCTGATGTGAGAGGCAGGGCACCGTAGACCTCAGCTAGGAGGACTTGTGTAAAGGTGTGCACATGACCGCTTTCAAAAACACTATCATCAGTAGTTGCAAGTGCTCAAAATGAGGCTGATAATGGTTGCTTTTTACTCACAAGTGATGTTGGAAGGGCTGCTGACACTAATGCTTATTTTAACGGAGCATCTGGGAAAAGTGTACTTCTCATTCTTATTTCTCTACACAACAAGGCATTTGCTCTGTGTCTGATGTTAAAATGTTTGTTGTAAATTACATTCTAGTGAGAATGATAAACTTGTATTTATAATGAATCATTCCAGACAGTTTCCTTTAAATGTCCAACTGCCATATGTTCAAGAAAGAAGATTGGGATCTATTAGCCAATGACTCAGGCTACTGTAATTTGCAGCTGGTGACAAGGCGAAAAATTAATTTCTAGGAAAAGATGAATATGTGGCAATGTGTAAGGATGTCATTGATCAAAAAAACACAAAGAGCATTGCCAAAGTAATTCTTAAATCTTCTACTTTCTGTGCTTTCTAAACAATAGATGTGCTCAGCAGAGCTGTCAACTGGCAGAAATTAGCTTGGCACCCTTAGTGTTGTAGGGTACATACTCTCATCTCATCCTTGCTGTCCCTTTAGCCAGCTGTGTTGCAGTTAAAGCTTGCAGGCATCCTTAAAAATAGGGAGAAGGGATACCATACAGTCCTTTGGAAGACTGCAGCAACTTTCCTTTTATTTTAATATTTACAGCACCTTTTCAATATTTACAAAAACAGAGGCAAAAGGTGATTCGGCAGAGGCAACAAAATCTGGCTGGAAAGCTTCCTTGCAGCCAGTTACAGAGGTGATTTATGGAGCAGAAAAGAAAATCTAATTGTGGTAGGCACAGTAAGGAATATGCTGTATAACATGTCTAATACTGTAATCTGAATATCTAGTTTCACATAGAAGAATAATAAGTAGTAGTATTAGTAGCAGCAGCAGTAGTAACGATAGTAGTAATAATAGTAGTAATAGCAATAGTAATAGTAGTAACAGTAACAGTAACAGTAATAGTAATAGTAATAATAAAATTAAAAGAAGAAACGAGGTACTTCTGTCAACAAATTGCCTTTTCCAAAGAAAGAATTGGCACTCTGCTTTTAACATCAGGATACCTCAGCAGAAAGGGATTAGGGGGTCAAGTCTAAATTTGAAATATCTGTTTCTAATCCTTAAGTGGGGAAGTGTAAACTCACCAGAACTCTTTTGAGGAGGTGCAGTAATTAACTTTATTAGCAATGGCCTACCTATCAGGTTGCTTTTTGGTGGTGGACTGGACAGAGTAGCTTTACTAGGACTCCTGGTGGTCCCTGGTTATTTATTCCTCCTGCCCCAGTTCACTGCTTTGAACCATCGTTATGTGGATAACAGAAACACAAACCACAAAAAAGGACTTCAGTGAACTTCTATTTTGACTGAAGTGTGGAAGATTAACACAATTCGTGTGGGTGTATGTGTGAAATAACTGCTAATTACTTTAGATAGCAAACAGGCTGTTTTTGCCACCCTGACATACAACTTTCATACAACTGATGGTAACACTAAACTTGGTGTTTGCCAACCACCCAGCACAAGCCAATGTGGTTCCTAGTAATAAACTTCTGTACTGCTAACAAGTATCCTTTAAAGCTGTTCGGGATGCTTTGAAGCAGCCTTTTAACCCATCTCAGATCACTAGAGCAAGACACAGAGTAATTTCAGTGGAACCATGGCTATGTGTTGTGTGTGCACAGGACAAGACCTTCTCCAGGGTACTCCTGGAAAGGTGAAGGGAAGAACCTATGTGAATTCCTTTCCGAAAAAGTTTCGTTCCCTGCATGAGGAAACCCAAGAAAGACCAAAAAAATGCTTGAGCATGGCTAAATGGAGAGTCATCATGAATCCCAAAATATTTGTGGAGCTGTATTTAAATTTGAACGTTTCCTGTGTTATTTTGCTGCAGCACCAGCTGCACTTGGCGAGGTGTTGAGCAGCTGCGTAGTAAGCTGGTGGCTTTCTCCTGCAATGTGCAGGAGGTACACCATCCCTCCTGGGCAGAGCAGCTGGGGCTGTTTGACAGTTCATTTGAACAGGATGATGAGCGTGTGACATGAGAGGATCTAGCATGACTTTGGTGGTGTAATTCTCGTGTTCCTTTTATTAGGAGTACTTAGACTATGAAGAACTTGTGTCTAACTTCCTGTAGTGCCTGGCTCGAGTAATCCTGTTCATCAAAGGAGGTGTGAAAATCATTACACGAGGGGTCTTGGTTCAGTGAAGGCTTTTCTGTTGGAAGGATACCCTTTGTGACTATGTGCTGTCTCATGACAAGGCATGGGGAGTCCCTAACATGAGAAGCCATGCCTGGGAGAAGCTTTCCTGAAGCTGCCACACTGTCTTTTTGGTGTTTGTCACCAAAGCATTGCCAGGTGAGGCAGAAGGCACGTTGCACTCCCTGCACTTGTCTACAGGCACTCAGAGCCATCTGCATGCACATCTGGGAATGCTGCCCACCAAGCAGTCATCTTCTGTTGTCCTCAGCTGATGAACTAGATGAGAGAATTTCAGTGGATGGCAAAAGCCCAGAAGGGGAGTTGCAGGTTAGAGATGCAAGTGATCGAGTGCCTTTAAGTTTCAGGTAACTGATCCCTCCAAATAGTGAGGGACGTGTATGTGCTGTCATCTTCTTTCTTCTCCGTGCTTTCTTCTCCTGAGTGACAGCTGCAGAGCATAAGCGTCTGTCAGAGGAGCTACTTCAGTCTGAAAACCATTTTCCACTTTCATTTTTCACTAGCAAATACCTACACTAAGGAAACTTCTCAGGTTCAACCACAGCCTGAAGATACTTTTTGTACAGTGGGAGAAGAAGCAGAAACTGTGGGGCAAGATATTTTTTAATATTTGTGGCCATTGCAAAATTTGTAATGCCCTGTATACATGTAAAGAGTAAGGATCAGGTATAATACATATGCATGAACCTCTTCTTAAAATGAGAATTTTGAGAAAGGCTAGAGCAGAAGTGGAGCCCTTCGAGTTTATGGAAGCTACTGTTTCCTTACCCCTTCATAAGCACTGGTATGAAAAAAGCAAAGCTCATCATTCTCTGCAAGGATTCCTCTGGAGTTCTCATCACTCATCCCCTGAACACTTCCAGAAGTGCCTGAACAGCATACTAACCCAGCTCATTTGTCATTTGGTCTCTTATTCCCTCCCTAGTGGAGAATGTGTATGAAGTGAGAGGATCTTCGAGAGGTTCTTTTTTCAACATTTGCTTGTTTGTGTGTTTGCATATTTGTGTTGCTCCCTTGGTGTTCAAGAAAATCGAAGAAGCCCACCTTTCACCTGGAGTGGTAATGAGGCTCCACATTACCAGAGGGGCATTTTTTTACATACTTCAGCTATTCCCTGACTTCAGCACAGACTAGTCTCCTAAAACAGTCTGTCTTGCCGAAATACCTTATTTTGAAAAGTTTTTTCTGCTGTGCAGATGTCAAAAAATGCCAACAGCATCTGTAAAATAGTTGCTCTTACTTGTGTGAAGCCCCATTCTTCCCATCTCCTTTGTACCTTAGTTAACATTATATGATGGCCCTTGGTACCTACTGGTTACTTAGTGGTGGCTCAGGCCCTTGTCCCAGGGCCTCGCCTTGGTCGCTCTTCTTGATATTGCAGCAAATCAGCTGAGCATCCTTCCTCGGCTTGCAACGAGTACTTGGACACCTGTCAGGCTCCACAGGGTGGATAAGTCACCATCACAACCCCCCTTCCTCCCCAGAGCTGTGCAGAGGTTTTGGTTAGGAGAAAGCTAATCTGTCCCCAGCTCTTACACATCTTTGATTTTGCAGAGAGGTGTCCAGCAGTGTCTTGCAGCCACCGGACTGGGACACAGCAGCAGCTCCCCCTTCCCTGATCTTTCCCTTCTCCTCCCCAGGGCTTAGAAAGAGTGTTCTCCATAGGAGCAGCTCCTGCCTGCCCCAGATAGCACAAGAGGCAGGAAATTAAGACAAAACAAATTGCAGGAGCTTCCTATTAGATCCCTGAAGCCAGAGAGTGGAGGGAACCGTCACCAGAACTGAAGCCACAGAACATTTTTTGGAGTCCCTCTGAAAGAGAAGAAAAATGTAAATGTGTAGGTGAAGATTTGGGGTGCTATAGCCTGTACTCAATATCTTGCAACAGCTCTAAAGGTGACTTTACAGGACTACCTTCCCCTGCAGGGGAAGACACTGCTGATAACTACTGTTAACTTGCAAGTGTGATCATCACGCTGCAGTTTTTGCTGGTATCCTACAAGTGTGACCCTATTTCCATTTGAGTCAGAGCACAGTTCCTTTATTACTCAGCTTGGATTTGGGCAAGGACCACCAGCAATGTCTGTGTGTGATAGGTGTGGGCATGGGACTGCAGAAGTAGAAAGTGCCTGCGATCATTGTGTCTCATGTTGCTTTTATGCTGAATGGTTCTTCTGTCTGAGCACAGTACCTTATCTGGATGAAAATCTGCCAGAAGAAAATTAACCCAGCAACATTTCTAACACGATCCAAACATGCAGCATATGTCTACCCTGGACTGGAGCTCCGCATCAGGTTCACGGAGTTTTTCTGTGTTTGTTCTGAGAGCCCTGAAGCCTCAGACACCCCGTCATCTAACCACAACCTCACTGATGGTTGTGCTGGTTGCTTGCCTTTCTGCCACTGTTGGCACTGGTAAGATCTCTCTCTTCCACCTGCCTACCTGTTCTCACAAAATGTTTAGGAACTTGAAAGAGACACTTACTCCTCTGTGAAAAGTAGTTGACGCTGTGAATTCCTGAGTTTTTAGTGGAATTCAAACACTTACACAGAGAAGATTGTTGTATAAGCATAATTTCTTGTGGATACAAACCAAACAAAATCTCGTTTCTGTCTTGGCTTCTGTATTTGTGAAAAGGGAACTGTGATACTGTTCATGGTGACACTGCCCAGCATGCCCAGAACAGTTGTGTGTTGCTGCAGGGTTGCTGCTACAATATGGAAATTGATGGGCCCTCCATCCAGAGAAGATGGATCTGCTCAGAGATACCCTCTTTCTAAAATGCGGATCCCCAAAGCCTACGGTTTGCATTGTTTTCCAGGGGGAGCCGGATGAAAGGAGCTCTTTTCAGGTGTGAGTCTTGTCCATAGGTCTGAGCATCCTGTGATGGTCTGCATCCCTGGGGAAAAGCACAAAAGCTGGATGGACATCTGAGAAGCCTGTTTCTTCCTGCATTACTTTCATGCATCCAAGACAGTTACTTACTAGTTAAGAATGAAGTAATACAGCAAGATACCTGAGCCTTAATCAGGCCTTTTATTTTCAGCAGACTTTTTTACCCACTGGACCTAACGGGCAAGATGACAGTTGTTCTTACTCTCTCCTGCTGAGCAGTCCAAGCTGTCACGCATGGGTGCAGCTGGGCAGCTCAGGACCTGATGTTGGCCTCTGCTTTGGCAGTTTAACTCCTGGTTGACTGTGGAGCTGGTGCTGGTGCCACCCAGAGGAGAACCAGGGCCTATAGAAACTCCCTCTTCGGTTTCTGGTGGGGTGATTTAGCAGGGACGAATTCCCAGCCTCATCCCTGCACTGGCCAGCTTAAGCTAAGCCTGTAACAAGAAACTACTGATGCTGGGTTTTTCCATACTGGTCGGAAATGAAACAAGCCCAGCAAGGGGATTTCTTGTAAAAGACCTCTGCGGTCTCGACTCAGGTTTCACTTCTCCCTTCAAGAATAAATCCTGCTGATTCTTATAGGAGGTTTCAAGGCTGCTCTCTAGTGGCTACCGCTGTCATGATGCTTTTTGGAGGAGCAGCTAGGGTTTTCTTTTGTCTCAGCAACAGGAAGTTTCAGAAAACCTGCACGATCCTTCTGGTTACTTCACTTATTTGTAAAGATTTTGGGGTGGGGTTTTTCCTCCTTTTTGTCTTTCCCATCCATTGAACTGTCTTATTGCAAAGAGCTGCCGTGCCATGCAAAAGGGAAGCTGATTTTAGTTCAGCATTGCTTTCTCCTGTTATAGCTGAGGACCCCTGCATCTTATTCCCACACCCACGACCTGCCACCATCATAGTCATTCTTCCCACCAGGACAAGATGGGCAGCTTACCCTGGATCATTGCCTGATGATGAGAAACGCAGGCTGTCCTCCACGGAGAAGCGTGGGTTGTCCACCCCCTGAGCTCTCCCACAGCTTGTTGCAGTGGTCTCCTTGCTCTGGCCTGCCTTTTACCCAGCTCTTCAGCTGGGGTCACTCTGCCTAAAACAGGCTGCCCCAGGTGAAATGGACTTAATCAGAGAGCAACGTGACTTCTCTCTGACTTTCCTCCCACCAAGAGACTGAAGGGCCCTGTCTGAACGACGGGTGTGTGGGGACAGAGACCCCATCCTGCTGTCCCACAGGTCTCCCTCCAGGAGCACTCTCTGCGACTTTCAGGAAACAGCTGCAGGGAAGAGTAGCACCAGGGACCAACCCAAAGCCTTTCATGCTTATAAAGCAGATAAAAAGCACTGGAAGAAGAGAAAAAGCCAGCAACACTTAATAAGATGCCTTTTTCGGACATCTGGTGCACAGTCCTTGGTGTACAGCAGTGGCACCCTGTGCATTGTATAGACTGATCCAGAAAAAAAATCATCTTGCAGTTTTCCAGAATCTTGCAAACATTTCCAGATCACTGAAGTGTGTCCTGTAGGAGGGAACGGGGTAATTCAGCCAGATACTACTGTAAATAATAGTGGTGGGATAAATTTGCATTGTATCATGTGGTAAGTCTTCTAGGTTTTGTAAAAAGATTTTGTAGTGTTTTGGTGTAGTGCATTTCAGGAAGAGGGAGAGTGTTTTAAAAGACCATGACCATCCTGATTTACCAGATTGTTTCATAAACTTCATTCCAAACTGTTTCTTCATTCAAAGCCCGCTGAAAATGCTTCTCCAGCTGTCATCTTTTGGAAGCAACTCACGAGTCCTTCAGCTTAGAAAGGGTTTTTCCTTTTCATGTCTTTGCAGGAAAGATAGAGAAGATCAAGCCTCCTCCATCCCCCACCACAGAAGGCCCCGTCTCGCAGTCTGACCCACCATCTGAGGAGCCTGCAGGAGCCCAGCGACCCAAGAACCTGATGCAGACCCTCATGGAGGATTACGAAACACACAAAACTAAGAGACGAGAAAGGATGGACGACAGTAGTGTAAGTGTACTTTTCCTTTTCACTTTTTGCTCTGCAGTAGAGACCATGACTCCCAAGAACAAACATTCAGACAACAAAAATATTTATTTCCCAAGAATCTGTTCAGATCACCTTGCAAGTGTGTAAGGATTTTAACACATTGTAGGGGACAGTATGTTTGAAATGGAAGGATGAGGGCCAATGGAGAGGAAGAGACAGTGTCACTGCAAATACCAAAGACAACTCATATTAAGTTTCTTTTTAGTTAATTAAGCTAATTAATAATAAGGGTAGTGAGTAGCTGCCCTGCAATTGGTGGACCCTGTTAATTCACACGTCACCAAGATCCTCCAATGGGTTATTTTAGAGGCTCTTAGAACTTTGTGGATCAAGCATGTATTCATGCCTGTGTCATAGAGTCCCAAAGTCCTGTTCCAGTGTGCTCAGCATTCAGTGTAAGTAAGTGGATAGCTTCCCTAGAAACCATGCCTTGCAGAATTGGATTGGGAATGTCTCAGAAATTAACTTGGATCCTTCAACAGGAAGCGTGCTGTTTCCCACTGGATTTGTTGTCTTCCTTCCACACAAACAGAAAATCAGCCAGAATTTCAGTTAGTGAAATGGCTGCCTGCATTTCAGTCATTACTGTAGCAGAGTTTAACCCAATTAAGGTGTTCTTTATTGGAGGCCCTAATAAGAAGAGCTATGAATTTCATAGCTGGAAGTATTGAAATTTAAAATATTTCCCAACAGAGCACAAGGTGTTTCTTATTCAGACTCATTATTACTGTGGGCAGTAAGTGCAGAAGGTAGTGAGATATAAGTGCAATATAAAACTTCTTAAATGGACACAGTGTTCGCTGGAGCAGCCACAGTCCTCCAGGCATTTCCCAGAGATGTCAGAACGCTGACCCCAGTGCCAAGGAGCTCATCCTCCAAACTGCTTTCTAGTAACGTTCATTAAAGGTAGAGTCTCATTAAGTGTATAGAAGTAAGCGAAGGTTTGTAACATGAATACTGCACTAGTCTGACAGCTTTTTATCATTACTGGTGAATATTGCACAGTAGCATATGATACTTAAAATCAACAGGAATGCAATGTGGAGGAGTCCTGCTGCATTTCTGCTGGTTAACTAAAATGTAGTAGGAGAGCTGACTCAAAATGTAAGCAGATTAATTTACAGTGCACACCAGAAACTTTTTGGTCCCTTCTTCTACTGAAGCCATTGAAAAACAAGATCTTGTCGTCCATCAGACTCCTGCTGCCACGTAGGAAGCCAGCTTACGCACAGGAGCGTGCCTTTTTCTGGCAGCGGCATCTTGGGGCCACATCTTAGGAACGAGCCGCTCTCTGGTTTCCCCTCCCTCCCCAAAGCACCTGGTGAAATGGGGTGGCTCCACCTGCTCCGTTGCATGCTGTTTTCTGGCATCTCCCCAGAGGATCTCTTTCCCTGAAGGGCGCTCAGAGGCTTGCAGGAGACACCTCATACCCTCACGCCCTTTGCAGAAGCTGGGAGGAACTTTAAAAAAAGAGGGGCATAAAACTCCTGCCATGCAAACCAGAACTGGTCCTCAGGAGACCCACAGCGAGTGTCTGTCAGTCTGGTGGCTCGAAACTTCAGCACGGCAGAGAAGCTGCACTGCTAAAGAGGTGACACTCAGCTGGTACTCACCCTGAGCTTTTCCTTCACCCCCATGAAGAGCGAAGGTGACTTGCCCAGCCCATGAAGCACTGGCCTGTGGCTGAAATCTCCTCCCACACCTGTGATGGTCACATGCCGTTTGTCATGCATGCTGTAGCACACAAAAGACATGTGAGATGTCATTAGACCTAACTCCTTCTGCACAGTTACCTGAGTGCAACTCCTCAGGTGCCGGCAGAGCTGCACATGTACCCCGTAGAAAGCAGGTTGGCTGCGATTGCGTAGTCTCTCCTGCAGTTTGAAGTGAGCCTTGATGTCCTGACCAGAGCACTGGTCTGGGCAGCGTCTGACCAAAGAGGTGTGCTCTGGGTGCCAGCTGAGCTGTCTGCTGCTGCTAAACCTGCCCAGGCACTGACCGCCCGAAGATGCACTGCCAGAGCATTGGTGCCAGTCAGACAACTTGTGGGGTGGATCCTTTTCTGGGACAAATTGTCAAGGCTGCAGTGAATTTACAGAGCCCCAGTGCACACCGAAGTCCATCAGTGTTGTGGTTTGTTGTTATTCTCCTCTTCTCTAAGCCCATTGCATACAGCCAAACAAGATTTACGTTCTTGCTGCTGCCTACTCAAAACCCTATTAGAGGGCAGTGTCCTGCAGAGCCCAGGGAGAGCTTCCTCTGACCAGCGGGAGCGTTTTGTTTCTCTTCCCTGCCTTTTTATGCTCTCCTTTTGTAAACAACTGCCACCATTGACAGGGGAAAGAAAATTCAAATAAGAAGTGCTGCACTTGTACCGCTGTTAGATTGAGCTAATATTTTACATGCCAGGCTAAGTAATAATTATTTAAACAATAAAAAGCTTTGATTTGTCAGCAGAGGACATTTGACCATGCGCTCAGGAAAGATATTTCTGTAACTAACGAAACAAAAGAGCACATCACCAGCCTGTTTTTAAAAATATTTGAAATCTAGTGGGGGAAGGAGCATAACTGACAACCAGACAGGCTCTGCCACTTGGACCATTAAGTCCTGAGAGCTGAACGTGGCTTGACATTGCTCTTTGTGAGTGAGGGGGACCAGAGACTTCCTCGGGTACTGGGAGCAGTCAGGGAGCTGTGGCAGCCGAGGCTGAACAGAGCCAGCGCTTCTGCAGGGGCAGAAGGCAGCAGCCACATCTCCTGAATGGGATTGTGGAGGGGTTTGATGTCCGTGGAGACTCCCCCTCGTATGCTGAGCACACCAGCAGTACTGATGTATAGAGCTTCAGTTTCTCCCTATATAAGACACACCAAAATGGAGGAGGGTGGTTTCAGTAGGACGTCCGTCCTGCCTCTCCTTTAAACATCACTGCCTTCTGTTTTATGTCTGGCTTCAGTGGCTACAGCGCAGCCACTCTGGCCGGGGCTTTCAGGTTTTGCCTTTCAGAGACAAAGGGCAAATCAAGCACATCTGCTCTTGGAAGAACTTCGCTGCTCAGGCAAGGGGGCAGTTTCTTCCAAAGAGGATGTGTTAGAGTAGAGGTTTCAACAGGTGAGAAAAAGAGAAAAAGCAGCAGCCAGAAAACAGGTCAAGCACTGATGGTAAACAAGACTGAGACTGGCCAAGCAATGTCATTAAAAAAACACCAAAGTGTCTAATCTTATTTTTTTTTTATGACACCAAGTTGCTTGAAATCCTGTACTGTGGGATGTGCCAGTTCTTGCAATTTCTTCATTTTATTCTTGTTTCCTAGTTATAACATGCTTGTTCAATGTACTAATGCTGGTCTTTTCCCTTTCTACCAGTACACCTGTAAATTACTGTCTAGCAAGGTTACTTCTGAGGTACTTTTCAACTGCTTATCTATTTTTGCTTCCTCTTGCATGGTGATTCCAAGTGCATGTCACTGCAGTTTGCATTTTCATGCTGTGTGCCAGTGCTGTTTCGTATCAAAACTGGGATGCAAATGTGTGTGTGGGATATTCCTTCTTATCTCTCATCCACAAATATTTGTGTGGCTGGTTTTCTAACCCTTTTATTCTAGTTACAACTTCTGGCACAAGCAGGGGTTGTAATTAAAGGGATGGGAGCTGTTACCCAGGACTGGAGCATTCCTGAGGCATGAAATGAGAACTTCTCCTTAATCCCTGTTACCATTTAGCTGGCAAAGCTAAACCTGGGATCCAAGCATCCTCAGATGCTGAGTGAAACTGCGGTGGCTATCCTTTGTCTTTGATTACAGTGTATTTAGCACTATCAAAACCTCTAGTATTCTGTAAAGAATCTGCACACCAACCTTTCATCTGTGGAAGAAGAGAGTCAGATCCAAGTGCATGGCCTGTCTGGTGAATTTTGTGAACCTGAGCTTGTGCCCGTGTGTTGTGATGTGATGACTGATCACAGTCCCACAACTTAGCATCGGTGTTGGTCTCAGAGTAGAAGAAACCCAGACCTGCTAAGGAAAGGGTGTTTACAGTGACATTTGGTATTTAGCAAGGCAGTAACTTGCACAGTCCTTATCCCTACAAAGCTGGACTCTGCCAAATGCAACAATGTCAAGAGGAGGGAGTTGATACTAACTGCACTTCGCAATGATTGTAGGAGCAAGGTGCTCAGTAATGTGGACATTTCAATTGCCTGTAATCTTCTGTGCAGACCTGTGTATAAATCTGGACTTCTCTAAGAGACACAAACAGATTGTGGTAATGACTGACATTCATTCATCCAGCATCAGCATTTTTTTAGAAACAGGAACCTTCCACTATTTCCCTATTCCATAACATATTAGACCACATTAGCTACCTGAAGACAAGTAGATGAACATTTTCTCTCCTGGAGAGTAAAGCAAAGTCAAGTCTATGCCATTTCCTACTCATTAAATAATTTAGTGTGGGTTTTATCTCGCTGGTACAAGCCAGTGATTGATCTTTGTGTAGAGTATTTATAGAGCATTAATCAGTATAAGGGCAGTGTGCTTTCAGAGACCTGGTTTTAAACACAGGTTGGGCCTCTTCTCCTCCATAATATCTGCACAATAATCTGAGTTACGATTTATGAACAGTAACTAGTGACCAAAGTGCTTGATGTTGTGTGAGAGGCCGAAGCTCAGGTGTAGATTTTACATGCCCAGTCCTTGGTCTGCTGCTGGGAAGGGTTGTGTGTCCACCTTGTAAAATGATAATGATGCAAGGAGTAATGAGCTGGAAATGAAGGTGCATGGATGGGAAAGGGGGGAGAGATGAAAAAGGCTGTAGGACAGCGATTCTGTATGCAGGTGAAAGTATGCCACCACCTGGCTAATCCCCAGTGTTAAGCCTCGGACTGAGGAAACCTTTTGGTTCTCACTGGAAATCTTTAGCTGAAGCCGGGCAGTTGGTTTGGAAGGAACAGCAAGACTGAAGCCGTGATGCCCCTCCTACTCTCTACTGACCCCAGGGCTGAGCTGTGGCTCCTGTTGGCAAGAGCCCCCCGTAATCCACTCCCAATTTTAATTGTCATCGGCAGCACTGGAGCTGACCCAGCTGTGCTTGTCCCAGCTGGGAGCAGGGCCTTGCCCTGGCAGCTCCGCTCTGGTAAGCAGCAAACTCCCAGCAAAGTACAGTAACTGCTGAAGTTAAGCTACATACAGCAAACTACAGCCTGCTTTGTTAGGTTGATGTGGTTTTATCACCTCCAAATTCCTGCAGCCTGTGTTAAAAGCACATCTGTCCGCTGTTTTAAAGAGACCACAGATAACTATCTGCCTGCACGTATATAGATTGCTTTTATCCTTGAAATCTTCTGCTTTTGTCCTGACAGCGCTACATATCTTCAAATTTATGGGACATTATCCTGAGTTTGCTTAATATCAATCATGCTATAGGAGATACTGCAGTAAGGTCACATTTATGCAACATGAAAGGCTACTGCTGAAAATTTTTGTGTTATAAAACAGAAAACCAATGTACTAGATATGATGGCAGAGGGCACACAGTTTATGTTTTAATACTGACCAGCAGCAGTATAATACTGTTACTGTCTTGTTTCAGGTAAACACATTTTTGTCTCAGATAGTCAGCTCCTCACTGTGCTCCCTAGCGGTCTGGTCAGTCAATAGCATTAAGCAGGTACGGTAAAGAAAATACCTTTATACTGGAGAAATAGATGTTCTTTGTCCCTCAGCAGTTCCCATTTTATGTTAAAGCATTTAGTTTGATGTTTCTGAGCGGGAATGATCACATCTGCAGAAGCAGGCAGCCTGTTCCCAGCCTTTGTGCTTCTGTCTCCTCCGTGCACAGTGTGCTCTATGGAGGTGTCTTGTGCAGTGACTTTCCTGCATGGTACTGGTAGATTTTAGACACCCAGACCTTTGCTTTTTCTGGTTTTGTTGCTTTTAGTTCTTGCAGGTCAGGATGGGAAGAATCAGTAAAATATTAAGCTCCAGAAAAATAATTTTGCTTCCACATCAGTTTTTCCGCTACTGTTCAATAAAAATTAGCCTGTGCTATATAGTAGTCAGTTTCATTCAGTGGTGGGGATAAATATGCTTTGGACTAAAGCATATCTGTATTTTGCTTTTCATTCTCTTGTTGCCAATAGGAGAGCAATTACTGTTACACCTGTTGCAGGGAAACTCAAGACAGGTTAGTCTCCATCTGTAGGATGGATAGGTAAATTAATCTTACACCTGACAGTGGTAGCTCTTTCAATCTTTTTTTTTTTTTTTTCCCCCCAAATCCTCAAAAATAAATTAAATCTTTCAGGAAAGCACCCTCTGCAATTCTTAGCGAGACCCCAGAGCCGCAACCACAAGATCCACACTGCAATTTTTTGCAAAGAGAGGTGAAGAGCAGTTTTTACAGCCCTATGTATTTTGGTACAATTATATTTCCCTCACACCTACTTCTGCTCTCCAAATTCTTCCTCTTGTACTGCAGCTAGTAGTCAAATCACTTCTTCCAAATAAGACATTTTGTATAACATTGCTTTTTTCACTGATGTGGCCTTACCATTAGGATGTAGCCAGCTCAGTTCTTCAGCCTAAGCTTGAGTGAACTGTTTGCTTCATGGTCTTTCTGATTTTCGGTATACGCCTTCTGCATGCAGTTATGAGCCTGGCTGCCTTAGGACGCCCTGACCACCCAAGCCTGGCCCTGCCTGGGTCACCCTGGCTGCACCCCCTGAGCTGATGTGGGGCATCATCAGGGAGGACACTTACAAAGTGTTGAGTTAGCATTTTGTAATGTGGCCAAAATGTGGCATGTTAGAGACCCCCAAAACAGCCACAACAACAACGGCAAAGGATTTTCCTTCCTTTGACCTGCTGTGGAGAGCCTCTGGGTGCTGGACTCATGATGGGTCTGCAGACAGCTCTGATATCTGCCAAGAATATTTTAAAATGGAGATTGTTTGCTATTTTAGGCAAGCGGCTTCCTGGGTTGTGAATTCAATGCTCCATTGAGGAGTCCCAATTCTCCAGTCAGTCATTCCAGTTGCATGCTATAATTACCCCATTGTTTCCTCTAGCAGGTGTAAAACTGGCACAGCCTAGTAAAAATGAGGGTTATTTTAGGTCAAACACTCTTTTCAGTAGATTAAAAGAATAATTCTGGACTAACTATTCAAAAGGACCTTTAGTTTTTAGTGTCTGCTCTACTATTTAGAGGGCTTGTTTATCAATACTAAGCCAGACATCAGTACTTGTTTTCCTGCAAAGGCTAAGTCCACATTTCAGTGCCCTCATGTTATCGCTGATGTAATTCTGGAAACAGCTTTCCTTGGAGCAACCCGCAACATTTGCAGGAGTAGAGAAGCTTCTGGGCAGGTTTGCAGACAGAGAATAAATGGAAGAAACCCTGTTGCCATCTGTTAAGACAAAGACGAGCTGACTGATCCAAAGCAGAAATCTTCAAAGTTTAAGGGTCCTGACTGTTGCAAGCCATCACCAGAAACCATCACAAAATTGTGATTTCCATCAAAGAAGACACTGACTGGAAACTGCTGTAGATTATGTAGAATCCATTTTATTTTCAGCTGGCTTAAATCTACAGGCCAAATTTGGCAGACCTCATTTAAATATACCACTACTCTGTGACAGTGGCAGCTTTGGTTTGAAATTTATGCTGAATTTGCTGTTTTTCATGTAAATTTCAATATCCAGTGGGAAGAACAGTAATTTTCTGTGTTTTATTTAATCATTATCCCACACTGGTCTTGATAGCCTCCTGTCTAGCAGTATTTGTCTGTTGCCAGCCAGAAAAAAAAGTCATTGGGTTTTTTTTTCCCCCCTTCATTGCTAACCCTGGAGCAGCCACTGTCTTTTCTTATTCGGAGAAGATAATAAGATGATGACCTGATACCCAGTTTTGCTTCTCCATTGTTCGGTTTGGGTTGTCTTTCCTTGATTCAGGCACTTGGAATCCCAAACATGTAGTTTAAACCACTGATTCTCATCCCTGCAGCTGGAGTAGCTCCAGTACGATGCTTATAGGCTGATGTCTCAGAAGGAATTTTTTTACTGATTTCGAATTATTTTTTTGATGAATTGTCAGTTTTGTGAGCACATTTGCCCTCTACTGGGTAAAATAGAAACTGCTCAGCCCAGCTCCCCTTTTCTGGTGGTTGCTCTGCAAAAAGAGGCATGATTTCGGGCAAAATTTCAGAAAAAAATCCCTCCAGTGGACCTGGACCAGCTTTGTAGCCCTGGTCAGTGCTGGGAAGCAGATGCAGCTTTAGCTCAAAATCGTATCTGTTGGCTGGATTTTACCTTTAGTTCTTTGGCTTGTTCATAGTAATAATCAAAAGAAACTAGGAGGGAAAGAAATAATAAAGCTGGCCAAACTCCACCCTACCTTCAGCTCCTGAATGGAGGTTTGGGTCTTAGCATAAATGCAGAAGTGTGTTCTCGTTCCCATAAGCAAAGTTACGGCCTGTAATTTCAGCTGACAGTTCAGAGCTCATTTCCCGATATTGCCTGGAGAGGAGTCCCTAGTACCTGTGTACTTTTCCAACCACAGCCTGTCACAAGCTGAAAGAAGTTTCTTTAGTCTTAAATTATTTATTTTTATTCAAGTCAAGACTTAAGTCCTCACTGCATCTGACTTTCTATGCAGAAGAATAAAATAGCATCATCCTTTCTCAAAAGGCCAGCTACTCCTCTGCAGTTAAGGAGTGTGCAGAGCAGCTTGCAGGAAGCATGAGGGACTGGGTATGGCAAGCATTGGTTCAGTGAACAGTCACATATTTGTCAGGGGTTTTTTTACAGTTTTTTTTTTTAACTGACTGTTTAAGCATTTAAAAAATTTACTTCTCTAGAAGGGCTGTTTTAAAACACATTGAGGGCAGTGGACATTGCCAGCTTTGTAGTTTGATCATGAAGCTGTTACTCAGTGTTATTCAGAAAAATAACATTGCTGTGTAAGAAGGCCCCAGACCCCTTTACGTCTCACTCTGCTGAGAGGAAAACACCCACTGCCATGCATTACTTGCCAAGGCGTACATCAGATGCACATCACAATAACACCTTTTGGTTTCGTCTGGTTTTTTTTAACCTTGTTAAAACATGTATTAAAACTGTTTCTTACTTTTTTAGTTAATTGTTTCTGTGTGTGCAGACGTATAATACATACACAGTGTGTATGTTTTTATATGTGTGCATGTACGTGTGTACGTGACTCTGTGTGTGTGTATGAAAAATATATAAATGTATCAGGGCCCATCTTGTACCAGTCTCCGCAGCTCCTCCTTGGGTAAATCTCCTTTCCCATATGGATGGAGGGATTTTTCACTCCAAGAGCACTTTGATCACAGTGCGTAGGCTTTCCTGTTGGCGTAGCTGCAAGCCAAAGACCATAAGAAGAAGATGCAGGGGGTGCTGCCTAGTTCTGCCTGCGGGGGTTATGTGCTGAAATAAGCAGCAAGCTGCTTTCCAGGCTGCACATGCAGCTCTAAAGCAGCCTCTTGACCAGCTGGGCGGTTGCTGGCTCCTGGTATCAAAGGTGTGCAGCTGCCTCTGGGGAGAGGACCAAGACCCTGTCCCATGCCTTCCCCAGGCAGGGACAGGGCAGTGTGCATCTGGAATGGTAAGGAGCAGCTGGGGCTCCCCTGAAGCGAGCTGGATGCTGCCAGACAACTCCTACCACTTCTGTCCTCCTGTGGTGTGGCTTTGCTCTTGTGTGCCATTCCCTCCACCTTCACATCAGCAAGTGCTTCATCGCATGAGTCCTCCCAGTTTGCACGAATTGCGGCACTGGGAGCCCTACGGGAAGGGCTGGCCCAGCTGGTCCCTGCCTGCCTGGGCACATGGTGCAGGGCATCCCGGCATGGGGGCCACGGGCAGCTGAGTGATGTGTTGTGTTTTCCCTTTGTCTCCTGACCAGGTCCTCGAGGCGACCAGGGTGAACCGCAGAAAGAGTGCTCTGGCACTGCGTTGGGAAGCTGGCATTTATGCCAACCGGGAGGAGGACGAATAACCACACTGCAGTGTGAAGACAGCGACCGGGCATGCCGAAACCAAAAAGAGAGAAAGGAAGGAAAAAAAGAAAACCAACACAAAAAACACCACGAAAGCAGCAGCATTTTAGTCCAATATTTATTAAATACACAACAAACTCAATGATGCACATAGACACAGAAATGATCCAACTCCTGACCATCCCAAAACAACAGGAAAAACCCACCTAGGAAATAGCCCCTTCTCCTTCCCTCCATCCCCCTCTGAAATAATGCAATGGGGAGCGTGCCGGGGGTGGGGACCCTTGTGGGGGGGACAAGGGGACGGTCGTCCCCACAGACCAGAGAGGTTGCAGGCGCGTGGCGGGAGGTCGGCGTGGAGGAGCCTGCGGCCCGGGCTCACGCTCATGCTTTCTGCTGACAGAATTGATAGCCCTGCCTTGCCCGCAGGATCACCGTCCCCCCAGCAGCTCCCATCGGACCCTCCTGCATTTCCTTCACCTCCCACAGCCGCTGCACCGAGACCGTCGGCGTTACTTTGGCGTACTCTATCCAGCCACAAAACACAACAACATTGTCCTCTGTTGCTATTTCTTTGAGGGGACTAAAGGGTTGGGTTTGGGATTGGGGTTTTTTGGGGGGGTGTGGGTTCTGCTCCTCTTTCTAGTAATTTATCTGTTTAAAAAGAGAAGAAAACAAACAGGGAGGCAGTTATTGCAAATGTACAATCCAGTAGACTCAGTAAAGCAGTCCTTGTGTTGCAAACACAAGCCATCACAATTTAGGAGTGGAATAGATGGGGATGAGAGCTAAGCCAAATGGATTACCTTAGCTTTAGGATCCTTTATGCTTGCAATATCACCTGAGCTCCAGGTTCTCAGAGCATATTTACATAACAAAGTTTCTAAATAGAAAAATCTGTATTTAGCGGATAACAACTATTTTTTGATGGTGGGGAGGGAAAAGAATGGCATGTGTGTAAAATCTATGAAGATGGATAATTTGAAGTAGAAAGGTAGTGGGAAAGGGATACAAATAAAGGACATTTAATTTTTAAATGAGGCAATAATTGAACTAAGCCAGACTCTGGCCTAGAAAGAGGTATGAAATAAAGAAGAAAGATAGTTACGTCTTCAATTATATTTATACAACATAAAAAGCCTTTGAAGTACAGTGCTTTGTGGAAGTCTTCACGTTTCCAGGCAACAAAAAAGCTAAGGGACATAACGAGTTGGAAAGAGTGAGCAAGGAAGAGCAGACAAGGGAAGAAAACATTCTTTTTGCCATTCAGCCGGTGTTTTCAGTGCTACAAGCAAACCATAGAGCCTTTAGTTATTGCTTAGGCTTGGGATCAGCAGTGAAGGATTAGAGTAGATCTGTGTGTGCGTGTGGACATGTGTGTGCGTGCGTGTGTGCATGTGTGGGTGGGTGTGTGCGTGAGGCTGGCATACCAGAAAGTGTATGGCAGTGTGTGTACTGATTATTTTCTCCAAAGCTGTTTACCAGCTATAGGCGTGAGTGCTAATTTCTTTTTTTTTCTGAAAGGGGATATCAAAACAAGGCACTGAGTTAATGCAGTATTTGTGATATTAAAATTTGACCCAACATGGTATTTGCATGAGTCACAATTGCAAAGTATTGACCAGTTTTGTAAGCTGACAATTAGGAAAAGAAATGTGGTATTTATTCTTGTGCTTTGTATTTGTATGTAGTATAGAGGCTGCTGGTTTACTCTTCACACAAGCAATACAATAGGAATATTTTACAACTGGGAACCATAATTTCTGGACTAGAAACCAACAAGTTTGGCAGGTGACAGAAAAAAAGACACTGAGCTTTTTTCTATATAAAATATTCTGTCTTTTTTATAAACAAACAATTATTATTTTGACATCTTTTTAAAAAATCATCAGCCAGGATACTGGTCTGCCCTTAAGCCTTTCCTTGGTTTCATGACCTGCTGTGCTGTTTTATCCTGAAACAGTGAGCTCATTTAAAATGAGTACCGATACTGTGAACATACTTCTGGTGCTTTTCTTAAACAAACACAGAGCTTGCAACCAAATGATTCCCAGCCCCGCCTTCAGTTCCTCCAGCATGTGATTTCTGTTGATGGACACTATCATTTTGAGGCTTGTTTTCAGGGAATTGTAGCAAATACAATTATATATACCTGTTAACTCAGTTCTGTCAATTGTCTCCCTAAGTGCTATTGAACAGAAGAAAACCCTGCTGAACTGAGTGTTCACTGTGATAAGGGCAGCAAGCTTATCTCAAGGATGCTCTCTAAACCCAGGTGCATGAGGAGGCACCATGCCTATGAAGGAATTACATACCTAATGAAGCGGACCCGTTGTTCAGACATGGCAATCGACAGCGAACTGTGATTCACGTGTGCAGGCGGGTCATTGCCATAAGACTGTAGGAAAAGCAATGCCACCAGTGCAGCACTCCAGTGAGACCATACGTCATGTAGCCGCATCCGTGAGCTCTGCATCTGTACCAAGAGGAGTCCTGGCTCCCTCCACCTATGGGGACAGTGTAAATGAGACTGGGAGAAAAAGGTTTCCTGAGCAGAGGAGACGGCGCTTGTATTTACGGCGAAGCGGTCTTGCACCAAACGATGCTCTTCAGAGTTTGCTGTTTCAGAATATTTGCTCCCTGAAACTGGGGCAGCCCTGGGCTGCCTTCCCAGGAACCTGCATCTTTATTTTCTTTAACCTGGAGGCCTGTTTTTTCCTCCTGCTCTCTCACTGGAAGCCAGTGCCATTGATCACCCATCACGAGACATCTCTTCAGGCTTTGCCACATCCTCCCCTACTGCCACAATCGGCCCTCAGTCTTTGAAGTGAAAATTAAATTGTTCCCCTAGAAAGGGGATGTGGTGGTGGAGAGAGGCCAGGCAGGAGTCTTCTGCGCTAGAAGCATTTGCTTTCAGCTCCTGTGACAAAAGTATTTGCATGTTATCAGTGCAGGACAGCCAAACTTTCCACCCAGCAGAGTTTTTCTCTTCCAGAAATTATGGACACTCGTAGTCAGCAGCACACATTCAGTGCTGTGGTAACACGAGTGTGATGCAGTTTACTTGCCTCTGTTATTTCATTTGCATGCTACCAAGCTTAGGTGTTTATAAGTATACGCCAGTAATACATATCTATCTATATATAACTCTATCAAATGCAACAAAAGAGCACTATTGCAGAGTTAACTTTGTCTCCACAAAAGAAGCGCTCAAATCCTTTCCCATGGCAAAGACTGGTTTTAATGAAACTGTGTATTGAGAAATAGTTAAGCATTAGCATTTGTGATTATAATCAGTTTGGGGTTACAGTGCAGGTTTTCTGAACAATTCGTTTTAAAAGCTGCCAGTTTGGGCTTCATCTTGCTCCGTACTGACATTATCTGAAGGAAAATACAGTAGCATTGACATGTTTGGCAACCAAAAGGCGGCATCCTTGTCATGAGTTATCAATGAGTTTCAACGATACCTGGCTTTCTGTATGTTAACCACTTAAATGTTATCCTGCTTCTGTTTTATAGTGACTGTGAGGCCTACAATGCAAGTATATAATTATTTTCTCGTTAAAACAGAAACCTGTGTTGTGTTTCTATAAAGCTCCCTGTTTCTTCACATGCTTGCAGTAAGGTGTACCCCCACAAGCAGCACGTGGCTGGAGGAGGGTGGCTTGTCTTCCACCTCCCAAGGCAGTCGGTTTCCCTCCCCTTGACTCTGCTTCTGTCTTTTTGTCTAGAGGCAAGAGAGATCTCTTTTTCTCCACTCAGTGGTGTCAGCTGCAGATACAAGAGCATCCCTGCGTATTTCTTTCCCATTAACATGCCTCTGGAGGGTTGCTGAGGCCAGATCTGCAAGGTAAGAGCTTTGTTACCATGCTTCCTTCACACCTGCAGAACCCCTGCCATCCCACACAGCAAAGCATGTCATTTCAGCCAGTTGTCCATTTCTCATATGCACAGCTGCAGCAACCCGCCACTTGCCCATTGCCGCAGCCCCTCCCTCGCCCCCCTTTCATGGTCAGGTAGACCAGGAGAGACCCCATCCCTCACCCCTGCTGGGAAGCTGCCGTCACGTTTGCCTGCGAGAGCTGGAACGTGCCAGGGTGCCGGGTGTGTGGCAGCTGAAGACCGGCCGCAAGGACTTGTTGGGAACAGAGCAGGTTCACGCCAGCCTCTGTCCCTTCCTGTGCCAGGAATAGTCAGGCGTTTAATTATAACCCTGCTCCACAGCCCATGGGAGGAGGCTGAGGACACCGGTAATTTCGGTGGGAGTTGGCTAGGGCCAAGTGCAGCAATTCAGTCCCTGCTCTCCATAACAAGAGCCCTCCTCTCCCTTGTGCACACAAGATCAGAAATGCCCACAGAGAAAAGTCAGATGTGGATTTCTTTTCCAGTTAGTAAATACTGCTGGAAGTCAGAAAACAGGTTAGAAAAGAAGCCTGATAATTTATCCACCAATTCTGGTCTCTATGAAGAAAAAGAGGTTATCGTCTTCAACACAGAAGAGGCTTTCTGTCTTCCTTTGCCTTTCCTTGCTCTGTGCTAACAGGGATAGCGCATTGGACTTACTGGCACACACTGGGAAGGGAACTCCTTCTAGACCTTTCCTTTGGGTTTTATGAGCAGAAGCTGGACATTTGCAGGGGAGCATTTAGACGTTGCAAAACTAACACAGTGATGCCAGTGAGTGGCAGCAGCTCAGGAACTTTTGCAATGCATTCTGCTGTTACCAGGTGTTGGTAATTGTTTAATAACACACACTTAGGACATCTAAAATCCCTGTCACCCCATTGCACGGCTAAAATGGTATGCACCAGGCTTTAGAGTATTTTTACAAAGCAGTTAAGGACTATAAAAGAGGCATTTTATCCATCATTTCTGGCATAGTCCCATAGAAGGTGAGGATATTGCGCCTCTGATAGCTGTAGGTGGCTTTAAGAGGCCTCACCACAATGGGAAAGCAAATGGAGAAGCAAAGGATCTCCTCTGCAGAGGTGGGTGTGATTAAACTGCTTTAAAAGGAGGGCCAGCATTTGGTACAATGCTTTCAGTTGTGAGTGGGAACAGGAGATGAAAAAAAAAAAACACAAACAGGGGTCTGTAGTGTAAGAAAGCCAAGTCAGAGCACCACAAGGCGTAGCAGGGGAGGGACAGGGCTAGGCAGGACCAAAGTTACAAATATTAACATGGACATTAGCACTAAAGAGGACTTTCAGTTATATTCTAGTTATTGAATTGACTAGGACAGGCAGTCCAGGGAACTATTAGCAGTGTGTGGGTCCAGCCCTTCACTCCTCCCCATGTTAAAGACTGAAGAGCATCCCAGTGTTTCACAAGATGCAAGACCAAGGGGCAGGGGCTATCCTGTCACATCAGCAATAGCACGGGGGGGGGGGGGGGGGGGGAATGAAAAAAACAAACTAACAAACAAACAAAAACACAAACAACAACAGAAAAAAACCCAAATGCCATCCAGATCTCAAGGTCTGCTGCTAGCTCTGGCTGCGCCCTGGTGAATTGCCAACCTAACCCAGTGCTTTATCAATGAGGTCTCCAGGAAGAAAGCTTTTACAGTTAACACTAAAATGTGTCATCAGTGTGAAAGCTCCTGCTCAGTACCAGGCATGTCTAATCTCTGCAGGGAATTCAGGGCGGTGTGCCGCCAGGAGCTGGAAATGTTTTGGGCCTTGTTCCAATCTAGAGTGTGGCAGTAGCAGGGAGAAAAATCAATGAAGGAAGAAAAAAGTGTGCAAAGCTACTATATCACATTCTCGCTACTGCAAACTGCACAGGGAGGATTGCATGGTGGGGATTTGTGCAGGAGCAGTGACATCTGGAGGGCAAATTGCACTGACCGTGGGAAGACCTTCAATTCCAAGGATATCCCCTGGAAGCCAAATTCTGGGGGCAGCTGATAGCCAGGATGGATGTCCTGACTGATGCTTTGGCATCAGTCTCAGGGCCCTATCAGTGCCAAACCCGCTACGATGGCACCTGTGTTACTAACGCAGCAAGCCCTCTTGGGATCAGCAAATGATCAGAAAGAGAGCCATAGCACATCTCACGAGCTTCTCAGAGGGAGAGAGTTGGGATGGGGACCCCAGAAAACGCTGATGTGGTTAGCATGCACATGCAGTGCCCTGGGCATGTCTCCTCCCATACGAGCTACTGGGGTGCACCAGACCTCCCAGCCAGCCCTTGTTGGGAGCAATTGCAAACTCTGTATTGCCTCGGCAGGCAGCTTGGTGCAGGTCTGTGGCTGGGCATACAAAACACTTTGCAAGGGGCCATGCTGCACATACTCTTGCTGTGGGGACTGTTGCTGGCTGGGAAGGTGTATGCAGGGCAAGGGGGGAGAGTAGGAGGCTGGAAACAGCTCGACGAAGACAGCAGGGTTTCACACTGGGCTGCAGCAGACAGACCAGAGCGATGCACTCCCCCTTGGGGTGTTACTGACGGCAAGAGGCTGTGGCTTAGAGCGATGCAGGATGCTTATGCACAAATGGCCCCAACAAGCACTTGTTCCTCTTGTAGCATCTAGGAAAGCTGAACTCTCTTGGTCTTACCTTAAAATGAGCATCAAGTCCTCAAGCTGCAACTGAAACACAAGAAGCCATGAAAATGCTAGCAAAAACACATGGATAATGACATAACCCTGGTGAAGCAGCACTTTGCAGCACTCAGGCAAAGCTTCAAAAGTGTTGCAAGCAAATAACCAGTCATTAGAAAGGAGGGAAGAGCTCAGGTCTCTGCAAAGCGTCATCCACATGGAGAAAGGCGGAGTTTCCTGCGACACAATGGGAATTGACTTGTCAGGCAGCTTTGTCACCACCACATTGTGCGGAGGAGGCAGAAAGTATTCAGCCGTACTTAATTGGGGTGAAAGAAGGAAGGTGCTAAAGTAGGGCACTTGCTCACTCCCTAGTAAGGTTTGTTTGCTTCTAGAAGTGCAGTTCTGGGGTACAGCACCGGCCCAAGGTGGACCTAGACTTTCACAGCATTACCCTTTCCTGCTCCCTGCCATCTCCTTGCCCTCTGCTGTTCCCTCCTGGTTTCCATATGATGCTATCCACACCCAAAGCATGGCTGTTTTCAGGCAGCAAGACTGGGTGGCTCCCGTGAGCACAGGTATCTCGTCCTTCTTCCACTAAGCTTCGATCAGACCAAGTCCCCAACTACAGGTCCCTGACTGACCGCCACTGCAAGGCCCCATCAGCCTCCAGTCAGGCTCCCTCCCAGGCTGATTTCCTCGCCTCAGGTATTTAACTGGATTTACACTTCTTTGTCAAAGCATCACATGGAAGATGGATAAACCAAGACCCATGAGACAAACCTTAAGTGGACCAGATCCAAATGTACCAAAGCACTTAGGTACCTATATACCTCTAAGGACCTTGTTCTTGGAGGGCTACACAGCACTGAACTCAGCTGGAAACCCATGGATTGGGCTTGTGTCAATGCACTATAAAGTGATGCAGGTATGTTAGTGGCGTTGACTTGAAAGGGTGTTCACCTGCAGAGCCAGGTGAAAAAAAACTTCTCTTGGTTGTATTACTTACGCAAAAAAGGACATGATTACAGCTTTTCTTTAATGCTGTGTTGGAGGAAAACAACTGAGTGAAGCTCCAGCCATGGAGTACTGCAGAGAAGGCAAACTGAGTTTGTATGAGGTGGAGAGAGTTGTTTTTAAAGGGAAAGTTAATTGCAAGTTGTGGGACTTTATGTATAAAGAAGGTGGAAATTTCTGTCAGGAACAGAGGGAGAGGGGGATAAGTAAAGTAGGTCAGAGGGGAGTGGTATAAACAGTGGAGAACAGAAAGATAAGTAGGGGAAAATCTTGCTGAGGGGACTTTTTCATGCAGGGAGCCATTTCTGAAGCCAGCTGAAAGCACACACAGAGAGTGTTTGAGCAGGGATGGAAGCTATATGGCAAAAAGCATATTCACCCAGGCTCTCTGGAAACCAGACAAAAAACTCTGCCAGTTGCAGCACGGGTCACACATACTGCCAGGTCCAGACTATGGCGGTGCAGGACAAGATTCAGCTCAGCTGTTCTTCTTGGCCACTGTTTGCTGAGTCAGTCTTCAGCAGAAGGGAGTCAGGAAGTAGCTGAGTGATATTGCTTATGAGGCTCATAATTCATTGACATGCAGACTCTTTGAGTTTATAAATTAAAAGATAAGCCAATATAGTCTGTCTAAGCTTTGCAGGATGTTTCCAAGGAATTTATTATCAAGATGCCCCAGCACGAAAGGATCAAAACAGCATTTCAGTGCCCCAAAGGGCTTTATTTTTCAAATCTTCCTTAATCTCTTGTTCCTTTCCTGTATAAAAGTATTATATCAGTGTGTTTTTAAATGTTGGGGAGGTCACTCTCTTGGTTTCCTCTGTAGACATCTGCCTGCTTTGCCCTAGGCTGCCCTGGCTATGTGTTCTTCTGCAGGGTGCCTGAAAGCTCATGGCCAGACATGACCTCTTAGCTGGTAACAGCTCCCACTGGTGTCTTGGGGGTGATATCCAACACAAAATCCCTGAAGGTGTTGAACTGGGATAGCTACTGACCTTTGGAAAGTGGTGGAGTGGAAGAGCAAGACATGTGGCAATGAGAGGCACAAGCCCACATCATCTGCTCATGGTCCAAGCCCTGCAGGAGCAAAGCAATTCATAGAATCATAGAATCATAGAATCGTCAAAGTTGGAAAAGACCCTTGAGATCATCAAGTCCAACTATTAACCTATCACTGCCAAGTCCACCACTAAACCATGTCCTCAAGCACCACATCTACCCCTCTTTTAAATACCTCCAGGGATGGAGACTCAACCACTTCCCTGGGCAGCCTGTTCCAGTGCCTGACTACCCTTTCGGTGAAGAAGTTTTTCCTAATATCCAACCTAAACTTCCCCTGGCGCAGCTTTAGGCCATTTCCTCTTGTCCTATTGCCTGTTATTAGGGAGAAGAGACCGAACCCCACCTTGCTACAGCCTCCTTTCAGGTAGCTGTAGAGAGCAATAAGGTCTCCCCTCAGCCTCCTTTTCTCCAGACTAAACAACCCCAGCTCCCTCAGCCGCTCCTCATAAGACTTGTGCTCCAGACCCTTCACCAGCTTCGTTGCCCTTCTCTGGACACGCTCCAGCACCTTGATGTCCTTCTTGGAGTGAGGGGCCCAAAACTGAACACAGTACTCGAGGTGCGGCCTCACCAGTGCTGAGTACAGGGGCACTATCACCTCCCTGGTCCTGCTGGCCACACTATTCCTGATACAAGCCAGGATGCTATTGGCCTTCTTGGCCACCTGAGCACACTGCTGGCTCATGTTCAGGTGGCTGTCAACCAACACCCCCAGGTCCTTTTCCCCCAGGCAGCTCTCCAGCCACTCCTCCCCCAGCCTGTAGCATTGCATGGGGTTGTTGTGACTCAAGTGCATAACCCGGCACTTAGCCTTGTTGAATCTCATGCAGTTGGCCCCGGCCCAATGATCCAGCCTGTCCGGGTCCCTCTGCAGGGCCTTCCTGCCCTCCAGCAGATCGACACTTCCACCCAACTTGGTGTCATCTGCAAACTTACTGAGGGTGCACTCAATCCCCTCATCCAGATCATCAATGAAGATATTAAACAGAGCTGGCCCCAATACCAAGCCTTGGGGAACACCACTGTGCCCTGGGGAACATCATCTACAGCAGAGCAAGAAAACAAGGTCTTCCGGAGGGAAGAGGAGGCACTTGACATGGCCCTCAGCCATGTCCTCTTGATTTTCAGCAAACAAGGGGGTTTCAGGTCCTCTAGCAACTGGGAAGCTCATCAGGTGTTAGCAGTCCTTCAGGAGATGACAGCAGCTGGCAGTCCTCCTTTCAAGGGCATGGCTGGCACTCAGCTGGTGACTCAGGTGCACCGTGCAAAGCCATGCTGAAATGGGTAAAGCGGTCGGGAGATGTCTCCCCACTGCCCATGTGCCATTAGCAGGAGGTACGAAACCACCCGGAGAAACTCGCCAGGAAATGCAGAGATTGTAGTGAGAAGAAGCAGTGCTGCTATCAACTAGTATGGGCAGTTCAGCAGCTACACAGTGGGGCATAAAAGCAACATCTTAGTTCAGCAAAGCTTTGAATACCCTAGAGTGCTGAAATGAAGGGGCAAGGGAATAGCAAACACCAGTTACAGCAGCTGTCTTGCCACACAGCTTAAAATATACAGTTGTATATATAGTTATTCATGCTTGTTAGACATTGAAGAACTGCAGCCTGGAAAAAGTTAGCAGAAACAATATTGCTGGAAAACTGCCTGAACTTTCTTGTTTCCCTAGTACCTTTTACCCAATACCCCTCCCCAACTCCAGAATTTCCTGCAGATACAACAGGACCCTTCAGAGAACAGAGAAGAGGTGCAATATTTTAATCCCATTAATGTCTTTTTGTACACATGCTAAAGTCCTAAGGATACACAAAATCTGCCAAGGCTGTTCATCCACTAGCTACCTGGGAGGGTGCTAGCTAAAATTCTCCTGAGTAGCATGCAGAGACTTGCATTGCCCTATCTACATGAGCTTTCTCCAGAGCCTGGAGCTTTCTCCTGGAGCACCTTATCTGATGCAGAGTTGTGGGCCTGGGGAACACCAGACGCATCTGCCCTCTGCGTCGAGTGGAGGTGACACCTCTGCATGGGGTAGCAGAGCCTCAGCAGACCTTTCTGCTTTCCAGAGAGGGTTCCTCCAGCACCGGGGCTGCAGCTTGCCCACCCAGGCACGCCTCTGGTCTCTCATCTGAAGGTTACCCCACTGCTGCCATTTTCCACTAGTGCCCTGCAGTAAAGTGGGTACTGGCACGGTCCCTTGTAGCCTCCCAGCCACACTCATGGAGGATACTGGTGCCTTTCCCTGCTGTCCCAGGGACCTCTCCACCCTACCAGCCCAAAACAAGTGCCCTCACCCTCAGGCTGCAAGCTGGATAATTAGCCAGGCGTGGCTGTGGCACATGCTAAAAAACAGGGTTATCCCTCCTCTGCAGTGCCTCATGATGCCAGGTTGCCTGTAAGTCCTCAGCCAGCATTGGGGAGTGTTCGCAGTGAGACAAACAGTGATACACACTGCCACGCAACCTCGTACCCCGAAACCACCTTGGGCTGGGCTCAGCAGCCGCGACCCGCTGCACTGAAGGGCTTGTGAGTGGTCCATGGAGGACCTGCCTGGGCCTGAGCGGATAGTGCTCTGTAAGCAAGGAAAAGGTTTGAGAGCTTGTTATCGAATTTCTTGTGTTTTTTATTTCTGAGCTGCAGAGGTTCAGTAAACACCCCACACTGGAAGAGCTGCCACGTGGAGAAAGAGGGTGGTGTGGCTTGTAAATGTCACCAGAGCGTGCTGCAGCATCTGCATCTTTTGGGTTGTGTATGCAGTATCTTGGGGTTTTTTAAACAAATGACGTGAATGTGTTTGACAGGGTGTTTTGCATAAACTAGCCTGGAAAATTTAAACACCCAAGTGACTAAAACTATAGTTAATCCTCCTTACCAATTTCTGTGCTCAGGACCTACCCCAGCAGAGTAAACACACAGAGGCTGTGAGGAGTGAGTTACCATCTGCCTGCTCTGAATGTCCAGGGTGGATACCACTGAGGGCTTACTGCAGGTGATGGCTTCAGCACTTGCTTTACCTGCCTTCAAAATGTAAATTGAGCCACGCAGAGGGCTAACCTGAGATCTGTCAGGTGAAAACAGCTGGATTACCAGGCAAGAGTGTCTCCAGAAGAACTAAGAAAGAAATATTTTATCTTCCCTCCTCTCCTCAAAAATCACTATGCCTTACACAAAGCACAAGGCAGAGCCTGTATCTTTAAGCATTTATGACACTTTTGATTGTTTCCACCACTCACCCTGGAAAACGGGGTAGATTCATCCTTTTTCTCTCCACTGTCCCAATGTCCTCTGCCTTCTTACCTCCATGGAGCTGCAGGCTTATGGAAAGATACTCATACCCTCTAACTGTACCTGCCTAGGGCTGAACTATCTAGCAAAGGTTCTACCAGCCCAGAAAAATTAGCACTCCTCTTTCTCTTGCTCTTCTTTTTTTCTTTCCCCCCCTCACTCCACAAAGATGGGTGGCTTACTATTTCTTTTTCCTCCTTTATTCTGCCACATTTACCTTTCCAATACGCTCTGTGTATAGTCTTTCTCTAATTCACGTCCACACTTAACACACAGTTCCTCTCCAATCTCATAAATCCCAGGTCAAATTTACTCATGCACTCCTTCTACAGAGCTTTTACTCACCCTTAATGCCTTTTCTCAAACTTATTATTATTTAAATGTGTTTGTAGGCTTTTCAGGACCCATTCACCATTGCCATAAAAGTTTCTAGACCTACATAAAAAAATGCAAATGTAAAGTAGATAACCAAAATTACTTCTGAATAGCTTTGGACAGCACTTGGGAAGGGGAGGGCAATTTTTGGTTTTGAACCAAGTTTTGACAGATTATTGACTGTAGTTCATTCAGGAGTGAAACTTTTTAATAGTCATGTTTTTGCTATGGTAATTTCATTTTTCCAGACTGTCCACTTTTCTTTATTCAACATAGGATTGCTTAAGCTGTAGTTCTAAGACAGTTTGTTTCATCTCATTTCTCAAGTTCATTGCTGCCTGCACACTCGTGAACTTTGCAATGCTTCCGTGCCAAGCCCATATACGCTGACAACAATTTGAAAAAGACACGAATATTAATGAAAAGGAGAATGTGCACACAAAAGAAATCATTTAGCACCAGGATTATCTGGGGCTTATCTAAGAACTACAGCAGGATTTGTTCTGTGGTCCAGCTGATCAGGCAGACACAGGTACTGCAAGAAGCTTTTTTTCCTTCTTCTATGGAGAGGATTAATGTTAAGGTATACAGTTAGCTGTCAGCATTATTAATCACCTAAATTCCTCAAGCTAAAGAAAAAAGAAGCCAATTCAGCAGTGTATGTCGAAGATGCTGTGTTTGGTGTTTCCAGCAGAGGGAGAAGCCCACAGGAGACTCCAACCAGGTAAGCAGGAAACTCTGAAATGAGAAAAATAGACAAAAACATGACATCTGGGGGTCAAAGCAAGACAACACGGGTTTCTGGTGCTGTTTGGTCAGCTAGCGTCTGTCCCAAAGGAAACTGAACAGTGCTGCTGTTTCCAGCTCTCCTGTGTTGCTCTCAAAGCGGTGGGGAGCGCCAGCTTCTTCCAAGGGAAGGCTGGTGGACCTCCCCTACCCTGGCATGGGGTCACCCCTCCTCACCGTGCTTCACGTCAGTGCACCTCATGAGGTCTCTCCATGGAGCAAATCCGTTCTCCAGCTTTTTTGCAGCCTGTACACTGCCCTGGGCTTTGCTCAGGTGAGGCAATGGGTGAGGCCTCAAGGGATGGGGGAATGAGGTGCCATGTGCTCACGCTGCCTATGGCCTGGGCTTCCTCTTGCTCTGCAAGCAGAACCATGCGCCTTGTGAGGACAGGGGCAATATATAATTAAGCACCAGCCAGTGAGGAAGCCAGCCTCCCAAACCACAGAGAGAAAGAGCATGGTTTGGCGTTACAGTCTGTGGTCATTTATGATGAAGATGTATTTTTCAAAGGAAAACAGGCCATCACCAAAATAGCTGCTTCTCTTCAGGGTTTTCAACCAGCTCTCCCTCTCTCCAGTGCTGTAACACGACCACAGCTCCATCCAGGCTCAGACCCGGGTGCTTCACAGTCCCCAGTCATGTTTCCCCACCTTGCCGCCGCCATGAAGCCACAGTGTGCATCAGGACAATCCACATGTACTGAGGAGGAGGAGGAGTTACAGAGCTGATTTACCACTTTGGAGGCAAAATGTCTTGCCAGCCAGAGACTGTAAATCACAGATCCCATCAGCAGGCTTAGGCGAGGGAGATGAAGAGGGCTTACGTGCCCACATTGGATTGCTGTTCTGGATGTCAAAAGGACCTTTTCAGATGAGGAGTGATGAATACCAAGCTCCAAAATGCTGGTACCTGCCAATCCTGGCTGCCCCAGCATACTGAAATCCCTACAGCAACCATGCTCAGAAAGAAAAAGTGATGTAACTGTCATAAATGGTTTAAAAAAAGAAAAAGCAATACTGCATAGGAATGTGTAACTTCACCACAGGGAGACATTAAACACCTTTATTTGGCCAGACTGACAAATGTCCAAGAGCTGGTGCAACACGGTGCTGACCTGGCCTCTAGTGGGCCTCCAGGCAAGACGACTCTAGAGAGGGATGCCCTAAAACAATGTGTTCCTTTTCCTGCAGGCTACACCAGTGTATTTTGCTTTTAGAGTAGTCTCAGTGATTCTGTAGGTGCATTTTTCTTAAAGGGCCACTCTCTCAAGGCTCTTAAGGCTCCACTGTGTTTATGCTGCATGAACGTATTTTAAAGTGGATGCAAATGTCCCTATAAATATTAGTAATATGAGAACTGGGCACCATGGCGCAGCTACAGAATAGTAATTTTGAAGTCTTCATGGCATCAAATTAGTATGGTATTCATGAAAAGTATTCTGCAGTGGGAAATATTCTGGAGTCTGGATTACACTCTTACTTTAGCATTCACTGTTTTGCAATTACTGACGTGAAATTATATCCTTCCACAAGAACTAGTTCTAAAAAGAACACTCAACGTAAATGAACACTCAGAATATCCTGGAAATATATAAGTAATATATATATATATGTAATGAGATCACTAATGGCATTTAGCACAGTTCATTAGCTATCTAGCGTTAGACATAACACAGTATCACCTAAATGTCAAGAGTGTCAGATGAATAAGCCAGGCAGCCTGTACATGCAACAAAGCGTGGAGGAAAAATATCCCTTATTTAAGAGTTGAGCAGGTCTGCAGTCTCTCAAGCGCAGTGCCTGTAACATACCTCTGCACTCCAAGATAACTAATATCCCAAGCTGAAGCTTGAATGGGACAAAGTAATTTATCTTTCCCTCTAGTGTCTGGTGGAAGAGACGGGGCTCCCTGGGTGAAGTGAAACGTGGCAATTCCTCTGGTTGCGTCTGTAGCTTGAACTGGTCACAGGCTGATGCTTTGGCATTTTCAGTAAGGCTGTCTGGAATTTTCATCCTCTGGAAATACTCCAGGGTTTGGAGAAAAAGATTTGTCCCACTTCTGAATAAAAACTAAAGAAACTAGACACCTTTTGCAGAAAATCTGGGGGGAAAAAAGCCAACTGTTGGAAAAATCCACATTATATTTTACAGCTGGCTAGGAATCTTTTGGCCTGACAAAAAACTAAATTCTCTGGTGAAACTGAAATTGTCTAGCAGCAAATCATTCTAGCAGATAATTCCCTACTCCTTTCCCTATTAGTTCTTGGGACTTCTTTCCTTGAATCAAAATACAAAACAAAAATTATTGCACAACTAAACTCAGAGTGAAAAAATGAAACCCTTGAGCCATGAGTATGCAGGCATTGAGTAATTTTCACCTGAATCAATAGAGAGTGCAGCAGATGGAGCTTTTAACATTGTTCCTGCAAATTAATCATTAATTTCTTTTTTAAAGTAATCGTCATAAATCTTCCTAGAACAGATTGTTATTCTGCCTGTTATGATTCATTAAACCAGTGCAGAATGAGATCATTATCATTGAAGTTAGCATTTTTGAGGCTGCCAAATATCCTCCAAGTATTTCCTGCAGCTGGGACCGCAAGCATCTTCCTTGGAGCTGGCAGCCTGCTTGCACCATATCCTGCTCCAAGAGCTTCTTGTGCCTCTGGTCAACCACACCATCATCCCCGCAGGGACCCTGAGCCACTTGGGGCAGGTCGCTTTGCTTGACCCCCTCGGACAGCAGCCAGATTGGAGGCTGACTTCCAGCTGCAAAGCTGTGTGTGGCATCGGCGCCTGCAGAGAGGCATGGCTACCACCCTGAGGAGCTGGGACTGGGAAACGCTTCCCCGGAGGTGGGCTCTCACCCACCCCAGCCTCCAGCTCAGCTGGCTGATTATTGGGGCACAGTGGTTGCCGATGCCTTTGGATAAATTGGGACTTTTCTCCTCCTCTTGGAAATTCCCATGTTGTAAAGCCAACAGCAGGCAGAGTGGCAGCTGTTGGAGGCAGGTTACCAAAAATAGGCTTTTCCCCTTTTGATTGCTTTTTGGTGTAATTTCCTGGCTGCGTTATTGAAACAAAAAGGACATAAGGGGCATGATGCAGCAACAGGGCAGATGGGAGCAAGCAAGAGCAAAAGAGCCAACCACATATTTGTGTAGAAGAAAGGGAAAAGAGCTGGCGGTAAGGGGAATTCACAAATTACCTGACAAAAAAGCACACAGCCATCCCCTGCCCCCACAGCCACTCTAAGAGTCCTCTGACACATGTAAGATGCCAAAAGGGAAACAAAACAAAACAAAACAAAACAAAAACCAAACTACCACCCCAAATTGCAGCAATTACTTGATATGGGTATTTTCAGTTCCTAAACTAGGAGACACAAATTCCCCTGGGTCATCTGACCTCTGTTGAAACTACACCAGGAAGAGGAGCAGCAGCAGTCAGTGAGTGCAGGGCGTTCTCCTGCTGTACAAAAGCCTCTCGTGCATGAGCTGGAGATCAGATCAGCGCAGGGATGCGTGTGTGTGCGTATACGTAGCAAGGCGAGGTGCAAATATCCTCCCAGCCAGATCATCTCTTGCACAACTCTCTCTGTGCAGCTTGGCAGACCTGTTGTTTTTTTCTCCGCTGCTCCTCTCCAAGCATGCCTCCAGAGCAGAGCTTCTGAAGGGCTGTTTCCTCCAGTGCAGCTCCCTGAAATCAGCTCTCCCGAAGAAGAGGCAGTTGCCGGCAGCATGGTGGGGGTGACGGCGATGAGGACGTGGATTGAGCCAGTGGTCGCCGGTTCCCAAGTGGCCAGTGCCTTCTACGACACGGCGCTGCTGCTGGTGGTGAAGAACTACTACAACCAGACCAATGCCACCACTCCCGCCCATGCACTGGAAGATGCTCAGCAGAAGGCTGTCTCTAATTTTTATATCATCTACAACCTAGTCCTGGGCCTGAGCCCACTGGTGTCAGCCTATGGCTTGTCCAAGCTGGGGGACAGGATACATCGGAAGATCCCCATCTGTTTCCCTCTTCTTGGCTACTTGGGCTCCAAAACTCTTCTGCTCCTCCTGATCCTGCTGGGGTGGCCGATAGAGGTGATGTATGGGGCTGCTGCCTTCAATGGGCTGACAGGCGGTTTCACCACACTCTGGGCAGGTGTCATGGCTCTGGGATCCCTGGGCTCCTCCGAGAGCAGGAGGTCTCTGCGACTTATCATTATTGAGCTGGTGTATGGCCTCGCTGGCTTTCTGGGAAGCATGGGATCTGGCTACCTCTTTGTTGGCTTCAGTGACCGCTATCGAGAGGGCACTGTGCTGGTGGGCTGCAGCATTGCTTGCTATGCTTTCTGCCTCCTCTACAGCATTTTTGTCCTGACAGTCCCCAAGCCAGCAGCTTCCTGCCCAGCCAAAGCCAAGAGTGTAGAGGAGGTGGGCAGCCAGCTACCGGTCCACAAAGAAGCAGCAGCAGCAGGGAGTTCGCAACCTTTGGAGAGCAACAGCTCCACTCCCGTATCCCCCTCGAAACTCCTCATCATCTTGCTGTTTGTGGCAGCAATCCTCTATGACCTTGCTGTGGTTGGTGCAATGAATGTACTCCCACTCTTCCTGCTCAGGGAGCCTTTAAGTTGGAACGCTGTGCAGATCGGCCATGGCAATGCTGCTGGGTATGTAATCTTCATCACCAGCTTCCTAGGGGTATTTGTGTTCTCCAAATACCTGAGAGACATTACCATGATCATGATCGGAGTGGCATCCTTCAGCGCTGGCATCCTCATCATGGCCTTTGTGCGGTGGACGTTCCTGTTCTACATAGGTGAGTTGAACGGCCGCTCAGTGCACCCTGAGAAATGGGCTGGGGTGTTCTGGCATCAGGAGAAGGGCTTTTGCTCTGCTTTACTGCGAGTTTCAGAGCAGGGAGCTCAGCAGACCCTCACACCAGAAATTCCCAAGAGGGCTTCATTATCATTCCCCTCTCCCCACATCTCACTTTGTACCCCTTACACTCAGCACCCTACAATACCCAGAGGAGGCATACACTCCTGCCAAGGCTTAGTTTAAGGCTGGTTGACTTGTAATTCATCACTTGGTCATAGCCCAGATCTGAGCAGGGGAACAATGCTCATGCCATGGGGGGAATGGGAATTGTTGCTGGCTACCTATACTAGTTGGACCACACTGTTGCATTAATGGGAAGCACTGGCTTCTTGTGAGGTAAGGCTTAAGGCTGCAACAGAAATAAATTGGCAAAGGTTTCCTATTAAGCGAATATCTTAAGATGTGATTTATTTTTGTTACATTAAGGCATTTATGGCTGATGGGAAACTTAATAGTGAAACACTGGAGCTGCTTTAGCAACTAAAATATCATGAGAATGTAGTGTACAAATCTTACACTATGTATAAATTACCAAGGGGCAGGTAACAATAGATGGGGCAGGATCCCACGACAAAGGAAAGGCAAGTTTATTGTTGGGAGGTAGCCTCTGCAGGAACCCAGAAAACAAAACCCAAGAACTGCATCCGTTGTGGCAGTGAGATGGATGATTCATATCTGACAAACAGAGTATCGTGTCTTGCGTGGCTTTAAGGTTTTGCTTCTGAAAGTGAGTAAAAGATCTAAGAGAAATGGCCTGAAGCGATTTTTTTGTCTGCCCCTACAGGGAATGAGAAATTGAAAATCAAAGTTATTCTAAAGGGAAAGACAGTAGGATATTATATTTGTGTATTAAGCAAAACATTGAGTGAAATTTTTAAGAGATTTTGTTTGTTTAGGCAATCAGGCTGGGGAACAAAAGATAAAAATTAAAATTAAAAAAATGGTAGTTTAATATTAAGTCCACCATGAACACATGCTGCTACACAGTGTGCAGGATGCTTATTCCCTGCATTGCAGGAACACCTCGGTACACTAGACATGGAGTAAGTATTCACTGAGGTTGGTTCTGCTGACAGGAAGATAATTCCAGCTCCCTAAAAGTTCCCACACTAGAGAAAGCCTAAAATACTGCAGGTCAGAAGCACCGAGACAGAAAACAGCTATAGTGTTTTAAAGGTACCCTTCCTTTCAAGGCCGTGTAGCATGGGGCGCTCTCTCTGCTGGTTATATTCAAATCACCGGCCTCACTATCTCAAGGGACAGTGCTATATTCCATCAACACTGGGATTTCGGGCTGAGACCAAAAGACCACAGCTGGTTTGGGCAAAGTACCTCTGCTAGTGGGAGCAATAGGTAGCTTATCCACCATCACTTGGATGAAGTGAGGACCTACACTCCTGTCAAAGATTTGTACTTCTTTCTGGTACACGAGGGACAAGAAAAAGTGAAGCAAAGGCTCTGCCCAAGCCAGAGGCATGTAGTCTTCAAAAGCAGTGGTGGTTGTGTTGGGAGACAAGGAGCAGGTACTGATGATAACTACATATTCATTGCATTGCAGCACGGGCAGTGATGCTCTTTGCCCTCATCCCCTTACCAACCATCAGGTCCATGTTATCCAAGCATGTCGAAGGATCATCTTATGGTAAGTACTTTGGTTACCTTACTGATCAAAAAAAACTCAAATCCCTCCATTCAGCGTAAGGTACAAAGAGAAAGGTAACTTATTGCTGCAATCTGTGCTTTGCGTAATAAAACCAAAACAGTTGGTACCACAAATGGGAAGGGAGGAGCAGAGAAACTTGCAGGACAAGAGTGTCACATCCAGACTACTCATCCTCGGTTGCATCATCATTTATCCACAAAATTTTCAGCATGTGCTTCAAGAGATTACTATCAGGGTGCAGCTCAAAGGCAGGGAAAATATCTGAGGCACTGCACAAAAAAACAGTGCTCCAGGGAAAACCAAGAGAGGCAAGACATTGGGCTGAAGCACTGTGATACTCACACCATTTATATTTGGCTTCTTTTACTTCCAGTTTTGGGAAGGATGGATTTTTTTCATCTTTTTTCAGTTATGCTCTCTAAATATGTCTCCAAGTGTTACCTGGCAATTTGTTCCTGTCAGACCATGATTTAACTAACAAAGGATAACCTTTGCATAAAAATTGGCCCTTTTTGTTAAACAGGAGCAGAAATTCTTTTCTGTTAAAAAATGTATTAGAAAATAGTAAAATATATGTATTTTACAACACTGTATTGAAGTCTACCATTTTTACCCCAATGACCTGGATTTAGACACAACAGATAGGACTGGCCATGCATTCAAATAGCACCTCAGGCCCATGGCTGCTCATGCCTCCTCCAGACATGTTCCCACAGCCATCCTTTGCATCCTTTTCCCTTCTGCCTTAGGAACACAACACTGCTCTGCCACCAGTTCATTCCTACTGCTTGTGCTCCAAAACGCGATCCATAGCAAACACCTACCTGCCAGAAATAGCACAGCTCACAACCCAAATTAATCATTATTATTAATAATAATGTTGTTTTTAACCTCCACCCTAAGCCATACAGGCTGCACCTGATTACAGCAGCAGACCAGCTCTCGAGCAGGACCATGCAGCAGAGCAGCCCTTGCCTCCTGGTAGCACTGTTGTCTCCTTAGGTGGTGGCCGCTGGTGCCGTGTGGCTGGAGAAGGCTGCCAGGGCAGCAAGCTCAGCACACAGCCCTGACCTTGCTCCCAGTCTGCCCATCCCAGCAGGGCTGGGTTACTTCCCCTTCCCCCCTTTAACATGGCAGAAGCAGAAGGGTGCACTTCAGCAAAAAAGCTGTTTCAGCTAGGATCCAGTTTCTGCGTTTCCTCCACCCTAAACATCATACAAATCACACACACCTCCCCATTTCAGGCATTATTATAATTTTAACCCAAAGGACCACTCTTCTGGCCTAGGGCAGAAGCAGACCCTGACTAAAATCTCTCTTGTCCTGAAGATCTTAGCCCAAGACTACTTCTCTACCTCCTGTGGAAAGGAGCACTTACTGCCCAGTTTATTGCTGCTCTTCCAAGCAGCTACCTCTACATCTAGACTGTTTAAGCAGACAGTTTTCTAGCTGGATCTTTTGTCCTATGCCTAAAAGAAGGAAAAGTCATTTAATCCTGGTCCAGAACAGCAGCAGGTACAAGCTCACGCCATCTAGCACTTGTGAACAATGACCACATTGCTCTTCCACGCAGTGGTGATCCTGGATTCGGCAGGGAGGTACCAGAGCTGGTTTTTTACTCGCTGGTAACAAACGGTGTTCTTGTTTTACAGGTAAGGTGTTTGTCCTGCTGCAGTTGTCTTTAGTCACCACGGGAGTAGTGACATCTACAGCGTACAACAAGATCTATCAAAACACACTGAACTGGTACAGCAGCTTCTGTTTCATTTTGTCTTTCGTAGTTGGCTGCCTGAGTCTCCTCCCTTTAAGGTAAGGAATAGGAAGGGGTTTATCCAAAAGGACATGCCATATTTTCTCCATGCTTCCTGATTCTAGGTCTAAAGTGTATAATACAGATAAGAAAAATTAAAAAAAAAAAAAAGTTTAATTTAAAAAGAAAAAAAATTGGACGAGGAGAAACAAAAATCTTGCAGAAATAAGTTGACAAGTATCAAGGAGATTCAAAGAATGAAACTTGCAATTGATCTAGCCAATGTTTTTGATCTTCTTTTTGTTTAATGTAACATGAATTCCTGTAGGAGGAATATTTGGCAGAGTTTAAGAGCTAATAATCCCAGGGGACAAAGCCTTCACACAAATGTAGTGCTTGATATTGCAAAAATAGTAGTAAGTAGAATGAGGGAATTCACAAAGTAAAACATTTTTTTTTTTAAATCCATTACAGGTTACTTACTCATTGTGATAGAAAAGAATAATCTGAATCTCCCTCAGGTGTTTCTTTCAAAGAGAAACCACTACCACATAGTGAAGGAAATGGTTACTTTTCTGAGCCAGTGAATTTGCCCAACTGTACAGCTACAGAGCGACTGAGAGGTACAATTTCAGGAACAAGTTTTAAGAATAAAACCAGCTTAATTTGAAGAGAGAAAGCTGAAACAGCATCTCTATCTACTCTTCCAGAATTTTTGAAGGATCTCCCTCCAAATCTCACCCTGCCTGTCGTCCCCTCCCCAAGACCCTCCAGCTCATTGCATTACTGGAAACAGCAAGACTCTTCCAGTATGAATTTAAAAAGTGAATTGTGATTATGTCAGTATTTAATCCATGCAACAACAGTATTTTCATTCAGATATAAGGCAGGTACTGGATAGGCTAATGTCTGATCCCAGGCAAAATTCTTGCCAAGTTTTGCTGTAGTTTTGTTTTTTTTTTTAAATAATATTAGAAAGTCTAAAGGCACTATGGATACCAACTTCAGTGCTACCACTTAGATGATAGGAAGAAAAGGAAAAGCAACACCAAGGAAAGCTCCTAGACCATCAGCTCTGCCTCATCCAGAGCACCAAAGGCTTTCTGGGCTTGTGAACACGTTTCACACCTGGTGTCAGCAGGACTACGAGTGTGGGGAAGGCTACTTCATACTCATCGTTCCCCTGCCTCTGCCTTTCTCCTCATATTTTCCAGACACAAGAGTGACTCATTTCTTACGCACAACCCTGCTGTTTAACAGCGAGTCACTGCTAGCTACTCAACTGCTTTTTAATACAGGCTCTAAATAGAAGTTAGCACCATTATCAGCAAAAACATGGGTTATTGGGACTTAAAGTCTGAAAGATGACAAATGGTGCTGATGTCATTGCTTGTACACAAGAGTAACTTAGAGAGAGGCTGGCAGATCCTCAAGAGGAAAAAACAAACTGTAGTTTGAGAAAGCAGTTTGCTAGCTTACTTGTAACCTGCATTTTTATTGCTCTTTATAGCATCGTGGCCATCAAACAACGTTCAACCACTGGCTCCCTTCAGATTCTGACCAAGTGACAGAGGCTGTACCAGCTAAAGCATCTTTTGGTCTTTATCAACTTTTTGAGCTACCGAAGTGGAAGGTTTGCCAAGCATCAGTCCCCACAGTTATCACCATTAGAGGAAGCATCTCATTTGTGTTTCCATTTCACAGCATGCCATGGCCTCTCAGCCACTGAGCTCACCCAGGACAAAGAAGTTTCCCTTGTTATTTCTGCAGTATATCATCTTGCAGAGTACATGCGTCGGCTATTGCACACCAGCAGTCTTCAGTGTTTTGCTTTCCTGCTAGGCTGGTTAGCAATAGTGAGAGGGACAAGAACAGGGTAGAAATGAAAATGGCATTTCTAGACACATCATTCGATGTGGAAGGGGAAAGCAGAGGATCAGTTTTCCATTAGTTCCTTCTTGTCTGTTCCTTCAGAAACCTCAGGGCAGTTCTGAGACTTTGGCTGATGAAGCAGGGGACCGTAAGCCGTGTGCTACATAGGCATGGCCATCAGCAGGACACACCTGCTCTCCAAGTGCTACAGAAGATGTGTCAGCCCAGCTGATCGATGTTCTGTAGAAGACTACTACATACAGAAATACCACTGTAAAAAAATGTAAGATTAAGACACTTTTAGTAATCCCTACAATAAAACACTCCTGAACAGATGTTCACGCCCCTGACTCCTGGGAGACTGTCCCACTGTCCCCGGACAGTGCTTTAACACAGGTCATGGGAGGACCTATGACTCAAGAGCCGATATTGACATTTCAACTCACACCACCAGGATGTACTACTCTTGTAACAGGTTAAGAACAGGTAAGAGCAGCACTCTACTCCTACAGGCTTTATGGAGGTGTAGGGACATGGATGCCCGGTAATAGTCACCTTATTACCCCAGCTTTATGCTGGGTTGAACTCCTACCAAAAGGAACGTCATACAATGCAGTAACTGGCATGAGATGTTGTCAGCTAAATCCAAACATGATTCGAAAGACTGGCATGACCCAGAGGGGTCAGGGCTTAAATTATGTGTCTATTTACATGCTAATTGAATTAACAAGGATTAAATGGCTTCCAAGCTCCTGGACTAAGTAAAGGCAAGTTAAAAGCTCTTCAGCAACTGAACTAATCTGGAGGCAAATCAGGCAGCTTCAGTTCAAGCCAGGGATGCAGCAAGCAGAAGCTGATTACTCGCTATGCAACCTCTCATTCTGAGGAAGCTGCTGCCAGCCCTGTTCCCCCACGTGCACACTCTTGCAATCTTTCCTCAGCTCCAGGCTTCCCTTTCAAGTAATATCAGATGTACTACAGCAACAGACAGATGACTTTTAGTTACATCAGCAGCGGAACAAGATTTTAAGGGAAGAGTATTGTCCTGGTTTTGGCTGAGAGAGAGTTAATTTTCTTCCTAGTAGATGGTACAGTGCTGTGTTTTGGCTTTAGTATGAGAATAATGCTGAAAACACACTGATGTTTTAGTTACTGCTCAGTAGTGCTTACACCAGTCAAGGACTTAGCTTCCCATGCTCTGCACGGTGCACAAGAAGCTGGGAGGGGGCACAGCCAGGACAGCTGACCCAAACTGGCCAAAGGGCTATTCCATACCATATGACATCATGCCCAGTATATAAACTGGAGGAGTCGGCCAGGGGGCCGTGATCGCTGCCCGGGGACGGGCTGGGCATCAGTCCGTAGGTAGTGAGCAATTGCACTGTGCATCACTTGTTTTGTATATTCTTTTATGGTTACTATTATTATTTTCCTTTGATGTCCTATTAAACCGTCTTTATCTCAACCCACAAGTGGTGTTTGGTTGGTTTTTTTTTCTGATTCTCTCCCCCATCCCACCAGCAGCAGGGGGGCGTGAGCAAGTGGCTGTGTGGTACTACTTAGTTGCCAACTGGGGTTAAACCACAACAGGTATTTCTGCAGTGAGATAGTGAGCTGCCCAGCAAAATAAGTGCATGCATCATTTCAATGGCAAAGGCTGCAAAAAATGAAACTGTATATTCTAGGTAAAGGAGTCATCTTTTAATACATTTATTGGTCCATTCCATTAAATTAATTGAGGTAAACAAACAGTGCATTTTAAAAAAATGTACACACTAATAGAGAATTACAGTTTTACCTCAAAGTGTTTTTCTCCAATACTAGCTCCATAGTAAACAATGCACAAAGTATATTTATACAGAGATATATGAAAGGGTATAGAAACATGCCAGCACCAGAAGTCAAGACAACATTTCATAGCCTGCGAATTCGAACAAGAGCACAGATGCCAGATTTGGTCGAGTGCAGGAAACAAAAGCATCCTTCCCATTTTTACATTGTTTACTAGCTAATTCACACAGAGACAAATCTTTTCATAGCTTTTATTTTGTTTTTTAATGGTATGAACAGTGACTTTAGTTCCGGTGAGTGAGTTTACAGAGGTTGAAAGCTGAAGAGGTTGGGCAATGAGCCAGCACAGTTTTGGTCCCCAGTACTGACACCTTCAACAAGGAGAGGGATGAGATCCACCTCTGCTCACAGCCAGCTTGCCTTCACCTGCATGGCCCAACTCTCCAAACCTTCAGGAGAGACAGAAGGATGCAGGCACAGAGGAAAAGAGACCAAGGACGGTGCTGCTTTATTTTTATATACTGAAGACAAAAGCCCTTTGGCTGTTTGCTATTGTAAGACTGTCCCTCTGCAATCTGTCTCCTTGTGCAGTGGGAATGTGGCACTGGCTCCAACCTGCTGCCTGCTCTGAAGGTATGGATACATATCTCAGCAGCAGAGTTAAGGAAATGGTTTAGCTTCAAAGCATAGAGCACTGAGGCCTTCAAAGTAGAGTCTAGAACAGCGACTAGCCTTTAACGTTTTAGAATGCCACTTACATAAAGGCGATCTACTTATGCCTTTTTGGAAAGTGCATTATTTTCTGCACAAGTAGTGTGCCTTAGCCATGCAACCTTAAAACTTGCCCATTTCATTACTGAGTACTTGTACAAGTCAGATACCCCAGCAAGACTTCAAAGTGCTAAGCACAGAATTAAGCATTGCCATTTTATTCTGTAAAACTGGTTAAACAGCACTCCCAAAAAGTTTAAAATGCAACATTCACGCTGCCAGAAGGCAAGTTTATTCCTGTGATCCCCAGTTTTACTTTACAAAAAAAAAAAAAAAATCTGGCAAGTAATAGCAAGTTCCCTACATTAAAAAAAGACCCCATTTTCCCTATCTATTGGTTGTTGTAGTAAAAGTTAATATACCAAGGGAAAGACTGTCCTACCTTCAGAATTTAAGAAGGCTGAACATCTAAGGAGCTAGTTTAATCTATGCAATTTTGCTCAGTGGTTATAAGCACCAGAATTTTAAACAGTCTGCAACATTAATCATACTCAGTTAAATTGTGCAAGTTCTAACAAAAGCATGGCTCCTGTTAAAACACTGAACAGTCCCTGGTGGGCTGGGAGGGAATCCTTTTGTACCTTGACATCTGCAGGACCAACACCTGAAGCAATATGCATCAGAACAGGCTATGCAGAGCCACTGCTGCAAAGCTACCTCACAGTACCTCCACAGGACTGTGTCTCTGCCGCTCATGCTTTGCAGATATTTCTTTCTACCACTTACCCTACTACTCTATCCGTAGCACAAGGATAGCACAGTGTGACAAAAACCCAAACAGATTTCAGTGAAGAATCCATAGTTTATTCTTTGATACAACTCTCATGAGAAGGATTCGTGTCTTTAGGGCTACACCTATTACCTTTTCATTTTTCAATGGATACCTGAAAAAGCCATGATGTTTCAACATCTATGTTTATTGCAAGAGTCACAACCTGGTAAGGATACAGATGAACAATGCACACTTCATTACCGAGCATGAAACAAGATCTCAGTGCTTGCTTTATTGTGCTGGTGCCCATTCAGAGAGGAAACAAACATCCCAGAAATTACACAGAAGTAACCAGGACAGCAGCGAATTATGCATCCTCTAAGAGGGAACTTGGTCCGGCTATGGATTACAAGGAAAACTGGGCTAATTTAAGGACTGTTGAAGGATCCACATGCTACATAGGCTTATAGAAAGGGTGCAACTACTTTTGATGCCATTTTAGTGCGTGTGCAGAGGGTGACCTTAAGTGACTGAAGGCTCAAGAAGTTACTCAAAGATGAAGCTCCTGCACTACTCCTGCTTCCCTTTACCAACACTTTTTACTTTTCACACTTTGGGCCATCCAAAGGAGAGACTCCTATCCTGTACGCATTTCAGGATAACATGTCAGAGTTTCACCAACTGTTCAGATCTCAGCCTCGCACTAAGAACAGTTAAGTAAGTGCACTATTTACAAGTGTCACTTTACATCCTACAGGAGTTTCCTGCTATTCTGTAGTTCTCCCGTTAGGCACTGCTGCCCCAGACCTCACAGTCAGGATCTTCCACACACCTCACAGCCTCTCCCACAATTACCTTGTGATTTACAATAGCTCTTTATAAAGAGATTCCTCCATAGCCCATATGAGCTGAGAGACCCACCACTACACATCCTTCCTACACTGCAGCAATTCTTGCAGAGGACTCCTCTTTTGAATGTTAAGTTTTACTTCCCCTGTAGGGGCTTAAGAGGTTTTGGTTTTTCAGGCCATATAAGAAATCCTATTAGTGGCCAAAGCCTAAGATGCATGTTCCAATCTCTCCTCCAAATCAACGTGTGGGTGCCACAGAGCCACATACTCCAACAGAGAAGTGAAAAGCACGCCTGCCTTTTAACTGCTTAGCCAGAAAGGGATTTATCTGAAATCAAAACATGCTTTGGTTGAGGCCTAGTTTAAAAACTATGCTGCAGAATCAATGGCATCAAATTAAAGAAAATTTAAGCTGATCTTCAACAGCTCCAGCCTCAACAGTTACACGTTGATTTGAACTTCACGTACGACTCCCCACTGTCCGTTATGCTTCTGATGACCAGCTGTGATGTCAATTGCTAAATTCCCCAGAAGCAACACCCACTTCAGTTTGACATAAAACTAAGAGGGAACAGGACCTTAGTGTTGTAAGGCATCAGACAAAACCTACTCACCTGTAGGAAAAAAAACACCATCCTTTCTACTCATCTTGCACTATTTTTTGATAAGGTGAAGGGAAGACTGTCCAAATATTAGTTCAAATTACATTTTGCTTGATTCTCAGTGACGTTTCAGAGTCAACTACAAAATTCCACTTCCCACACAGGACCCAGCTCGAAAAAGCATGTTGATCTCTGCTTGTGAGAAATAGGGAAGACTGTAACCCTGAAGGTCAGACTGTTAAGTGTTATGCAACTGCTTACTTTAGAAGGGAAAAATTGAGGAAAACACTTGGTTACTTCTTCAAGATGACCCCCTTAAGCACTTCCCTTGCACAACAAGAGTAGTTCATCATTCTGGACCTAACAGGAATTAAAGCAGAGTTCTCATCTACACCAAATAAGTGTATATTGATAAACTGTGAGTTTAAACCGAAAAGCATAGTTTGTCTAGTTCCACAGAGCTGTCAATGGAGGATGAGTCAAAAAGGAAGACCTCTTAAAATGTCTTAAGCTTGACTTTTGCACTCAGAGAGCATCATCTCATTAGCCTGACAGCTACCACATTGTTGCAATAACTCATCTTGACAGTTGCTATAAAGCCACCAAGCTGAGTAGGGGAGCTTCAGGTATACTTGCTGTTTATGAAGGGATAAAGTCCAAACCAGACTGGTATCTGGTCGGTCATCACAGAAGAACACAGAAGTTGCACATACTCAATTAGCGCTCAGATTCTTCGCAAGACTGTTGCCTGAGATCAAGTAATCACTCAAGTTTAGCAGTAAGCGCCCAAAGTTATTTATTCCCCCAAATCCCAATATTACACTGATATTAACCCCAAGCCCCCTCACTTAGGATGGTTAAAAAGGATTTATCTGTATGCTGTTAAACCAAGACTCTGGGACCCTGGGAATCACGGCAGCATTCCTAAGGCCATTAACACCAAGCAGGCATTTACTTGAGGTTTGACTGCAAGAAAAAGGGAAAAAAGGGACTTGCAGAAGCAGTTATATTTCTGAAGGCCAATAAAAACTACTAAGAAAATAGATCTGTACCAAAAGTAGTCTTAAAAGACTTGCCATGTGGTTCAGTAGAGACAAGTATTAACACTATGTGTACCTAATGGGGTACCCATCTACCCCCACCGATCTGTTTAAGGCAAGTTTCACACACAACGATGCTTGATGTAAGCAAGCATTTGACACTTTTTGGCTTTTGGCTGCTGCAAAAAAACGTGGGGAGAGAAAGCAGAGTTCTGCCTTTACTACAGCAGGCACCTTAAGTGACCAAGCCCAAAGTGGCTCTAGTTCAGAGAAAAAAAAACCAACAAAACAACAACAAAAAACCACAACATTTAAAGCTTGGACCAAGAGAATTCTACCATGCAACTTCCAGAGCTAACTTTAGAAAAAATACACTGAAGACTCATACTTGCTTCCACCATTCCCATAAGCCTTGAAAGGCCGCTGTTCAACTCACTCCTGCAGCTAGGCTGATTTTGATCCCCAAGTCAGTCACAAGTACACTTCAGCCAACTGACATTACTTCATAATCACCAAGGTAAATAAAGATACTCAGTATGAACCAACAGCATGCCACACTCACAAAAACCACAGTTCATGCTTGCATCACAGGCTATCTGCAGGTGATGTTGGTATGTTCTGTCTAAGACCAACCCAACTCCCACATAGAAAAGTCTCCAGAAACCATTTTATCCAGAGGGAGCATATAGGTGGTAGCAAACCAGAAAATACTAATTTCCAGCCTTTCCCTGTCCATTGAAAAAAAGGAATAAGGATTGGTTAGGGAGTACTGTATCATAGGAATAAATTTTTTATTTTTTTTTAGCAAACAAAACAGAATGGTAATAAAGATGTCATTTGGCACCTTGCAGTAGAGTTTTATTTTCATCTTTTTAGTGTTCCACTCATTAGTTCCTTCCAGACTAGAGAGGTAAGTTTTATCAAGATCCCCATGCACTTCACTATGAACCCCCAATCACTCCATAGGATAAAGAAGGAACCATTCAAGATAACTCAAAAAGATGAAACATACCCCAGTTTAAACACAGAAAGTAAGGAAAAAAAATTTGAATAGTTATCAGAGTGTCTCTTCCAGCCTAAGTGCAGCTGGCATTTCAGTTAACTTGACAAAAGGAGTCCTTAATACAGTTCCAGTATGTCTAGTGGTACTGAGCACAGAAGTGCTAGACTGTCCATGAAGGTACTTCTTATTTGGTCTCTGGCTTGTCTTGCAATAGTGGTATAATTGATTCCCACGCCGTAAGGCACTGAAGAAAGAAACACAGATTTAAAAAATGGATTGTACATCAGTTCTTGTAACTTTTGGCCAACGCTTCCAGACCAACAGAATGCAAGTTCAAGAAAGGCTAGCCAGGTCTTTATAGATTATTACAGAAGAGGGAAAAAAAACCACAGAATCTCGAACAGCAAGAAAGCGTTCAGAAAGAATAGCTGCATTTTCCAAACCGAGAAAACAAAGCTTTCTACAGTCATCAACTGGCCCAAGCCATTAAAAATCATCAGAATACCCAGGATTTCCAAATATCAAGCTAGATTCTTCTAAACTGAAGAACGCCACAGCTTTCACCTAGGCAGACAAACTGTTTCTAGTAGAAATTTGTATCTTTGTGGTGTGACTGTGGGAGAGGGCTGATTTGGACACAGTATCAGTTATTACAGACTAGCTCCAGCAAACTTTCTTGAAAAACCCATGCATTTAGGGAAGGTAGTTCAGAAACACAGTGTACTCTGGTACACCTCTGGGACTTGACTCCAATACGTGATGAACTGGTAGTGCCTGGTATAGTAAAATAAAAGTGGAGTCTAGCTTCTGGGTTATTAGAAAGTCACTCCAGGCTTTGGAGTCATTTCCCCAGACACATACACTTACTCCAGTCCTTGTGCTGTGTATCGTTACTGTCTTTCAACCATGTACAGTCCAGAAATAAAACTGGACAAATACAGACTGTAGAATACAGGTTATTAAACACCGGGAATGGGCAAACTCATCACCAGCTCTGATATCCACAAGTCACTGTTGTCAAGCATCTTCCTTCTAACCTTGCTGACCGTACTGCAGGTGAATTGAGTATTTCTAGCTGTGTATCCTGAAGCGATTAGATGCTTTCCTACCAAAAACCTTCCTTGGTGTAGCTAAGAGCAAAACTAAGATGTACAGATTTAACTGTTAATTGCAGAGGCACTGCTGGGTGTTCAGGGGAGTCTTTAATACCCTCCCCTCCACAGCAGTCCTAGAAGAGAGAAGGGACCAGGGTGAAGGAAGTTTTGTGTGACTAGTTATGAATTACTGACAAGACAGGTATTGGAAGGAGCAAAGGAAGTGCATATTAATATTACGTGGAGAGGTAACGTAGCACAGGAAGAAGTTTGTAAAGTAGATGTGGAAAAAAGCAATAGGCAAGAAGATGAAGTATGTCACCATGCATAAAGCCTAATAGTGTTTAACATATCAACCACTGCACTGGGCAGCACTGTTCCAGCATGAAGGAAAACTAGATTGGCAGCATAAGCAGTTAAACGTCAAGGCCTTTTCACTTCAAAAAAATAATCTGACATTGAATCTCAGGTATACATGCACCAACTGAAAAAGGGCAGAGGCACCTGACTAGGTATTTCCAGGACTAGCACACACAGGACAGAACTATGCACAAGGGGACGGAGATTAGAATAATTTATGCATACCAGGTGTAATCTGTATATGGATCCATTGATGTACATTAACCCGTGTAGTTTGGTTCATAAAAGGCAGAATCAGATTTTTTTAGTCTGGTAATATTACTAGAACACGCAATTTTGGTCGTCTTCATCAGTATTACTGCTGCTCAGTAATTTGCTCAATTCAAGAATGCAAGACAGACAAGCATCCAGGATGAAATGCTGTTACAGGGCTGCCTTGCAGAAGACTGCTAGTCTCATGCAGATCACTTGAGCATGACCAGCAACTCAATAGATTACACTAAGCTGCTGACAAAGAGCAGCTTCCACAGCACTAGAGAACTGATTTAGATGTCCAAGATTCTTTTCTTCAAGACAGCATGAAGATTTCCTGAAGAATTATCACCACCTCAGAGGAAAATGAACTACTCATATTCCTGCCAGTGCTCCAGCAGTGCCACATACCTTCTCGTAGTACTGGATGTTTTTATCTGCCATCCCCATGAGTAGCTGCCTAAAGTCTTGTCTTTTGTTGTTCTGCCATCTCTCCATATCTGCTTTCAGGTCAGCATTGAAACATTCTACTCGGTCTTGACATTTCTCAACATCTGTGGGTACCTGCAGCAAAAGAAATGAAGACTGAAACTGTCACCGAGAGTGCTAGAATGCTGAATTAGCTCAAACCTCACTGAGCAAAGCTACAGAGGAAAGGGTAAGTTAACAGTCCAGTTAGTTACCTTGAATAAACTCAGTTATGGCTGCAGGGAGAAAAGCCCCAATTCTATATTAGTGAGGAGATGGGATTGCTTAATTTGTTCGCTGCTGTTTGAGGTTGTGTTTGCCCATCTCCATGCCAGATAGGGAGGCAGACTGAGGAAGAGCTTGCTAGAGCCACATGAAGAGGAAAACCATTTGGTGTAAGTGCTGGGTGCCTAGGCTCAGTTCCTAGTTCTCAAACTGAGCAGCTTGACTACAGCTCCAGAGCAAGCTTTCTCTCCTCCTCCCCATTTACAGTTGCACTAGGCATTTCCTGATTCACACTAGTGCGTATGAAACAACAAACATTTAGGTTTGTCCGAAGTGCCAGATAAGAGACCTCAGTGTTATCTCTCAACCGCAGCATACAAACAGCAGTGAGCAGCTATGGCTGCAGAATACAATTCCTAAGCCTCTAGCTTCCACTTTTAACCTTACAGGCTGCTTGAAAAAAAATCTAAGTGCAAAGCACGGATGATCATCACTGTGGATTGGCTCATGGGCCTTTGGGCTCAACACTGGACACATAATCACACATAAGCAATGGGAGAAATCCTGAAGGACAGCCTATTGCAAGCCTAGGCAGAGATTTAAATGGATTATGACAGTAGTCACCAGCCCAAGGTAGATGCACTTTAGGCCAAATAAGTTGGTGTTCTTTGCTTATATAACTAATATCATGTATACCACCAGGCAACTACAGGAACAACTTACAAATGTTTCTTCAAGCAGCAAAGCCATTAACACCTTTCTCTCCCTTCTTGTACTGCATGGTCCACACAGATGGGAAGCCTGTAAGGACATGCAGACCAAGCCCATGACCTCAGAAGAGGAAAGCCCTGAGGTCTAGCACCAATGCGAGAAGTGAACTTCTGCTCTAGAAGCTGTGGCTTGCACAAAGGCAAAAGGTAGAACGTAGAACATTTGCAGAAGCCTGTAGTGGCTCCTCTCACACTTGATACTTCCAGGAAATTCCCTTTCTCTTTGAGGGGCACAAAGGAAGAGAGTGAACAGACTGTGTAAGACGCTTTTCATCAGTAGCAATATAGGAAGTTAGAGGTATGCTACCACCTTGCAGTTTGGCAAGGTACACGATTTAGGCAGAAACATATCAACTCTTGTTCTTCTCCAGGATGCGGATTAGGGCTGAGCACTGAAGTATTAGATCGACTAATACTCAGAGAAGGTCCTACATCCTTCACATGTTCTCGGATAAAGCTGTTTGGAACACAGGAAGCACCTCCCTCATACTCATGGGATTTGAGTACCCCTTTATTCACACAACTGGATTTACACTACAGGCAGCTTGGGGGTTCAGTAGCTACACATTTCCCCCACCCTCTCAGAGCATTATACTTCTGCTCCAGACAAAGATCTCTCATAAGCTTCAGACAAGAACTACGAAGCCAGTTGCTGGAAGGTTTGGAAGATGCTCCCCTCAAGGCAAGTATGCCTTGCGTCATATTTACTCTGCTATCTTAACGGTAAAGGCTAGGCTATCAAGAGAAAGAGTCATGAAGTCTGGAAGCAAAACCGCGTAAGATTTCCCAATCCAATTAAGTTAGTTTCTAAGCACTCACCAGCTTCCTGCTGCTTCTGCCAGGATCTGAAACCACAATGAAGCTATGAAAAAAAAAAAATAAAAATGATCTGTTCCTTCTCGCAGCCAGTTCTCCTGCAGGACAGGCTGAGAGGGCTGTACGAGTTCAGAGCTACAGGGACAACCCTGTGGTCACCAAATGGATCATGTATGCTCTAATTAAGGAACAACAGCAATGAACTCCGGCTAAGTTTCCACAGGCATCACGAAAGCAGTGCCTGCACACACACCAGTCCTGTTCAGGAGTGTAAATACCTTTCCTTCCAAAACTGCAGCTTCCCAGAAGACAAGTTGCAACTCAGTAGCTGATACAAAATTTTAAGTTAATTAACAGCTTTTAAGCACCTATATCTAGTGCAACATTAGTGAAGAGAGAGGTTATAGTTCTAACATAAAATTTGTACATGAGTTGAAACATCAATGCTGATGCTTTTATCTCCTTTTACCAGTGGAGATATTAAATATTAGCTAGCAACTAGGAACTGAGAAGAAAGAAGATTGGACTTTGGGGGAAGTTGCTACTTTCTTACTGATGGCTGCTCTCAACTACTTGAATAGCTCAAAAAAACCCAAAAAAACCCCAACCAAATCCAAAACCAAGTGACAACTGGCTCAAACTCCAATATGCTCTAGAAGGGCCCATCACGATTTCAGTGAGTCAATTTAATCTGAGAACAGATGTATATGCAGGCAGGACCTGGGCATAAAATTGTATATTCAGGAGTCTGGTCACCTCATTATATGATATGAAGTTCTGCACCTATATCTATTCCTCTTCACATAATTCTTGAAGGGACCGGGGTCTAAGTATGCCTCTAGAATTTAGCGTGGTCAAGTACAGATGGCATTGCTTGCAGCACAAGCATGTCTACTTTTTTAGCATGTCCACTTTTTTAGAACTCCTCTGCAGCATCATTACCAAGTAATAAATGGCACAATGAATCCCACATTTATTGGGCGACTAATATCTGTATACAATATTCCTACCTTCCTAGTTCCCTGGAGACATATACTGTTAGAAGCCTTCCCCCCCCCCCCCGTAAATACATATGGTCACCTTCAAGTTCTGCACTGCCATATTTACTGTTCCCAAAGACCACCACACTGCAAAGCCTTCAGGCAGATGGAATAAGTTAGGTCATCAGAGGTAGACTTCATCTCACCAAAAGGAAACAATGCCTGCCCTTCACTACTTTGGTTGGATTACTGCAAAACCAGCTCCAGCGTGGGTCAGAAATGGGTAAGAAGCACTTCACCACTGTCCTTGTTAGAAACAGAAAGGCTGCAGACTCCACACTAATAGTGTTACGCTAGTGTTAAAAAACACCACACACACACTCCGCTTTTGGTGTAAACTTCAGCATTCTGAGCAGTATTTGCTGACAGACATTTACAATAGCCCTACAAGCCTTCTGTGTTTATAAGCCACTGAGTTCTAAGCTGATCATCTCAATGCGAGAACAACCTAATGACACCAATGGAGCTGTGTGAAGCCCATCTGATTATGTGTACAGCGAGTCCCAGAATGCTCTCCAGTGGAAGATTAACAAGTAATGATAGGCCCTTATTTTGTGACCCAAAAGTAGGTCATTTTTCCCTTAAGGTTTTTGGTTTTGTTGTTTTGGTTTTCTTTTTTTTAACATAATTTCTGCCAAATCAGTTAAATGTGCCAAAAGGAACAGAAATGCTGTTCACTGCGTAACCCAGCTCATGATCCTCTGTCTGCTTTTAGTTTCCAGCAAGTCATAACCAGGAGACCTCACTGAATATAAGATGTGCTGCTAGCCACAGCTCTGAGCTACCAGCTCTTACAGACAAGGACATGCCCTCCAGGTGGAAAGGATCTGAAAAATGTGAGCTAGTATTTTATGAACATGCACGGAGTTCTATCAGTTTGCTCAACTTCGTCTTGTAAATGACACAAAAGACTCATGTTAGGAAAAAAGGTACAAGGAGTTGCCAAAAGATATGCTTATACTCTGGAGAGGAGACATAAGTATTCAAAAAATTCTTAAGACAGCTATTTAAGTGCTGTGCTTTACACAATAATCCCACTGAGAGGTGAGACGCAAAAGCTTTTTAGTAGGTGAGAGATTAGCAAAGTTCAGCAGTTCCACTGCATCAAGGTCTTGATAGAGTCAACTGCCTAAAAACCTCAATTGGCTTGCTGGATATGCTAAATTTAGTTCCCTCTATCCTACACCCAACTTGTTACAATACATGCTTATACAAAGCTGCCCTGAGGAATTAAGAGTACATACCACACTAGCCAGCAGTGGGGCAGGCAAAAGACCAAAATACAAGAGCACCACAAGATACCTAAGACACCACTATTTGTAGAGCCCGCGACAGACACCAGACCAGAAAAATACCAGTTTGCGTTTCTATGCTCTGTCCTCTTCAGCTTCTTAAAGACATTATGTGAACCTCCCGTCAGAATATTGTACACTAGTCCTAATACTGGAAAGTCATCCATTACTAATTAACACAAAGAGGAAGGGGAACCAAAAAACCCCAAGCAGAGGAAGGGAACAAAACCTGTTGTCATTGTTGGTTAAAGTTGCAAGGATTTAAGGTAGGGCTTTTGCACATTGCTTCATGCAGAAAGCAGGTGGCAGCACAAGCACGCCCGTTTACAGCTCTGCTCTGCATGAAGCCCAGCCAAAACCTGTCTCCCAGTGACATCTGCTGTGTCTGTTCAGCATCACACAGGAAGACCTCCGTAGCAGAAGGGGCAAAACATAGTCTTCCACAGTCAAAAGAGGTATCCTACAATACAGTTCAGCAGTGCCAGGGCTAGGACTGTTAACTCAGCTAGCTGACATACTGCTAAATCACCAGGGACTGTTCTACCACTGCTTCAGTCCCTGCCACTAAACATTCCAACTGATTGCTGGATGTTGTTCGAGTGTTACACAGGTCAGAGCCATCCTGCTCTGAATGGTGGGAGATCAGTAGCACAGAAGTTGCCAGACAGGTTATATATGTTCATACCTAGCTCTTTATTTCACACCAGCTTGCCAAAAAAACTTCTGTTCTGCAAGAAATTCCTTATACTGCAAAGAAGCTGTCAGACCCAGACAGAGCAAGTTCTGTTTCTCCGTTCTTCTCAGGTAGTGCAAGCTGGTTTTGTAGAGTAGTTTTAAGTGCTAACCTTTGGACGGTCTTCTTTTTTCAAGGCTACTGCTTCCAGTTTTGCTTCATACTCCGCTTGAACTTGGTCTCTCTTCTTCAACACGTTCTATGGGCAATAGAAAAGACAGATGTGACAGGAACCCTCTTGTTCCTTCCCTCCCCAGCCTGCAAAAAACTGCAAATGATACAGCTTAAGTGCTAATTCAGTCTGAAGTCAGATTTTCCAACTTACTTGGTCCTATTTTACAGTATTTAGGGAGTAGCTTTTACAAACAAAGACCACTTGCTCTGCAGCAGCTGGCAGGGTCAGATAAAATTCAACTTTTGGACAAGCAAGAGGCATGCAAGATAAACGCTGTCATGCAACCATGAATATAACCCTGATTAAGTAAATCCAATTCATCAGTTGACCTATTATTAGCATGAAAAGGATATACACAAAAGCATCATAGTTGTCAAGGACTAGTGCAAAGCTTCTGATATCCTCAAGCAGCAGGCAGACAACAGTGTGGGCTAACAGACAGGAAGGCCACCACAGAAGGTATTTCATCCCCCTTTTCACTTGCAAAGACTCCTCAAAATCCTCTATAGCAATCTGTTAAATTCTCGTGTTAGAACAAAAGTAAGCTTTGCTTTTAGATCAGTTTGGGGGGTCTGGTTGGTGGTTTAATAAAAAAAATTAAAACTTTGAACTGCACAATTTAAGTGAAAAGCATTGAACTATCTGAGTGAGTTTCACAAGCAGTAAACATTTTACTGACAGAGTATTCTCAGAATAGAGAGCAAAAGATGCTATCCTTGTCTTGCACTACATCCACAAGCCAAGATCTCTCCACTAAGGTGATACACAATTTAAAAACAACCACAGAAGTTAGTCTTTTTAAGAATATACCTTAAAAATAAGCAGTTCTGGGTCTGCAAGAGTGGGCAACTTACTTCTTCAGTCTTCACAAGGAAACAACTAGTAATTTTTTGTAACTCAGTTGATGCAAAGTTATTATTAAAAATGCTAAGCGGGAAGTCAGCCAACACTCACTGCTGAGGCACCTGTAAATTTGAACTTCTCTTGCAGCCAGCTTGGCCAGTTCATGCTTCACCTTTTCCCTTCTGCCACCCAGAAGGAATTACCCCATTAGGACAAAAGGGGGTAACTAGTCATTTTAACAGTTTCAGACAAGGCTAGCAGAGCAGGACTAGTCATGTGCACTGCTACCTACAGAAATAGCTGTTTAAAAGAGTACTTCTCAGAGCTCTAAGAGCCAGTCTAGGCAAGATCTATTTCCTAATTAAAGATGTACAAACCCTGTATCTACTAATCATCATCTTCCCCCTCCTCCCTCTTAAGCCAAGGGAAAATCACCAGAGCAGTTACTCTAGAGCAGAGATAGGAGATGCTGCAATCAATATTCTTACAAACCTCAGTCCATGATAAATGGGAATGGCACCCCATCCACAAAGTTGCTATTAGTTTAGGCAAAAAAAGGGGGGCAAAACTGAAAAATTCACTTTGAACAGCTTAACCCTCCCTTTTGTCCCCACAGGGATGCAAGCAAGCATGCCATTGGTCGTGTTTGCTTGAAAAACCACAACATTCCCGTTCCTTCTGGAATCCAAGCAACTATGTGGAATAGCCCTTAAGTGACTGAGGTTACCAATACAACAAAAGCCAGACAGATTTAACAGGTATTTCTACTTTGTATTGCCTCTTGAACCTCAGTCAACTGAGATTTCTTCTCAGAAAAACAACTGCCTCCAGCAATTGCATTCAGCCTTTAGGAGCCTGGAGTTAGTGCCAGTAAGCTGGGGCTGAACCAGGAGTAGCCAATGATTAACAGGTATCAGCAGACTAGATTCAAAGGGCAGGTGTCTTATTTCTCCTTAAGTGCTCAAGTCCATCTGCTGTGGACCATTAACAATATGCTTCTGAATACAGCTTTAAGTATCCTAATGGCTGACTCATAAGTGATGAGAAAAATATTGCCTTCCCTTTCACTTCTCCCATATGTGAAAGTGTTTCCTCTGGCACCTCCAGGCAATCTCTTCTCAGTTGCAGATCAATGCATTAATGCTTCAGCAGCTCCTCCAAAAAACTCTGTACCAAATATCCTCAGACATACCCCAGCCCATGCAACACTGCTGCTAGTTAGGGCCTCACTTAGAGACATAAAAACTTTTAAAATAAAAATAATTTTTAAAAATTTAAAAAAAGTTGGAAGAAACCAACACCAAACAGAAAAAAAAAAAAATCACACACCACATTTCAGCTATTTGGGGACAGAACTAAACCACTCATCCCTGTACAAGGAAGACATAGCTTGCTTTCACTAGGCAGGTCCTTCTCCATTTTGTATTTAGTTGAAACATTTCACCTTGGCCACTATCTCTGAAGGAGCTTCAGGAGTTTGCCATTGGCCTCCTTTCTCAAATTGCAATCCTACGCCATTTGCACACCACACAGCTTCCTACTACGACTAGACCTCACAAAAGGATCCTTATTTACTGCACGCCTTTAGAAATACAGTTAGCTATTCATGTGGTGCTTGCTTTCAACATGCATTAAAAGTAATGTCCAAGCATACAGCTGGGGATCACATCATCCGATAAGCCTTTCTAGCAGCGCTAAGCATACAGAGTTCATGTAACATTTTAATATCAGCACTGAATTATGTAGAGCAGAGTTCATCCTCTACACTTGCCTCCCTGAGGAACACCAGCGTACCGCAAAAAATGTGGTACCACACATCTGCTGACAAGGGCCTCGCTGCACCAGGATTTGAGATGCTGCCTGGGCATCTCATACATGGCTTGTGTTTTAGAAAAAGTCTCTTCTAGACACTACCAGCACACATTTTAACTCAAGCCCACAGTGCCAGCCTCTCCCCACTTCTGCATATCTTTCAAATGAACCCAGAGACAGGGCTTCCCTGGAGTCAGCCAATATTTGTTTCAACCAGAACTACTGGGCTTTGCCTCCATATGTGCATTTTCCTCAGAGCTGCTCCCCCGCCAGGTACAACCACGCTCTTGAAGACACTAAGGTGAACACTGACCTCTAAAACAGGGAAGATAACCTGGCAGTTCTTACTCTGAGGGACATTCACGCAGCTAGAGACTGCTCTACAACTCAAGTTCCCATTCTTAAACCTGGGGTGCTGTGTACAACAGAGAAAGCTGTCAAGGTTGCACTGCACTCCTAGTACCTAAAGACTTACCTTCCAGCAAGCACCCTGTCCAAAAACTGTGCTCTGAAAGACCAAAACAGACTTTAATTTCACAAGCAGGCCTCACAGCAGCTAATGAATAGGACTGCACTGCCAGTGGACAGCCCTTTCAGCAGAAAGCCGCCTGCACTCCAAGAGTAGCCTCCTTTACAGTTACTTACTCGGTTTTATGGAGTCTGGGAAGACAGTTCTGTAGCTGCTTACTGCAGAAATAGCAACAGCCTGATATTTTTTAGCATAAGAAAACTGCACTTGGTGTGACCTGACAGATTTCAGTTTGGGTATTTGGGAGAGAAGGAAAATAGGAACAGTCTGCCTTGGCTAGCAATAGTTTTCATTCTTGATTTTCAGACAGAGTAAATCTAATGAGATGCCCAAACTGGACACTAAGCAGTTAATAGCAAATAAGGATTATGCTGCTATTTTGCAAGTGTGGTTTCTAGATCCAACCAGTTCCAAAGCACCAACACAATGAGTATGCTCAGTCCATTACCAAAGAATAACCGACAGGAAGAGTGAATCCCTTAGGGCACTAGAACATCAAGTCAACGTCTAAAAATTAAGCTAAAAAGCAAGGGTTTCTTCAGCTGAAGAGGTACTTCAGGCAGTTAAACAGCACTTACCACAGGCAGAACGGCATTAAAGAATTGCAGCTAGGCTACCTGTTGGCTTAGAGACAGCCCCATTCTAAAAGGACTCTTGTCAGATGATGGCAAAGACACTAAGTGCAGTCTCCAAGCCAACAGGTAGTTCAGTTACAAGTCTTTTAATGCCGCTCTGCCTGTGGTAAGTGCTGTTTAACTGCCTGAAGTACCTCTCCAGCTGAAGAAACCCTTGCTTTCTAGCTTAAAAAAGTTTTCCCCCGCTACATTTGTGAAAAGCGCATCTCACAACTCAGCTTGCCACTTCAGATGCCACCTCCAGTAGGCTGTGGCATTTGTAGCATCAAAAGCCACATATTCTGGGCTAAAAGCTTTAACTACTAGCCTCATGCTCTGTTTATTTATAAGTACGCACACACACCCCTTTCTACAGAATAAGGATAAGTCTGAACACCCTGAGTCAAGGCTTCCAGCTACAGCTCAGGGTGTTCCAGCAATAGTTGGGTGCTAATAGTCCTGTAAAGAAAACATACCTCGTTTATGCTGGGGTCAATACCATGACTACAAAAGCAAAGAGTATACTCCGGGAAATAGTGCAAAGCCTCCTGCAAGAATACTTCAGCCAGGCAAGACAGGAATCATACAACTAGCCATCTGAAGCTGGGAAAAGAAATCTGCAAGTAAGTGTTTCAATTCTCAGTTTGAGAAGCACAGGATGACTAAGATTAAGATGGAGAAGGACTACCACGTTCAGACTGTAGGTTCACAACAGGCTATTAGATCTCTAAAGGAGTGCATACCATAGCCTTGTAACAGTTGTTCCAAGTGGAGAGTCCTCAGAAGGAATTTGTCTGTTAGTACTCTACAGAGGGACTCCTAATACATACTCTACCAGAGGCATGTGGTGAAAAGCTCTAACAGCCGAACTAGAGTCCTTGGTTTTGGATTTCAGTGCCGTTAACTCAGTAATTCTTTTCCCCATGCAATGGGATTGACTACCAATGCTCCTTAACTTCAAGAGAATAAAAACTGCATTGAAGTACCTTTTATTACTTCCACCTAAGCAGTAAGAAATCAAGTTCTTACAGAGATTAAGAGTCACAGAACATTTTTAAGCAGTTATGCAGAACTTAACAGAACTTTACAACAGACATGTCCTGCCTAGGGTATGGGGATGAGAGAAGCAGCAGTGCCTGTCATTTGGACACATGGTTCTAAAAGGAGCCACCCAACCCTGCTCCATACAAGTGACACAAGCTGCTAATGCTACCTTTTCTGCAGTGCCAGACACTGACCCAGTAGTGAATAGCTGAGCCACGACTAACTTTCTAACAATTCGAAGAGAAGATTCTAGGCAGCCACTGGATGTCTCCTATAATGTACCACCTGCCACTCCAACGAAGGAGCAACTCTTCAACACTTTGCGTGCACCCTAGCATTACTGACCTTAGCTTGACTGAATAGCAGAGCAGATAGATAATGCTACCCATGCAGTACCCTGCTACTAAACATACCTGGTTTTGTTTTGATTATGAAAACATTCTCCTACTTAATGTATTACTCACTTCCCTACTTTTCCCACCACCAACCTTCTCACTGTTAGAAAGAATGAACTCGCTGATATATCATTCCATGCAAACACAATGACAGCGTCTTCTGCCACAGGGCTCTCTTTACCTTCATTGACTCCGAGTACAATATATATTCCCTAAGCACAGGCAGAAAGTCTTCTGTCATATCTTCACTGAGTTCTTCAAGAGCTGTGCAGCAGTTCCCAATACAGGCAGACACCCCTTCCAGTGGCTCTGACAGCTCAACCTCCAGCCCTCCCCAGGTTGAATAAACAGGTCCGTATTCTCGTAGTTCCACCAAGTATTCTGCAAGAGGCAGATGGAAAAGTAGATTAACAGAGTAAGAGTGAGGCACAAGGATCTGCAAACACTCACGCCAAACAGGAGAAACTACGTACCAAGCTTGGCAAACATTAACTCCCCCCGGAGTCTTGTGTTGCATTAGCGTCTTAACAGACAGAGTTCTATGGCTGCACGGGTGACAGGTCCAAGCTGCCTCCTTCTTAACTGACCATTCCTACAAGCTTTCAGTACGAAGACACTTGCATCTGTGCAGTAGCCACAGTCTTTTTTTTAAACACACGTAAAACTTGGTTCTACTAAGACAGGTCTGTAAAGGTTATCTTCGTCTAGGAATTCCATCTGTACTCCTCCAGATGGAATCTACAGGTTTTTCTCCCCCAAAAGCCTTTCCAAAAATAACGCTAGTAAGACAGTATGTTGGTATAATAACAAGAGCGACTTTAAAAAAATATTTGGAGAGTTGAGCTAAGATAAGTTACTGTGTTGGGCTTCAGGCCTGTTTTAAATCTGCAAGAGGCATTACATTTTGCTCTGTGTGTGGCTCATTACAGGCCAGAATCATTGACACAAGTTGTCTTGGTCACGCCATCAACCAGAACAAGATACAGAGCACTCAGACTGAAGTATGGTAGAGCACCTTGCATTCTTACCCAACTGTTCCTTGATAATCCGTTGTGCTATTCTGTCAATGGTACCAAGCTTTAGAGAGAATGTGTCTAGATACTCCCCGATGGCTGCAAACTCCAGTGGCCGACTTCTTAATTTGTAGCCTCCTGTGACGTATTTGACAGACTCCCCCATCTTTGACAGCAGTGCCATTCCTTGTCTTTTGTAGGCATTAAGATCCTAAAAGGTTAAAAAAGAAAAAACAGCAGTTTAGAAATATTTCACTTGCATGTTGGAAGATTAATACAGTGAAGGATACTTTCCAGTCAAGATCAAATCTTGTGAAGGCACGAGATTACACGTGACATGTAGCTTCGGAGAAAACCTCACTTTCTACAAGCTGTACAGCTGAGCAGTTTCGAGACTTCCTCTAGATGGAGATAAGCTATCCAGGAGAACGGCATGAAGTACATTATAAATGAGTAAGTGGTCCACGTTTGCACATGGCCAGACTTTCCCACGTTCCTGTACTGTCACCAAGGAAGTAGTGATATTAACAGCCGTGTTTCCACCAATACTGTTCATGACATTCATCCACACATACTTTTAAGTCATAGCCCACAATACCAGTATTATGCAAACGCACAAGCTGCCTCTTGTGACCTAGTACCGAGCTACATTTTGCATACCTGTTTGGTCAGCAGCCTCCTCACACCAGTTGTGTGGTCAGATAGGAGGCAGGGGAAGACTGTACACAGAAAAAGCACAGCATGGGGAGACTTAGCACAGCTTCTCTGCGAGACAGGCTGCAGCTCCGGCTGGGTCAGATGTAGCCATGCTGCCTGTGCAGAAAGCTCAAACTTCCTTGCCAACACTTTACAGACAACCTATGTTAACAAGGTTGTTTACCTACAATCTTCAGGGGATTTCACCTTGACAGCACATCAGAAAAAAATGGTTTTAGTTAGCCAAAATGCCGTCCGTTTCACATTTTACTCCTTCCAGGAGGAGTCACTATTCAACACCTCAAAACAGGCTTAAGAGGTATAAGGAGGTTATCCTATGCAGCCTGAGGAAGAGATGTTTTCAAACCAAGTAAACCTATAGAGGTCAAGAAACAAGACATGGTATTACAGACTAGACTAAAAGCTTAAGTGTTCTTTAAAAAAAAATACAACAGACTTCTTCAAAACATTTACTACAGTATTCTTTCCAAGTACTTATACATGTCAGATGTAAGTCTGATTAAGAGAACCTGACATCTTAGCAGCTACTATAATTTTGAATTATGTTTGCATTTAAATGCAGTGGTTCCTTGACTCTTGCCTTCTGCCTGTCCTAAGCACCACCTGCAAGCAGGCATCAGAAAAAGGCCCTTTAACTCAAAATTATTCACTCACTCTCTCTCAAGCATTCTGGCGTCTTGCTTTTACCAAGCATTACTAGGCCAAAGAGAGAACTTGAAGAAAGGTTGGTTTCTCTTTTTCAACCAGGAGGTGGTCTCATGACTTTCTGCAGTAACTAAATTCTGAAGTCCTAGCAGACTGAACTGACACCTCACTGCTGCAATACAGCAAGTTCCAACACTACAGACAGCCAGAAGAACACATGTCCTTTTCCCTCAGCCTCCCTGGATGTTCTGTATTCTCAAGGCAAGCCCTGCTCAGGGCTGAGGATAAAGCCCTTACCATTCATTTTACAGGGGTGGGAGAAGATGACAGAGCAGCTAAGAAAGTTGCATCATGCTTTGACAGCTGAAAAGCAGAACAAAGCTATCTGACATTTAACTATCAAGGTGCTATACAAATTTTGCATTTCTAGCTTGTTTCAGCTGTTAAATTCACCATGGAGGCAAAATAAAAGGGAACTGGAGATTGAGTCTCACATTACCAGCAAGCAGAGCACAAGCCCGAAGTGAGCTCAAATTAAGTGTCACATTTGAGTGAGCTAGTGTAATGTGAGATTGGAAAGATGTGCTTTTACAGCTCTCCTCACTTATCAGGTCAAACTCAAGCATGACTCTAGGTTCTCCTAGTCTTATTTAAAATGCAGTTCAAAAGACACTCAAAGAAAATTGCACAGTTGCTGGATGAGTCACACAGAAGATGAGCATGAAGCTGTTGACCAAGAAAAAACAAGAACGAGGTCTTCACACTTAGTTTTGAGGACAACAAGTGCAAGCAGTATAGAAGGCACAGACAAGAAAAAAGCAAAGAAATCTGCAACTTTTTGTGCAAGAGAGATCTTCCCTTCTCCCCAAAAGAAGATTTCACAAAGTCTACAATTTTCTAAATTCTGAACCTCTCTTGCATCAGAGCAGTATGTTCTAGACACAGGGATACAAAACAAGCAGGTCTGGAGAACTGAATTTGTAAATTCCTTCAAGGAAAGGGAACCCATACGGTAGTCACACACATGGGTCTGTCACACACAACATTCAGGGTCCCCAACAACTCTCTGGTATTCTAGAGGAAGTTCTGACCTGCACATGTAGTTTTATTCATGCCTTTTAACCTTCATTTCAAAAGAGACTGCAAAGATGCCTGTTCTGTTGTCGCTGTCAATGACTGTATTTGAAAGCCACTGGCTTACCTTGGCTGTGAGAAACACGTTGAAGTGCTCATTAAAAGAAAGCACTGGGTGATCAGTTATTCTCTTCAAGAATTTGTCTAATGCTTTCCTCCTCGTCTCCACGAACTCTTCAGAAAAGCGATCGACAACACCCTTCACCACAAATTTCTCAGGAAGCGGCTGTCAGAGACAAGCAAAATGCACAAGATTCAAAAGACCAAAAATTTGCTTTGCTATTTGGAAACATACAAAGCAATCAAATTCCAGTCTTAACAGGAACTGAGATGTTATGTTTGCTAACAGCAACCATACACCAGATGGGAGACAAGCCCTGCTCTGAATTATCCTTTAGCTGGTCTGGCCTAATGCTAGCAATTCTACTGAGTGGCTTCAGCTGAGAACTACATCAGTGAAGCTCAGACAGTACTCCTGGCATAGCTTAGGGTGTTCCCAGCTACTACTCAGACAGTTTAACAATTCTACTTACTCTTCCCCCCCACATTCTCAACAGTTTAGAGCTCCTGGACAGGTCCCGTCTGTGGAGGGCTGATAGTCTCAGTGATAGCACCACACTGAGCAAAGACAGATGAGCAGGCTTGACACAGCAAATGGTCGAGTAGTCCAGGCTGGAGCCTTCCTGAAGCACTTGCACACTCGGTCATCTATCATAGCCAACATTCCTGAGCATGTTTGTGTAAGTGACAAAGGTCTGCCAACTCTTTCATCTTACTCCTATTTCGACTCCACCAGTTCATCTCTGCAGTTCAGCTTAACATGTAATCCCAAATCTGCCTCCAGACTTGCTAGTTCTGCAGTCCCTCCTGTTATGCTTAGACTCCAAACTTCAAAGTACCACTTCAGATGGAAGATAAATCTTTAAGCTTCAGCACGGTTAGTCTCAGCTCTACCACTAAATCTGCTTTTGTTCTCTCCAAACAGTATGGACTCCAAGATTAATATCAGTTTTTAAATTGTGCTTTGTTTTTTATTCCTGTGAAACGGTCCACCCAGACAGATAATCTGCTTACTCTTAAGCTAGCCATGACAGCCATTTGCACCCAATTCAGGAATCAGGATTCTCCTCTGCAAAGAGTCTTTGTCATCTGAAATCTGTGACAACAGTAATTAAAAGAAAAAAGAAATTGTGTATGCATATGCCTTTCCCACCATACCCTAGCTGGTGTGGGATGTTCATGAAGACTGCACCTCCTAAAAAAACACAGCCAGCATGACTTAGCTGCAACATAGCTGCATTTTGACCGCTATAATAAGTGCATACAATTTAAGACTTATCTTACTATGCTTAGCATTCAGATCAGTCATTCTAGTCAAACCAATGTAAGGTACACTCTGATTAGACTTCTTCAGAAGAGTAATGCTTAGTGCAGAAGTCTTCAGGGAGGAAGAAACTCTCTTCCCTTGCTTTGTAAACTTTAGCCAGGACTCCATAATTTAGGAAGTCACTACCTCAGCACCATATGCAGGAGGAAAAGGACAAGCTGGAAGACTAGTTTAAATAACCCTAGTTGAACCAAACACATGCAAACAGGCACTGAATAATCACTAAATTTTGAGCAATTGAGACCCACAGAAGGGTGCACCTCTATTACAGAGACTTCTGCCATTTAACCTGGTTTTAGCTATAGCAGTAGTTATAGTCCTTTACATTTTAGGCCTTCGGAGGTCCATCCCAAGTAGTACACACAGCTAGCAACTGATATCCTGCTTTAACTGTGTGTTACTTATCTACCTTTTAGTCTTCCAGCTTAATAGTCTACTTTTCCCTGCTGTGACATGTGAGCAGAGTTCACTGCAGTCAGAAATGGCTTCAAGTACCCAAATAGCACCATGCAAAGACAAGATCCTTGGCCATATTAGGCTTATCTTTCTAGTCTAGAAACAGATCTGAGAGCGTTTTTACTGTTGTTGAAAGAAGACATTAGAATAAGTCTCAGATCATTTAAAAAAAGTAAAAATCAGTAACGAAAGAGATTAAAAGGAACCCATGTTCAGTTTAGTTTGGGCTCGTAAGCGTAGGCTATCATGACTCGCTGCACTGAGAAGACACATCATTTGTTACAGGAAGATTTTAGGCAGAGTCACTATATCGAGATTAGGAAGGCAATCCCCTTTTGGTATTTTGTTAGGCAGAAAGCCACCAGGGATTGCAGTATCTCCAGTTACAAATACAGATACTCTTAGATTGGCTTTAAACATCCTTTCAGAATACACTGGAGTCACAGCGCACCTGCAACTGCCTTTAGCTTCTGTTCCCCATCTGCTTCTAGGAAATAAATACATAAAGTATTCAGCAATCTCCCACCATACCACTGCATGGAGGAGATTAATAGGAAATTCCATAACCACTAACTTGTGCGCAGACAAATAAAAAAGGGCAGTGCATACTTATGCTTCCAGATTTTCTAGAAGAGAGGCACTTAAGAGATTGCCTTGTTCTGCAGCCGGTTTCATGTCCCGTATTAGAGACACTTGTGCCAAATGTGCCGTTCTGTGTGCAACAAATTCCAGGTCACAGCAAAGCAGCTTGATTCCTTGGCTGTGACTCACCTTCTGCTACTAGACTATTATTTATTGCCTTGCAGCCTTCAGGCAGGACTGGCAGCCTGTTAGTACACTCAAGAATCTGTAGAAGCTTAACCTCGATAGTACCAGCTGTTCAGAGAAGAGGGAGGGAGAAAAGAGGGTCTGGGCAGCTAACACATTAATCTTATGTCTCCACCTTACCCCGGCAAGCTCACTCTCTCTCTTCTCTTCTCCCTACCTCTCAGTAAACATATTTGCTGCCCATTAGTCGTGTCACATGATTTTGCAAAGTATTTCTTATCTTTGAGAGACTGAGCTATTATTCCACTTAGAGGCAAGTCCCAGAGAAATTAAGGACTTAAACAGCTCTCTACCCTGGAACAGCCGAACTGAATACTTTTCACATAGCCTAGTCCTTGCTGAGGGAGGGAGAGCAGAGAAACTTCCCCCTCCATCCCAGACAGGCAAGTTAAGGTATGCTACCATTGTTGCTATTTCCCGACAGGCTTTTTTGAATTTCTTTGTTCAAAAGAGCTGATGGTGGTGATCTCACAGGCTTCTTACCTTTTCACATCTTCTACAGCATGAGAAACAGACTGCTGAAGATCAGTATCAACCTCGTCATATCACATAAGGTGGTCAGACTGCCAGTTTCACTGACAAGAAGGGGTGCAGTAGTTTAGCTAATCTCATTAGCTAAAATTCTGCCTACTGAAGGCATGCAATAGCTACCAAGCCAGAGCCTAAGATTTGTAAGTCCGTGCTATTAAATGCTAACACAAACAGTTAAAATACTCTCTTTAAAAACAGCTCAAAAGGCAATCTTGAAAACTGACTGAGACTAGGACTTGAAGTACCTGTGTGGCTTTTCATAAGCCTCAGATACTTGGAAATCTATATGTAATAACTGAGCAAACAGATGAAGCATATTCCATTTACGCCACAACAAATGTAGCCACCGCACATACTGCCCTACAGGAGGCTGCCAAAGCTCAACCCTCAGGTGTGCCACCCAAGAAAAGTCTAAGCTTCATAATCAGTCAAGAATGGGAAGCTCTTCCCACTCCACTAGAAGAGAATGAAGTACCGTATTTAAATCTAAATACTAGAAGAGAATGAAGTACTGTATTTAAATCTAAAGAGACATATCACCAAAATATCACCCTTGGAAGACAGATACAGAACTGTTCTTAATAGCAGATTTTTGCTTACTACCTACGGGAATGAGATGTGTGGGCTGAGACTCTTCCAGCTTGTTCCTCAACCAGTCGAAGTCTTGGTACCGCCGGCGGACAGAATACTCTGGCAAATCAAACTCTGCTCGTGTGGTCTGGAAAAGAAGAACAGGATACACTTAGTGTGCACCAAAACCTCTCACTTCAGAGCTTAGCAGCAAATGCAGTACAGCCATCACTGGCAAGGGTGAGGCCAGATAAGCCTTGCATGGGGACTCCATCCCCAAAATCATGTTTGCAGCCAGCATGAGAGGAAGATCCTCTGGCCTTTCAAGCAGTGGGAAAGCCAGCAACAAGAAAAATGATTACTTGGACCTGATGTGTTCTTAATATCTATTCGTACTACATTACATGTCATGCTCAGGTAAACTTTATGGCAGGAGTCTGTGCAGAGGAGAGTAGTGTGCACCCTGTTAGTCTCTTGGCAGTTACAAGTTTGCGGGGAAGACTGTATGAAATCTTCATTCCAAGGACGAGACTATTTTAGCCATCAAGAATTAAAAGCAAAGATATTTAATGACTTGTTTCTTTTATGAGGTGCATTAACCATGGGTGAAAAAAATGTTTCACCACTGCCCCGTATTCCAGAAGTGGCAGGCTTATTACACTCCTTCAAGGCTAAAAGATTAGAACATAAGCCATTGCTAGGTTTGCTGAAGGACTGTTGTTGATTCCTGAGAGGAAGAAACAAGTTTGTTTCCATTAAGTTCAGGTATGCCTGATTAGAGATACCAGTACATTAAGTTAAATCTTTAAAGTTTTCATTCTTTAGGGCAAGGAGTTAAACTTGCCATTAGAAGTTTGAGACAGAAGGTAAGTATGCAGAGAAACTGCTGGCAAATGTTTTATCCAGTCCTGAAACAGTCCACAGCCTGGAAAGCTAACTGTGTGGTGCTGCTTGCACAGCATGTATTGCAACTGCCTAAAAGCACTAATGAAACTGTGTACCAACTCAGAGTCTCTGCTAAAGAGCCTGGTATTGCAATAGCCCTGATTGGAAGGTAGATGACCCTTACCATTATGTCCCACTGAGAAGCACAGGTCACAGAGAAGCCGAGAGAGCTACACTTAGTTACTCGCAGCATCAAGACCATCTTACAATGAAGATGCTCCAGTGCCAGCATACCGCATGTCTACAGCCAGACATCAAAACCACTGCATTCTGGGGAACGCACCAGCTCTCCTACCCTTGAACTGGCACCGAGTCCAGCACTAGGTTGCTTTGCTACTCCTAGCCGCTACAACTACCTGCTAAATTCCAGCAGAGATTTTCTATTTACTTCCAGACTGAGAGCAACTGCCACATATTTGGAGAGAGCCAAGTAGCAGCCTCTAAATGCAATCCACCTCTTCACTTGCTCTCTGGATGGCTCCAGCTCTTCAGCTACTGCACGCTACTCCCACCAATCCCCACTGGGGATCCCGTACAAGTTCTATGCCAGAAATCTCTTTCTAGGGGGAAGCCAGCAGCCTTAACACACTATCAACAGAACAGTAGCTCTACTATACTATAAACAGCATGCTAATGTGTGTGATATTACCTATGAATGGTTTGGTTTCTAGAAAAGTAAGGCATAGAGAGACAGCAAAGAAGAAATCAATCTCACCCCCTCCCATCTGCTAGCTGACCTGCTAGCTATGATAAGAGATACACGTTAGTCCATGGATTAACATAATGAATCCTCACCAATGGAGCAGTTGTGTTTGTAGATGAGGGACTACCGAGACATAGATATCCACTGCGGATTTGTGCTTTACTCAGCTACATCTCTGAGTAACACCAGCTTATTTAATGTGTTAGAGTGCCACACTATAACTGAAACTTCTGAGACTTCATATGAACCATTTTCACCTGTTTTGAGTAAGAGACTGAACGGCATTATGCTAGAACAAGATAATTCACACACATGTAGACAGCCCTCATCAGCCAGTGGTGCTGACTGCTTTGTTCTGCTAAAAGGGTAGCTATACCTCAGCCTTGATGGAGATGACCTGAAATTAAAAAAAAAAAAAAAAAAAAAAAGTAGGGAAAGTAGTAGGGAAAGCTTTTGTGAACTGGCTGTCACTGGCCAAAGGCCTCTTAACAAAGACCAGACAGTGAGTGACCAAGATGTATACATACTACAGTGTCTTATCCTGTAGCATAAGGATGAAGGTAAAGTCTCCCATCTGTTAGTGCTGAGAACCTTATTAACCACTATTCTGCTAACAGTCAAGGCAAACTGTATAGGTACTATTTAGTCTAGAAGTAGGAAAGCAGGATAAGTCCCAGTGCACAAACTTTACATTAGTTATCCTTCATCTCTAGCAAACTGCTCCTGCTGCCTTTACATCACAAGCAGATTTGCAAAGTTTTCCATATATCAGGTTTTGTTCATCAGAGGGAAGCAGATGAAAATACATCACAGTCATCAGCATTTCAGTGCTTGCTGTACAGGCTGTCAAATCTACACAGCAAATAAACTTTTCAAAGACTATTTGGCCAGAACATAAGGGCCCTTCAAAGTTTTAATGACACCTCACTAACACTGAAAGAATTTGGATCTCGGATCAAACTGTTCATTAGCTTTGCACTAGTTACTTTTTCCAGACTGCAAAAAAAAGGGAACAGGGTCTTGCCACTGTCCAGAGACAGCAAGTGAAATGTGTGTGTGTGTTTGACACAGTTGAATTCCTCCTGCTTTCTTAATAGAATCCATAAATCTCATCTTGCAAGGACACGTGTCTCTCCCAAAGGAAGCTGAGAAACTTATGTGGCAGATCTCAACCTCCCAAAAAATAACGGGCAAGACATTTCCAGGGATTTATTGAAGACTCCAGCACAGTTCCACTAAGTCAGCACTGCAGTATTCTGGGCTCAGTTTTACTTTCTGGAAAGCAGGCAGGGTTACAGACACTTTTACCTCTGTTGTTGGAATAGTTTTGACTTGAAGCAATATTAAGGCAATCACCAAGTCTTGGTCTTGTGTAAGATTCTTGTCTTTCTTGAAAGGAGTTAGCAGCCAAACCTAAAGCTAGCCTGTGATGACTATGTGAAAGTATTTTTGTACCGTAGTTCTAGTCTCTTACTCGCTACATCTGATCGTGGATTCCCCTCCATGTTGTTATTTAAGTTTGAGGCAAAATCTTCAACTAGAAAAAGAGGATAATGGCAGAGGGGGGAAGGGAGCAAGATCAGTGTTCTTAGTACTTTATAGTTTCATTTGCCTCAAATAGTTTAGCCTGTTTGAAAAAGAGATCATAGCACTTACACCTGCTCCTCTCTAGGGATCAAGCTGTTTCATGTGCTCAGGTGATCTACCCAATGTGTGCACTGGAAGCAGGACGAGAATGACAGGAAAAAGAAAACAAGACCTCCACTTCAGTACTGACTGATTTGAAAGCCTCTCCCTTCAAGCCTGCAGAGTAACTGCATGACTCTGAGGAATGGCATACAGCTGTTCAGACCTCCATGGGAAAAGGCACAGAAGAAGGCCTTGCCATCCTAGAAAGTACAACAAAAGTGAAGTTAGAAGCACACTTACTTATGTTTCCCTCAGGAGAGATGACTACATAACACAAGGGTAAGCTTTATTTTCCCCCTCTCTCCTCAGAAAGATCTGCTTGATAAAACCCCTCTAGAGTGCACATTTGTCTATCTGAAGAGCACAAAGGTATATCATCAAGAACACCCAAGACATTTCAATCATCACAGCCAAGACCAACTAAATTCCAGCACCGGTTTCACTCACCTTTTTGGTTCCGCTAGCCTCCCCATATAAGAAAACTGCTGTTAGCAAGAAGACAGACTACGAAAGAGTCAAGAGAGCCAGGTCTGAATCACTGTCCTCCTTATTTTGGGTATTCCCATTATGTTCTTTAAATGTGTTCATCCAGAAGACAGCCTGGGGAATGCCACCTGGCTCCTACTAGGAAGCTGTGAAAGCAAGGGCACAAGCAGGACCAAGTAAACTCTAAGCTTTCTTCTCAGCTTGCTTCCCTGCAAGCCATTGTTTTGGACCAAATGTTTTGGACCCTTCCTCAGCCACCACCACCACCTCTGCTGACAAAGGTACCAGTAGATGAGAAGTCTGGGGCATACTGCAAGACTTCTCTTTTTTGCTGTTATGATGAAGGATCTTTCTAAAGAAAGGAAAAAAAAAAGCACACAACACAAAAACAAGACTGTGGTCAGGTCGCACTCTTCCCTACAGTGGTGTCCAGTCACAGCCACAAGCGCACATTACAGCACTAGCAATTACACTCCCCTGTTCCACCTAGTGATGCTGCTTTTCACACCAAGGAAGTCTTCAACATAACTCATTCCAGGACCTATGTTTATCCAGACCTTTGAGGTTCCAATAGCATTCTTCAGTGGAGAAAGAAAAAAAGCAGCCATCCCTGCCTCCTCATCCAGAGCCACACCGAAACCCTTTCAGCCCTTTACAGGTCTCAAATCCCTCTCACACAAGGCTGCAAGGGAGGTGGTGGGTAGATATGACCTTACACTGATGACAGGAGCAAGGTCTGCTATAGAACTTTGACCTACAACCTGGAGGTGCAAGCATCAGCACTCACCCCTATCTACGGATTATTCCTGTGCAGCTTTTTTGCCATCTTTAATTACTGCTTTCAGCTACAATGGCTGATGCCACGCTAACTGCCCAATCAAAGAGGCCTTGTCTGTATGGCAAGAATGAATCAGACCATTAATACTGTTAGTCTTCCAAACAGTCTTTTTTTTAAAAAATGAGAGAGAGTGCTAGAGGTGGTGACCCTAGAGGTTAGCCTGAAGTTTACAAGAATAATAAACCTGAAGAGGTGATACGTCCGTGGTAACTGATAAGAATAAATTATACAGTCTTTCACAATAGTATTGCTATGATATAGCAGATTTATGGGCTACAGTGTGATCCCAAATAAAACAAGTATTAACAGACAGGCAGGCAGATATGCAAAATCAGAAGTACAGGATGATTTTTTTTTTTAATTAAAAAAAGACACTGTTGGGTAATACATCTGATGTAAACACTACAGGCTGGGGGAGGAGTGGCTGAAGAGCTGCCTGGCAGAAAAGGACCTGAGGGTGTTGTATGACAGCTGCCTGAACATGAGCCAGCAGTGTGCCCAGGTGGCCAAGAGGGCCAATGGCATCCTGGCTTGTATCAGGAATAGTGTGGCCAGCAGGACCAAGGAGGTGATAGTGCCCCTGTACTCGGCACTGGTGAGGCCGCACCTCGAGTACTGTGTTCAGTTTTGGGCCCCTCACTCCAAGACGGACATCGAGGTGCTGGAGCGTGTCCAGAGGAGGGCAATGAGACCGGTGAAGGGTCTGGAGCACAAGTCTTATGAGGAGCAGCTGAGGGAGCTGGGGTTGTTTAGCCTGGAGAAGAGGAGGCTGAGGGGAGACCTTATTGCTCTCTACAACTACCTGAAAGGAGGCTGTAGCCAGGTGGGGGTCGGTCTCTTCTCCCTAGTAACAAGCAATATGACGAAAGAAAATGGCCTCAAGCTGCACCGGGGGAGGTTTAGGTTGGATATTAGGAAAAAAACAGAAATCAACATTCCAGTTGTGAGCGCAGTGGACTTTTCAGATCACTTTTCCTATTAATGTAATTAGATTGCATTAATGATTGAACTACAACACATGCTGAAAAAACCTCTAGCATATTTCTTTTGGTAGGCAGTAGCATTCTTAGGCTACTTAGTTTTAGCAGCAGCTATACAGCCTTCTGTACCAACAACTACATGGAAACTAGTTTACAGTTGAGGATCAAGATTATGATTTACGTAAATGGCTGATAGAGGAAGTGTGGTGAACACATAAAGCAACAAGCTTAAAGCATTTCAGAAAAGGACAGACACAAAACGTGAGATGATTAACAGCGAATCAACAACAAAGTACATGCCCCTTCAGGGGAAGTAACTCAACCCAAATGGGTGTCAGATTATTTTATATGAACAGACTTCCAAGTTAATGAAAAAAACTGGCCTTGCAAATTTACGAACAGTTCTATTTAAGAGTCAGAAACAAAAATCTAAGCTGACATGTTAAAAGTTTTGCATAGGTTCATATACTGAGGTAGTAACAGTTCTGCTAAAAGAAGTCACACCTTCAACACATTCACAAGATACTGAAAGACACTAAGTTCTTGTCCTTAAGACAAGGAAATACAATGCAAGGCATAGATGTCCTGAACATGCCCTAAAAAAAACTCTCCAAAGAAGAATGTAGTAGGGAAAGCAGAATGTTGCTTTGTACCTTTGTTGTAACCCTGTATGTGATATATGTCTCCATGGTGCACACGTGTTTTTTGGGATCATCGACAGTAACAAAGAGGTCTCTAGTTTCCCCATCCAAGTCATCATCCAGCTGCAGTCTGTTGAGGAGAGATGAGGAGGAAGCTGGGCTGGAAGTGTCCACAGGTGTGCCATTGGGTAGACTGAGATCCTGTATCAGAGAGAAAAAAACAGCAGGTTTTTAATAAGTTAACAGATTCATTGTAAAGCATAGTATTCTCAAAGATGCCACTGACAAGCTTCATTGATATATTACAAGAGCTATTTATTTCAGCAGCTCCAAGGATCACCCTCTTCCAGGATACCTGGGCAATCCCCTAAGGTCTGGGCTTTGAGCATTAGGTTGTTCTACTGGTCCACAAGCTGAAGAGAAAGCACATTACCATCATACCTCCCCTTAGTATGGTGCAACCTGTTTTCTATTCATGAAGAAGCAGAAGTATTGCTGAACTAACAGCTCCTGGTGAGACTGAACCAACTTAGACTCTAAAAACAAAACAGGTAGGCAAATCAAAAGACCTACTTATAAGACAGGCTTCAGGCAAAGTGGCAACAGTCCATTTGACTGGAAAGCAGTCAGCCTTCGCCTCTGGAGACTGCTACCGTAAAGGAAGGAGGGCAAACTTGTATCAGAGGCTTCCCATCCAGTCCATTAACTTTCAAACATGCTGACAGCAGTCAGACTGAGTTGCCACCACTGCACTACAGGACAGTCACAGATCATACACTCCAGCACCAGTGTCTATGCACACCTCCCTTTTGGGGTCCTAAGGCCAATGCAAACACTGTGTTTTGCTTGGAGAGGTCCTCGTTCCAATCCTCACAACTCCAAGAGTATCATCCAGTGCCTAGGGAAGACAGAGGCTAAAAGAACCAGCAAGTGGCTACTTTAGGAAGAGATGCACAAGGGTTTGGGAAGTCTGTAATGCATTGAATCAGCAGCAGCAGGGAAAAAAAAAAAACAAAACACAACTTTATAGCCAACTTGGTACATTCCCACACCTTTGAGTCTCACACTTTGATACAGAGCAACTACTCCATACAGCTAGTGGTTACTCCGCTTTGCACTTTGCTCTGCTCTGGTTTTGTAGCAGAGGGAGCTAACAGCATGTGACAAGTTGTACAATATGTAGGAACATCAACAGTATTAGAAATTCCCAAAGATCCCTGGCTCTTCTTTTCAGAAAAAAAGAGGAGTTTATTAGTTTGTTTGTTTTAACTAGTAGCACAAGAACAGATTTATCCACAGAGTGTTTCCCTTGTAAGGACAAAGGTTCCTCTGGCAGATGGAGAAACATCACTACAGCCAAGCAGCACATTAACTAGAAGTCCTTTAGCTTTAGAATTACTGCTTAGCCCCAGCTTCACACAGTCTTTAAGTGACTGAATGAAACGTATACTCTTAGGAAAGCAATCCTGTTTGGGTAAGATCCTCTTTGTCCATCAGTACTCCTTATACAACTGTGGTTTTTATGTTCCAGCTGGACAAGGGTAGTCCCTGTCTTCAAAAGAAGTCCTCCTTTGTTCAAGGGTTCAGAATTAGAGGTGAGAGCTTCAAGTTAAAGCTACTTACGAAGGTCTGTCTTTGGCAATGGCTAAGAACAGGGCTAAGTTCCTACCAGTCTTTGCACAAACCCATCATGGGAATACTGGGATTTTATAGACAGCCCTGTGCCTGCTGCAGTCCTGCAGAACTGTGGTAGTACTACTCTTCACCTTGAGGACTGCCTTATGAAGTAGAGAGAATAAAGCTTCAGCCTAAACATTTTCGGAAAGGGGTGATCTAAACTATTGTCTACTAACAAGAGAGGTTAGATGCATTCTCCCAGCTAATGCTTGGAAGTGGTTGCCAACAGATGAGAGGTTTCAGATTTAACTGGCAAGTGAGCAAGAATTGGAAGGTAGGCACTCAAATGCTCTCTTCAGAGGGCAAAAGAGCAGGATGAGCATGGCACCACTTTCCAGCTCATACATGAGGTTGACAGCTTGAACTACACAAGCATCTGGCTCAGACTCAACATAGGAGGAGTGTGTACAACAGGAAGAGGCAATGCTACAATAACTCAGCAGATAAGGAGTTCTTTTATACAAACAGAATAAGCAGGAGACAGGATAATATTAGCAAGAGGAGATGGCTTCAGAAAATCTGCGGTTTAGCTAGACAGGAGAATTTGGCTGAGCAGAGTAAAGAGCAAAGCAAACCCTGGGACATCACAGTAGCTGTAGACAAATCTGTTCCCGTTTCCAAAAGGAAAAGACAGCTCTTCATTACCCATGTGCAATAAGCATTAGTATAAGACAAGTTGTGCCAAAACTGCAGCCAGTCAAATTCTAAGCTTCCCACATGGAAATGAATTAACTTGCAGAAACAGCTTAAGCCTGGTTGCACAGGAGATCTCAAAAGCTTGTAACAAAACCCTTCCAAAAGACAGCTTAAAGAATACGATGGAATCTGCTTAAAATACGAAAACTCTGCATCAAGGTGTCAGAACAACTGGAGGAAGGACCAAAGATGGAGCTTGCAGCCACTTGCATGAAGTTCGTGACTTTCCTCACCAATTCTGTTTGGAGATAACAATATCATACTAGCATATCTTGCACTTTATAAGCAGGGCAGAGCTTTGTAAAGGCTGGAGTCCACTTCCATCTACTCGAGTGTGTTCTTACAGTCATGGGTCCTGTGAAATATCTCAGGTCTTAAAATAAAGGCTGTGATAGTTTTACCTGATCTCAGCCTTGGATGAAACACCACAGATCTACATCAAGTAAAGCTTCTAGACCAACTCTGGTTAGAAGCAGGAGGGCTGCTAGCTGTGGCGGGAGGAAAAGAGGATGTATACACCAAAAGCACTGCTGTGCTGGACTGCCTCATCTGCAATGGCAGAACCCTCCCCTGGCAGTCACAGCTGGCATCATGCCCTGCTACTTGGCTAGTTTTCAGTAGTTGAAGGCTGAGTTAGAAGCTAACTATTTGTCCTTCTTAATGGCTGGAGCCTCCTAGCTAACTGCACAAGGAGCAATGCTTATGACTGCTGAACCTTCGTTTAACAGTAAGCAGGATCAGTTTGCTGAAGTCTTATGCTATTGCTAGAAAGTGGTAGGCTTTGAAGTGTCACGGCACATGGCCTAGCAATCTAAGTTGTCTCAGGCTGTAACCCTTTCAGGAGAGCACCTCCTCGTCATGTTAATTGGCACTGGCTTTCTTCCATGGCACTTGAAGGTTTTGCAGTTTGGGAAGCAAGACTGCATTATCTGTTCTAGTCTGCTTTTACCACAGAAAGAGGAGTATGTCCTGCAGAGCCTAGCAGGAAAGAGATCTGCAGCCTTCTGCGTTTCTGCCTGTCAGTGTAGTTATCATACCCACAAGCATCCGAAATACTGACTAGTATTAATTGTTTTATATAAGAGTCTCACTCAGCGCCAGGGACTCATGCATCAGCTTCACCTTTAGTGCACCAAGTAGCTGCTCATCCACTGTTTTAAGTACCTATCTGCATTATCAGAGATCAGCACAGTCCCAGTCCCAGCGGGTATCTACTGCTCACAAAACTCTTCACGGAAAAAAAAGCCTTTTTGTCACAGCACCTGTTACTTACAGTACAGTCAGCCTGCCATGAATCTGAGCAGTCCCACAGCAGGGAGGAGGGAAGGCTGCTTCTGGCAGCCAGGCAGAGGCATGGAGGACAGGTTGTGTCAAAACATTCTTTAAGGTTTAGCAAGTATCCATGAAGACTTCCTCAAGTTTCAAAGCTTTTTCTAAAGTACAGAGCAAAAATCCTTAGCCGCTGTTGCTCAGGCCAGTCTCATAGATTTGTCATCTGCTGAAGAAGGTCAGGTGAAGGTTTAGCAAGGCCTGGATCCCAACCTATAGCAGAAATAGCATGACATTCAGATGTTCAGGTTCATGATCTACTGGTTAAGCACTCGGCTTTTATGCACAGCTGTACAATCACCTACAGGCAAACTCTTCACACATTCCTATGGAGTTTGTAGGATCCCTGAAGACACCCAAATTTATGGGTACATGAGATTAGATGACTCTAGCAGCACAAGTTTAGTTTCCTACAGTGCAGAGAAAGTGGGAACTAACTGTCTGTGTGGGAAATGCATGAGCCCTGCCAACTATGCAGGCTGCTATCTGGTAAGGAAGCAGCTTCACATTCTTTTGTTGTATTATGCAGTCCAAACACCTTGACTGGTTAGCCTGACCAGAAACAGATACTAAATCTATCAAGAAGTTCACTTCATCCAAGTTTAAAATTCAGCTGAATTTTATAAACTTGAAGTCTGCATGTGAGATGCAAAATGAGTTGGGAAGTTTCCAGCTGATGTCACCTTCTCCCTCCTTCATTCTCCCAGATTTTCCAAGACTCTGGATTTACAGAGCAGCTTGGATCCACATAAAGTAAAACCTCAGAAGCTTGGTATTCAGTCTTCTGGATGGCAGCCTCTCCCAATGGAGTAGTATACACCACAGAAAGCATCCACAATTCAACCCCTGAAGGCTAAAAAAGGGTCTAAAATTCTGTAGCTATTGGCTTATTGTCAAGTGAAGATCATGCAGTCTCCTACTGAGTTAAGCGCAGCTAGTCAATACTGCAGCTTCCAGAAAGTGAATGTTAGTTTTCACCTATCCTGCCTTAACAACTGTACAGCTTAACCTGATAGCTTTGCTATCTAAGCAGTAGCCCACGAAGGAAGTGGCAGAGGTAGTTCAGCGAGGTCTTCCAAGTACAGATAAGCTCATCTCGGGAAAGGGTTAGTCTGAAACCACCTGATGTTGCAAGCACATTGCTCTCATTCAACAAGTATTAGATGACAGTAAGAGACATTTAGAAATGTTGCTGTTTAGAGGCAAGTGGTGCACTTAACCCCAAATATCCCTGCCTAACTCAGGGACCTTCCAGCCAGGCCTGTACTACTCCTAGAGCCTCACTACTTTGCTTCTGAAATGCAGAGTGCTGTACCTTTCTCCTTGAGTTTCAAGGTGTTGCGTTGCTTTTTGCCATCCATTTCCCAGAGAGACACAACCACAGATACAGTCATGTCGAGGGGACAACGATTCCACCCAAGGACTGCAGCTGCTTTCTGGAACAGTCTTACCTTTGTATTTTTGGTACATGACAATAAGCCATTGCAAAGTTGCTGCTGGTGACTGGAAAACTAAAATTATTTAGATGCAAACATTCCCAAGAACACTATAAAAGCTTGCATTAACTTGGCTTTCACAGACCTGTTCACAGCACTACTTGTCTCATTCCAGCAAGTTTTGAAAGCAGGTATTTTTTGTTTATAGAGTCCTCTGCCACCGGCCTGTACAGGTCAGCTCTGCGTAGAAGAGAAAGCACCTTTCCATCCTCCAGTTCATCTACATCAGTATGTCTGTCACTGACAACATAGTATCCTATTAGAAGATCTCACTGAGCATCTGTATAGTGAAATCTCAGTCTGCACAGACTATTATCCAATACCAGCTGCAGACAAATACCTAAACTTCTCTTCAGATACAGAAGAAGGGAAGAAAAGGCATTTGCTTCCCCTTTATACATGGCCAGTTTCATTCTCTACCAGGCATCAGCATCATACTTTGTTTACTACAGGTCACATTTGTTTCCCCACATATATCTGAGCTAGATGTGAGATACTGCATGTCCCCTCCTCTCACACTTGTCTTTGGGCAGCTACTTTAAGGCAAGAGTGACTGAAGTGGGGATCCAGACTGCAGAGAAGGTAGAATGCTCTGGATACAGCAGGGAAGGGAGGATAAGAAGGCAGTCTTCCCCTACAAAGTTTAAAAAAAAAAAAAAAAACCCAACAAAAAAAAAAAAACCAAAAAACCCCACAGTTAAACTCCAAAAACCGTATTCATTCCCAGGAGGAAGCACCACATTTCTACACTGATCCACAAACAAGACCGTGCCAAGTTTGTAGTTTGACAAGAACTGTGAGAATCAACTTTTAAGGCTGGACCTACCCTCCTGGGAAAGGGTGAGTGGTTACATGCACATCAGCTCCTGACATCCTTCTCCATTAATGGGAAGAAGAGTACAGTACGTGTGGGTGTACTCACAAGGAACAAGATTCTCTCAGAAGAGGTCAGTGTTTTCCACTATATTAATCATCTAGAATCAGACTGCAAGGTGGAGGCTATTTTAAGAGCAATACAGACTAAGCTCCAATCAGAAGCAATTCTTCTTGCTCGTACCTGGAAATGTGTCAGCAGAGGAGGGACAGGGCTGGGTGTTGAGGACACAAGCCCAGATTTTTACTTCCTAGCCCTGGAAGGTATTGTGCAACAAGTCTGTGGGCCCTGCAGTGTTGGGTGAAAAGCCCCTAACTCTAATGGGGCATGCATACCACACCTGGTCCAAGCCTCACCTCTACAGTTTCAGCAGTACCACTGGTATTCTACCCACATAACCAAAAAGCCACTAAAGACTGGATCAATTTGCTCTCAGGATATTTTAAATAGGTGTCAGAGTACAGCATGCTGCCAAGCCATGAGTCTGATGACTTTGTTCTGGAGTTCATCACTCGAACTAGTGTTTCTGCTACGTAGGTCAGAGTTGCCTGGAGGTGGACTCCTCAGTATCCCTGAAAAAATAAGAATTTCAGATGCAGCAGCTGATTGTAACAGCATGCAGTTTGGTACCACTCAAGACCTGGGTGCATTCTTGCTTATAAAGGTATCATATTTGGAACAGTGTTTCTTGGGATTTTGGCTGGACAGAGAAAACACTGGAACAAGCTTCACAGAGACACTACATGACTGACATGAGCACTTTCCAAGCCTTCTCATGCAGGTCATGGGATTCCCACCTCTTTCCTGAGGCTAACAGCCAAGTTTTATAGGATGGATTATTTCACTTTGTGGTTTGTTTTCCCATAAGTCATCACAGTTAAGCTAACCAAAGCAAGAACGTGGGCACAGAAGCGTTTCCTGCAAACAGCATTTTCAGCAAGAGCAATAAGCCATCTCCTACCTCTGTTGCTGAAGTCTTCAGGGACTCAACTACAATACGGCTCAGTTTCAGCCTTCGTCTGCACGGGGCGGGGGGGGGAGTGTAAACGGGAATGTCACAAGAAGGTGTCAAGTACCACATCAGACCATCTGTTCATACGGTCTGGCTACATGTCTGTCTTCTCACAGAGTCCTTAACAGGGTGGCCTCTTTTCCTAGTCTGGAAGAACTGTGCAATATCACACTAAAGCTAAACGTGGTTCAGGTTACACTCTAAAAATGAGGATCATGAGTGGCATCTCACAGATGCTTTACAGCAGTTAAGGCAAGTCCTTCAATATTAGTAATAAACCACATTATTGTGCTACTTTGTGCACATAGGTCAAAAGGCTTTGGGGGCCGGGCATTTGGCAAATGAAATGGGTTGTTATTTGGAGCAGACATTAATTAGGTAAAATGTAAAGGGCTAAGACATACTTTTGTCTTATTAACTCTCACTAACCTGACGTGTACTTCCCTGTATCCTCCGAACAGGAAGGAAAGTGCGAGGAGTAACTGGATGCTTGCCACATCTTATAGCTCCCTTACTGTGGCAAGGCATTTTAAATGCAGAGATGTATTTTAACACGTCCACAGGATGAACTGTTCTCTTGGAAGAAAAAAAGTCGCAGATCCAAGGTTAGCTTCTACATCTGTTTATGAAGCACTAGAGTTCTCACAGAAAGCTTTATCTGTCTTCCCAAGCAAAAAGCCAGTCTGGCAACTGTTCAGCAAGATTAGTTCAGTTATGTTTAAGCTGTAGAAAGTAGTAGAAAAGCACTTGTGACCCAAAGGAAAGCAAGAGAGTTTATCATTTGGGCAGATTTGGATTTCCATCCTTTAGCAGAGCTAAAGGTTCTTTCTTCCTTCTGCAGTTCTCAGTAGAAGGCAACAGGCCCCAACTCCACTCTATTTACAGACCTCAAAGATCTTCACAAATTGCACAAGCTAGATGTCTTCAGAGACATTTAGAAAAATGCAGACCTTTTGAGTCAAGTCTCCAGTTCCTCTTCTCTAGCTCTGTTAAGTTCCATGTCCACCTGCAAGGAGTTTATTTCAAGAATATTGTTTGTTATAACTTGAATTATTATCAGAAGGGTTCTGCAGCTGTGTGCACAGGAACATCATAACCCATTTTAACGTGCTAAAGAGCACCTTGTTAATGAATAAGCCTAACACACTCATTGTTTTGTTTAAAGCTTCATTTTCAGAACCTGAGCTCTGACCTTCTAAAATGCAAAGCAGCAGCCAGGATTCAGACCATGAGCAGGAAAACTTCAATCCAGCATATGACTAGGAGTCATTCCCAATCCAAGAAGCCAGATTTATATCTGATTACAGATGGAACAGTTATTAAGCTTGTCCAAATTAAACTGCTTTCTCCTATGTCTCAAAGACACACGGCTTTGTGTTAAAGCTCTGCAGACATACCGTCCAGCAGTTTTTTCCTGTTCATGCTTTAGAAGCAGGTTTAGCTGCATCAGTTATCTAGGTATCCAGTGTCACCAAAGTGCCAATTTGGCCGAGATGTTTTTGAGAGCAAACAGTAATATTTTTTAGATGTGAACAGATGCAAAATATTAGGGAGAAGCAGAGAGAAGAAACAGGAAGGAAAGAGATGACAGAGGGCTGGAAAGCACTGCAGTATCCTGGTAAATACTTTGTTTAAACAAGCAAGAATAGACTCCCATATCACACTACGACATGGATTTCCTCATGCTGACTGTTTTAGATGAGTTGCATTAGCATTTCCACACAAAAGATCAGTGGAGGTTTCATGACAGCAAGTCAGACTGATGAGACATCACTGTGCAAGTAAAGGAGGCAGAGATATTCAAAGGGGAGAACTCATGTTTTCATCTCAAACCCTGGAAGATCTGGAGGAGTGTGCTCTTGAAGGAGCTCTCAGAGTTAGTTTACGCAGGTGCAATTTAAGCGATAGCCCTCCATCATGTTTGCTGATAAACAAGACATTTTCCAGCAGAAAGGCATTTGCTCCCAGAGGGATAAAATAAACGAAGTGCCTATCTGTTGGAGGAAAAAAAGGAAAAACAAAAACAAAACAAACCACACAGTATGACCGCTCTACTCCCTGCTTTAGGGAGAGCAAGTGAGGAGAAGCAGTCATGCACTATTTCCTCACAGTATGAAAATCATCTATAGAGAGTGATAGAGGGAAGAAACAAGGCATGAGATCTACAGACTAATTAATCTACAGAAACACCCTTTATTTATATGGCCTAGGCTCCTGACAGCCACTGTGGCACATACAGGTGTTTGGCAGACATGGCTTCAAATGAAGTATACTGATCCAGGAGCAAGCTAGTCAGCATACTGAAAGTCAGCATACAAATCCTAAAAAGGCCAAGCTGATCACCGGCAATAAATGGTATTGATTAAAATTTTCCAGGGATTTTCTTGGCAACAATCCAAAACACAGTTTCATCTTGGCAGTATCCAAGATTTTCACTTGCCTTATACTAGCACCTAAAAAGCTTCAGCAAAGGTGTCAGTTCTACCCAGATAAGCACGGGTTTGAGTATTGTCTGGGGTAGTCTATCACTCACCATTCCCACATGTCAGCGCTTTCACCACTGAGCTGGTTGAAAGTAGCTTTTGGTAACACCATCTGCAGCACTGAGGGGGCAGAGAAGCCTCTGCCCTCAAGAAACACCTGCACTGCAGCATATTCCTTTCAAGGAACACATCACGTCATTCAATCTCACTGGAAAAGTGAGGCCAACTATGCAGACAGACCTTAAGACAGGTTCTTTTACACCCTAAAAGGCCCTTCAGAAGGATACAGCAAGTTCCATCCAAGCAGTGTAAGCAACACTTTCCCATGAGGACAGGGCATTGAACCAGTGTAGTAACAGCTTTCCTGGTAGATGTGACACAGAGAAGCTTCACCCCTTGCTAGTATTTTGGCTTCCAGAGACTCCTAGCTACTCTCATCAGATATGCAGTGTTAGAGTGCTTTAAAAGAGCTTGTTGTTTCAGACAAATTCATCCTGAGGTTAGAGCACAGACTAAGAATAAGAATCAGGATTAAAGCATGTGCTTCACTGCTGTAAGCCATCCCATCACTAGTAACACTACAGACCATTGCAACTATTATTTTCCAAGACAGGCAGAGAGGTTGTGATCCTCACAGTAGGGTCTGCACTCCTTAATTTGAGGGTATCATCTAGAAGCAAGCAAAGCCAGTTGCTACTTACATTTTGTTCATTTTCCTGGAGAGTAGAGTATTACACATTTTCGTGATGTCTTTGCTCTGACATGCTAGTGTATTTCTCTGCAACCTAAGACACATAAAACCACAAACCTGAGTCCAGCAGAAGCCCATCTTTAGGGATTAGAGACACCACCACTTTCACTTCCAGAGTAACCTGTCACCTACTGCTTATTGCTCCATAGAAGCAGCAGTGTGGAAGCTCTGAACGTGGCTGTAAGACAGGGATATTCTCCAAAGGAATTTATGCTTTGAGGACCACTCTAAATACAGCTTTTGGCTGAGCTCTTTCCTTGCCTGTCGTATAACTTTTGGATTACTACCTTTATTTGCAGAACAATTTCAGCTAGTTCCACTAACCCATGTCACCTACATGCTTATTCAGACAGATACTTCATGACTTCTGCAAAATATCTGGTTGAGAATCAACAGTTTTGGCATTATAACATCACCTACCGCTGAAGGCAACACCTCCTCCTGCCCCCTGCCCCTCCCAATTTAGAAAATAAAACGTGTCCCATAACTTCATCCATCTGTCAATAAACCATTTAAGATGGACTGGCGTTGGGAATGCTAACTCATTAAAAGAGTTGCAGCTCACTGGATTTGTTTTCCATCTTCAGTTGGTCACTGCAGTATTGTCAGTAGCTGCCTTGCTGTCAGTTATTGCCCTTAGTACCTGGAAGAGAAACAGGTTCCCCATAGTTTTTTGATAATTTACCAACAGTATATTCTTACTAAGAGTAAATTCACTTGGCTTTTACCCAGGGTTTCAGCTGCCACCGCCTCCAAGGTGGAGTTGGGAGCTTTCTGTCCCATTTCATCCTAGTGATCCCATTTTCATCCAGCTCGGGCAGTCAAGTCAGCCACAGCTTAGAGAGTCAGTACAGCCCAGCATTTAAAATCTTGCTCAAGGCTGGCAGAGAACAAGCCTCAGTGAAGTTACTTCCAAGAAACAGACAAGATGAAATGCCACTTTTAATTGGTGTACTGTCTTCTGCAGACTGAAAGCACACGTAAATTACAATCTCAAAGATGCAGTTTAGGTGTTGCAAGTAGATTTTCATGCAGCAGTACTGAGTTAAGTCTGACTGCACCGTAAGAGCTCCCGTCTGGTCTCATGACCTACTTTACAGAAACCAGCTTCTCCACTCAGATAAGGAAGACACCAGCCAGTGTGACAGCAAGATGATCTGTTTGAGATACCACAGGAGTAGTCCACAATGCTAGAAAGACACCAGGACGATAGTTTGCAGGTTAATCTAGGAACTGATCTCTCCCAGATCACAGTGTGTCAATAGGAAAGCCTCGGTCATTATCCTCTGCCCCTCCCATCATTAATTACAGGGACACACTGCCTGAGGCTTATCACAAACCCCTGAGGCACCGATAAGAGAGTGATGTGCCCACACAGCTGTAAAAAGAGAGCTTCTTAATCAATCTGGTTATCCCCTTCTCCCCACGAAGGAGCTCAGAGAGCATCCAGCAGCTCGGGTAGGTTTGAGGCGTTCCAGCACAGGCAGCCGGGAGGATTCTTTCCAACCGCCAAGCATAACTTTTTCCACCATGGCAAGCTACTGCCAAAACTCAGCCTTCTGAAACCCGTCTGAAGAACCAAGCTCCTCTACGTACATTTTGAATATCTGTTTTCAATACTCTGTCTCATTAAGTATGAAGCAATCCTGTTGAAAAGATTATGAAAGCTGTGCAACACTGAATTCAACCTCAAAAGTTTACCCCTCCCTCCATTAAGTTGAAATAAGAACCACAAAGTAATAATACTGTTATACAGTAGAAGCTATGTTCAGTTTTACCTGATGGAAAGATTAAAAAAGTAACAGTGCTCAGACCGTTATGTCGATGCAAGTGTTTGTCCCAAGTTAAGTGTTAGCTCTCCTTCACCTTGTTCCGAAGAGATGGGAATTGCCAATTCCAGAGACACGCACTGTACTGGGAAGTTGTGGATCATGAAGAGACCACCGAGTACAGTTTTACAACAGTACTAGAGCACCTACATTGTAAGATACCATTAAAGCACCCCTACCAATAAAATTCTACTTCTATAAATGAAGGCAACTGTGGTGTTGTACGTGCTTCTACACCATCAAACCCCAGACTGGCTACAAGCAAAAAGGAGCCAAGCAGGCTATCTTTTCAGTAAGATACCATAGTATTAACCTATCCAAGTGGTATCATGAGTTTGAGAAATGAAATAGCTAAAGAAAGCAGTTATAGTTACCACAGTTATGAAACATGGGAAACTGGATTCAGATAGCAGCTTGGCTGTGGGTAGAGCACTGATGGCAAGCCGAAAGCCATGCCAGGTTTAAGTCAGCTCTTTTAACTAGAAGACTAGAAAAGAGCTGCCTGGTGCACGTGCATGCACGCAGAGTGCAATGGGAAAAGAGACAGCAGTTCCTTTAACCAGCCACCCAAAACTGGAGTTCAAAGATTACCACTAAGCTCAGCCTTTGAGAGCTGATGGCCCACTTATGAAGCATGTGGCAGACAAGTGCTTGTCCCTGAAAGTTTCCTGGCCTAAGAACCATGGTTCAGCAATTGAACACACATCTACTATGCCACATAACTTCCCCATGCAGCGCCGTGACTGGGGGAAGAGAACCACGGGATTTCCCAAAAGCCCGGAGAACAGCTTCATAAATAGGTGAATTCTGAAACAGTTAGGAGACAGTTCAACCAAACCAGCAATCCAACTGTCCTAGATGGAAAACAACATTTCTGTGTCCTTCAAGCACTTCTTCTGCAGACAAGGACAGGGATTTACTGGAAGAAGCTTCACATTCACAGGCCTTTATGGGCAACTTGAATCACAACGATATTTGCTGTAAATAATAACACAGCAAAGGTGGCATCAATCCAGAAGGTTTCTGAAGTGCACTGCCTGACACAGGCGACTGATAAGCTGACTACGGGAAATGCTTTGCTGAACTTTAGTCTTACAAAGAAAGAAAAACTGGTCAGGGATGTGAAGGGAGGGCGCTGCCTCAGCCACAGGAGCCATGAGCTGGTGGAGTTTGGGATCCCAAGAGGACAGAGCAAAGCAAAGAGCAGGATCACAACCCCAGACTTCCAGGGAGCAGACTTTGGCCTCTTCAGGGATCTGCTAGGACAAAGGCACATGGCCCTGGAGAGGCATCCAGGAGAACTAGTTGATTTTCAAGAAACACCTCCCCAGCCCTGAAACTGGTCCATCCCAATGAGCAGGAAATCAAGCAAAGGTGGCTGGAGACCTGCATGCATGAACACTGAGCTCCTGACTAAACTCAAACATAAAAAGGAAGCATAAAAAAGGTAGCAGCAGGCATAGCTGACCCAGCAGGAACATTAAAGACACTATCTGAGCATGCAGGGATGGGCTTAGTGGGATGGAGCCAAATCTGGCAAAGTATAAGAATAGCAAGAAAGGCTTCTACAGGTACATCAGCAGCAAAACAAAGAGCAAGGAAAATGCAGTCCTGATGGGGAAGAGGATATGATGACAAAGGACACAGATAAGACCGATGTACTCGGTGCTTTCTTTGCCTTAGTCTTTATCAAGATGACCAGCCTTCTGGAATCCCAGGCCCCTGAGCCCAGTTGGAAAGTCTGGAACACAGCAAACTCACCATCAGTGGGGGAGGACCAGGTTAGGGAGCACTTCAACAAACTGGACAGACATAAGCCCATGATGAGATGGACCCACAAGTGCTGAGGGAGCTGGATGATGACACTGTAGTGCCTCTTTCAATTATCCTTATTATGGTGATGAGGGGAGGTTCCTGAGGACTGGAAGAAACCAAGAGTCACTCCTGTCTTCAAGAAGGCAGATACAGGGAACTACAGGCCAGTCAGCCTCATTTCAATCCCTGGAAAGGTGATCGAGCAAATACTGGAATCCATTCCCAAACACATGAAGGACATGGTGATGAGAAGTCAGCATGGACTTAAGGGAAGTCATGCTTAACCAACCCAACACCTGCTATGAAGATATGACTGGCCTGGTGTACAAGAGGAGAGCTTTAATGTGGTTTATCTCAACTTTAAGAGGGCTTTCAACACTGTCTCCCATAACATCCTCCTAGACAAGCTGATGAGGTACAAGCTAGGCAGATGTACAGCGAAGTGGACTGAGAACGGGCTGAACTGCTACACTCAAAGGGTTGTGATCCCACAAATTCCTACTGGAGGGCAGTCATTAGTGGAGTACACCAGCAGACAGTAATAGGGCCACTACTGTTAAACACCTTCATTAATGACCTAAATGATGGGACAGGGTACATCCTCAGCAAGTGGGCTGACGGTGCAGAACTGGGTGGAGTGCTTGATACATCAGATGGTTGTGCTGCCATTCAGAGGGACCTCAACAGGCTGGAGAAATGGGCTGACAGGTACCTCATGAGATTCAACATGAGGAAATGCCAAGTCCTGCACCTGGCAGGAATAACCCCATGTAGTAGTATGTGCTGGGGGCTGACTGGTGGAAAAACAGCTTGGCAGAAGAAAAAACAATCAAACAAACAAACAAACAAAAACCCCGAAACACACCCACAAAAACAAAACAAAACAAAACAACACAACAAGCCACCACATGCAACAGATCTTGGTGGAAAAGTTGACCTTGAGCCAACAATATGCCTCATGACAAAGAAGGCCAACAGCCTGGAGAGGAGAATGCTCAGGGGATCTTACCAATATGGATAAATACCTAATGGGAGGGTGTACAGAAGGTGGTGACAGACTCTTTTCAGTGGATCCAACAACACAACAAAAGACAATAGGCACAAATGGAAATATTGGAAGTTTCAGTTAAACATGAGAAAGAAATTTTACTTTGATGGTGACTGGATGCAGGAACAGGTTGCCCAGAGAGAGACGCAAAAAACCACTTCACAGCACCCTGCGCAGCCTGCTCTAGCTCACGCTGCTCTGAGCCGAGGGGTTGGACTAGAAGATATCCAGAGATGCCTTCCAGCCTCAGCTTCTCTGTGATTGTCAGTTTTGTGTTCCCGTAGATTGGAACCGAGATCAACTCATCCATGCTGACATTGTTTCACAAGTTCACCAGCTTCAGTTCCTGATTTTCTGTAGTCCTCAGTCTCTCCCAATATTGAGAATCTACCTCCAGCTTGCTTTAAGAACAATACATGGTGCTGGTCTAACAGTTCTCATTTAGTCAGAGGTTTGTAGAAGCTTGGGCAGATCTATTTTAAGCTTTCAGATTATACCGCAAACTGGTTTCATCTGTGGGTGGATGAAGTTAAGAGCAATAATTAAACTAGCAACCAAGGAGGCTGGAAGTAGGGCTCCAGACTCCCAGTATATTTTTTGTTGGAGAGCTGCCAGGCTGCCTTCCAGAATATGAGTGCTAAGTAACAGCACTCCAGCAAACACACCAAGTATTTATACTTGATCAGGTGCTAATACAGCCTAAGGGTTCACCAGGGTGGTACCTTGGAAGCCGATGAGCAAGGGGTCACATACCAGCAATCATTTTCAGGTAGTAACCAGAAGTGTGCAGGAGCACTTTTAATGTCCATCTGCATGAATTAGCAAATTCAAGCTATGCATTCATTGCAAGCCTGGTATTCCACATCAGCTCTGCTTGATATACTACCTGTAAAATAGCCTTGAAGCTCACTTCAGCTGTCTAGTGTTAACAGAGCCAAATACAAGGCACGAGCATCTTCAAAGAAGAAAAGCTGAAGAGGTTATAGGTACAAGTATTGGCCACAAGTACAGCACCAGGTAGTCAGAGATGTCTGAAAGAGGACAAGGAGTCTGAGTCCTAGGACAGGCAGGCCATTTAAAGCTTTTGGAGTGACAGGCAAGAAACCAGTATTGGGAGCCAGGACGCTATCGGATAGCTGCCAGTCTCAAGGCAGACCACAGCAAGAGCAGCCAACATCACCGTGTTGGGAAGATACTCTCACGACACAAGTCTAGAGGGACTACAAGGACCACAGCTGGAGGACAGCAGGAGTAAGCCATACAGAACACTTTCTAACGTGCACAGCCTGGCACTTCCAACACTCAGCGGCATGCTATTAAATCTGGACAGCCTCAGTGGGGCTGCATCATGAGTCTTCTCATACTCCTACAACCATTTGTGTACAATCACACAGCAGAATACCATCTACTTCTCACCTCTGCTCCAAACTCAGTAACCCATTAATAATGCCTTTTCTCCTCAGTGTCAAAGCGTTTGTCATAGCGCACAGAGCAGATTTGCTATCAAAAGTGACAAACTAGTGAACTGCAGTCAAGTAGTCGCACGCAAGCAGAGCTTCCTTTTTTTTTTTTTTAAAAAAGAAAAAAAGGAGAGAAATCTACACTGACACTTCCCCATTTGTCTTACCTTCCTCTGCAGAGGATCTACTCTGAAAAGCAGATCTCAATTAGCTTGCGTGCCTTCCAAAAGCTCCGTAAGAGAGCAAGAACTCAGTTTTACAGCTAACTCTGCAATGGACCCTGGCATGTATCCTGAGGGATTGTTTCCTCCTGCAGGTTTCCCTCTTACCTGACATAAAAAAAAAAAAAAGGGGGTGGTGGTGTCAGTAGTGCTTCAGTTCAGCTTTAGCTGTCTCCTTATTTGGGAGCTAGGAAGGGTAAAGGGAAAATAAGCTCAAAAAAGCTGATGGTGGTCAGGCATCAGGACAAGCAATGTTTTATGCAATTAGACTTGAGGGGAACAGAAAGATCTCTATAGAAAGATCTGGCCAATACAGAAATGCTTCACAGACAAGAATTTACAACTCAAGTGTTCCATGTTTGCTGCAGAATCACTGTGAAAGCCAAGTACTTAGCCAGAAACGTCCATTTCGTTTAAGAGGTTAGATGCTGCTCAGCAATCAAGGTTTCCTGGCTCCTAAAACAGCTCTCTCCTACAAGTCAGGACGAAGACACTATTTCAGACAATAAAAGCTCTGCAGCCCTCCTCACAAGATTCAGAAAACTTGAGACTAGTCTACTTGGAGGGCCTCAGAACCACAGAAGCCACAGAAAACAGCACAGGTTTTCCTTCCCCTTCCCATGACCTACTGCTCTAGTAGCATTAGCCAGTGTTCTTAAGCAGCAGCCAAAGGTTTATGAGACTTCGAAGTTAGACAGGATCTAAGCTACTAGATTATTCCCATGTTTGAATCAAAAATCAACAGGAGACACACAGGCAGTGTTCCTGTCCTCCAGGTTCCTCTGACTCGGGATAAAGTAGTTTTCTTACTCAGTGGCTCCAAAAAAGCACGGAAAGCATGCTGTAAAGAATGCAAAGCAGCCATTGCAGAGGTTCAACCACTTCAGGGTGCACATCTGTGGCACGGGAAATTGAAGTGCTGCTTTGTGGGCAACCTCCCTTACTTCTGCACTTTCTCCCCTCAGAGGATTTGTCTTAGGTCCTTTTATCTTGCAGCAGCTTTTAGGAAGTATTTGCTCAGAGCGGGTAAGAAGAACCCAGAAAAAGGAAGTTCTCCAGTTCATGGTGATGGGTCAGCCATTGCCACTACTCCTCTGCCAGAAAGATGTCCAACGACAGGTTATGGACAGTGGTCCTTAGAGAAGCTTACTGACTCAGAGCCACTTTGAAGCAGGAGACTTCAACCAAAACTTCTCCTGCAGTGCCAATCTCCACCAAACTCTCCAGAAAGGCCCTTGTAAAGGTCAAGAGAGCAGACAAGCACAACTCCTATTCAAGAATCAATAAAGAACAGCTTCAGAGCTTTAAGCCTGAGTCAGACGTGAATACTGACCTCCCTCTGTTACCCAACTATTGGAGCTATCCACACATTGTTAGCTGATCAGTGAGCCAGCCTTTCAAGAGATTAATGGCCCACCACCAGAGATTAAGACCAAGAGACATACTAACCACCTAAAATGCAGTTTTACCTATTTACCTCCACTTACAATACTCACTCTCTAGACTACTCAATACACAGTGCAAGCAGTTGAAGTTTACTATTGCCTTAAAGTTAGGAACACCTGTTTGTTTGCCAAAGTTTTTCCTCAGGTGGGAAAGAAGTTAACTCATTATTTTCTTGCCAGTGCGTCAGGTATTAAGCGGAAGAAGGGACATCCCTCACACAGCAGAGCTGTTGGACTCCTTCCATCAGAAGCATCAGATGTTTGGCTTTTTCTGCTAACTCAGCTAGAAGGAAAAAAAAGATTGCTGCTCTCTTCCTACTGGAAATCCTTTTATTCTGCAAGGCTCATTACCCTAGTGCCATTTCCAGGTCAACCACAGAACTGCTCTTGAGTCTAAAAATCACTTACCTCAGCCCCTTTTTGCCCTCCCCTTTACAGCACTTTTGTGCTGCCAAGTGCCCAGAACAGGACAGTACTACCTGCAGGTACTAGAAGATGGACTTCATGTGTGTTGCTGGGTGGAAAAACTGGGCAAGAACCTTCCTACTGAGGAGAAGTTAGCTGACCACAGCCTGAGGCTAGAGAGGTATTTCTGTTCCTAGGTTATCAGGGATGCTGATACACTTCTCAGACACCTCAAAGCATAAAGCGGAGAGGATCTTACTTGAGCTCCAAAAACAAAAAAGCTCTTTAATTCAGCTGAGGAAAGAAGTTACAGGGTGTGGGCTACTCCTCAGAACAGAGCTTCTCACCAGCTACAGAGCAGTGTGGATGGACAGTGCTAACAGAGTGAGTACAGCACCACCGCTGCACTCCTGAGCTGCGAGAAGACCCACGGAGACAGCTGCCAACTCCTATTGCTACAGGCTGGTCAGACAGCAACCTAGTTATATGAGTAAATCCAATCTATCATAAACAAAACACTCCACAACTCCTACTCCTACCTTACTCACACACATCACACACTTCTCTCAGAGAGCCATCAACTCTTTGACAAGTTTCTTAGATGACGGCATATGTTCCCAGAGGGAAGGTAAGTCTGGCTTCTCACTTGAGCAGCAGTGCGCAAATGTTCAAGGAGAGGCCTCCTTACACGGGCAGGAACAAGCGCTGAAACCGCACAGCACAGTTACAGGGCAGCAGAAGGTGACACATGGAAGAGGCCAAGCTGCCTTGACTCATTCCCCTAGAGCACAGGAGTGTATCGGACCAGACACTGCTGGCAGCCCCAAGGCTTTTGGAGGCTCCCAGATCCGTCCTGCCCAGAAGCAGCTCCATGCTGCCTTAGGATAACAGCCATAGAAAGCCACCAGCAGCTCTGTAACACTTTGTACACACACCAGCTGGTCACAACTGCTTATTATAAAGTTTCAAACCAATCTCACCCCTTGCAACCCCTGTTCCCAGGAAATCTGGCCTTCACACGTTTCAGGAAGTCTGCCCAGAGAGATACTAAGTCCTTACAAGAGCAGTTAACGTTACCAGCAGTGCTGTGCTGCCACTACTGCTTTCACGTTTGGGAATTATCGCATCCAAGGCCCACACACAGGCAAGGCACTTTACGAAGCCCGCTAGTGTCCTGTGGACACATGCCAGAGCTAGGGAAGGGAAAGCAGACACGGATACCCCTGCAACAGCATCCCTGCCCAGTTACACTGCTGTGAAGAAGCGAGCCGGAGCTCAGCTCTGGAGAGGACCATCACAGGCAAGTTGACGGCCAGCTCGGCGGTAAGGAAACAACGGCAGCTCCAAGCCTTCCCCGTCAGGGCTCCAGGAAGGAGGCGGCGAGGGAGTTGCAGCAATTCCTGAAGCGTTCAGACCCATCTGTAGAGGGTACGAGCCACAGGAAGACACAAGCAGTGAAACCTTGCCTCTCGCACCCGCTCCGGTGAGGGTGGGAGCACCGGTGTCCCAGCCGGTCCCTCGGACGGAGAGACACCATGCCTGCAGCCCCCACACCGGGTGCCTTCTCCCTCCCGGGCAGCCCCGGGCTCTCGCAATGGATGTCAGCAGCGCCCAGGGCTTCATTTCCCCGCGGGGAGCCTGGGATGCAGCCGGGGAAGGGGATGGGGCGGGGAAACGCACACACAGCCCTTCTCCCTCCTCTCCACGCTCCCCTTCAAAAGCAGAGACCCCCCAACCGCCGCGCCCCCCCCTTCCCCGGGCCGTACCTTGTCGGCGATGCTGCGGGGCAGGAGCAGGTCGGGGCTGGGGGTGAGCGCCGGCCCCATCTCCTCGCTGCTGGACGTGGCCAGGGGATGCGGCATCTCCCGCAGCGACTTGGGCCCGGAGGACGGGAGAGGCTTCGGGGCGCCCGCCCCGCCGCCCGACATCGCGCCGGGGGCCGGGCTGCCACCGAGGGAAGGAGGGAGCGGAGGCCGCGCCGCCTCGGCGGGGAGCTGGGGGGCCGCGGCCGGAGCCTGCCCGCCGCCACCGCGCTACGAGGAGGAGGAGGAGGAGGAGGAGGAGGAGGAGGAGGAGGAGGAGGAGGAGGAGGAGGAGGAGAGGGCGGCGGCGGAGGAGGAGGAGGAGCGAGAGCAGCGCCCGCCCGCGCCGCCGCCCGCCCCTTCGCCAAGCACCATCCGCGCCACCTGCCTCACCCCGCCCCGGCCCCGGCCCCGGGCGACCAGCGGAAGGCGCGGGGCCGCCCCAGAGCAGCGGCGGCGGCGGCGGCGGGCGGGGCTGCGGCGGGCGCAGGCCCCGGCGGGGCGGGGGGAGGGGGCGGTCGGTGCCAGCCGCCGGGCGGGGCGGGCCGCTCGCCGGGAGGCGGCGGGGCCCCGGGAAGGCCGGCCGTCAGGCGCGGCCCCGACGGTGAGACCCGGCTGCAGCGGCTAAACGCCAGGGAAGCAAAAGAGCTCCTCGGCTTCCGCGGGCTCGGTTCGCGTGTTTGAAGGGAAACTCTGCAAAGCTGCGGGTCTCCGTGCAGGGCGAGAGCCCGCCTCGGTCGCGCTGCGGGCATGAGGGTGGCTAAAATGGCAGCGGGGCTGGGGGGGTGCCTCCTCCAGCCCCGCCGGGGAGAGCGGGCCGAGGGAGGCGGCTGTTCCACAGGCACCGGGTCTTCCCGAGCGCCGGGCGTGCGCGGCGGGGGGGCGGGCAGGGCCCCGGCGAGGCCGGCGAACGGCAGCAGCGGGCGTTCCGCGGCGGTGCTGCGCTTCCTTCACCGCCCTGGAGAGATGACACGTTTTCGTAGAGTAACGCTCCGTACTGAGGCTGCTTGGGATCCACGGCAGAGAATTCTTTTTATATTTGAACAAATAAATTTTAAAGAAGAGGCCCTGAAAAGTTTGACCCCGCGTGGAAAGAATTTTTGTGTTTTTTCAGGCAACCTTAAATTCAGGCTCTCACGATTTGCTAAAATGAGCTGAGGGATTATATCGAGTCCTGTAGAAATGATCCATGCAAATTTGTCTAACAGCATGTATCAATTACAAAAATTCAGTGATCTGTCCACAGTTAACAATGTGAAAAAAGTGTCAATGACTGCTGAATAATTAATAAATGGGAGAAAAATCATACTCTGGTTTAAGATATTCCCTGAGCAGCTACATTTGTCTGATAAATTATTCTTTGCAAATAATTTGCTCAGCACTAATTAGGCGTAACAGAGTAACATGCTACTGGGGAAAGAAATGGATCACTGTGAGACTGTCGTAATTCCTTCCAGCTATATATAGATATATAAAGATACACGTACAGATATGTCACCAACAGGACTCGGATGCTGTAAACGTTTCTGCCTGTGTTTAACTTTTCCCCGGGGGCATACAGCCCGCTGACATCAAACAGGCAGTGCTGCTACCTACAGCTACGCTGGCAAGTTTTACAGGTGTCAACACCAGGTGCCGCGCAGCAGGACGAACACAGGAGTGCAAGGCTGTGGACGTCCATTACAGAAAGAAATGCTATTTATCACAGGAAAAAAAACTATGAAGAAATCAATCCTTACTATAAATAACTACTTAATATTACATAATGCTTGAACTCTGGTAACAATCAAAAGCCCCAACCAAGTCCCAGGCCCCAGTGCAAAAGAGGCTGTGAAATGTGCCTTGTTCATTACACTGAAGAACAACAACCTATTTATCTATTAGGAAAAAGAAACAATACAAATTAGCTAGCATAAATACATACACCCCAGCTTTCTTCTAGACTATCCAAATATTAAGTGGAAACCGTTGTGATAAAGCAGGCGGCAGGTTTGTGTATCTGCCATGCTGCTCAGGAACAAGTTCCCTTCGGTTTTGTGAAAGGCTATATCTCAAAGGCTTACGACTTACCAAGAGCTCTTCCTATCTTTTCCCTTAAGCATCCTCACCCAGCTGTGTTTCCAACTCAAACCCTTCTCCAGAGGAAGCCTGTCAGGCACGCTTACACCAACACTGTCAAAACTTGGAAACCTGGGCACACTCTAGCTCTGTGCAGGTACAAATGACCTACTCATTAAACCTGTTGGCCTGGTGGGCAGCGAGCCAAGCATAAGCCTGCTGCATCCGTGCAGCAAAGACGACGGATGGTACCCAGGCTGCCTGAACAGCAAGCAGCACAGGCAGCAGATCGAGGGCAGGGTTTCTCACTCCACCTGGCACTCGTTAGACCTTGTCGGAAATACTGTGTCCGATTGTGGGACCCTCATATAAGAAAGACACTGACAAACTGGAGAAGGTTCAGAGGAGGGCACTGAGATGGCTG